>NC_137689.1:67875929-67978429 GCF_963989245.1 Nansenia antarctica | reverse complement strand
GTTACTTCCTACAGGACAGCTTTAGAACCATCCTTCCTACGGGACAGCTTCAGAACTGTCCTTTCTACAGGACAGCTAGACTTTTAGAACCTCCCTTACTATGGGACAGCTTCAGAATTGTCCTTCCAGGGAACAGCTTGTCTCTCAGAACTGTCCTACGGGACAGCTTTAGAACCTTCCTTACTACGGGACAGCCTCAGAAACGTCCTTCCAAGGAACAGATTGTCTTTCAGAACTGTCCTACTGGACAGCTCAAGTCTCTCAGAACCATCCTTTCTAGAGGACATCTCCAGAAAGAATCTTCAGCTTAAGTCTTTTACAACCGACATTCTAAGGACCAGCTAGTCTTTCAGGACTGGGTTACAGGACAGCTAGTCTTTCAGGGCTGTCCTTCCTACGGGACAGCATCTCATTGTCAACTATCTGAGAGTACATCGACTGCTAAGCTCCCTCTAAGATTCTTAGGACCCCTGGGAGAGAAAGGGGCCAACGGTTGAGGGGAGAGAACTGAGAAGACTTGTGCGACACATGAAAAGGTCACAGTGATGTAATGACATTTACAGTTCAGTTGTTGACAGACAAACTCAAAAACTCAAAAATAATAGTGGTGAATAGTGGCAGGACACAGCTCTTGAAAATTGTTGCATGAAATACCAACCGTAAAAAAAGTAGACATGAGTAGACATAAACTACTCCATGATTGACACATTTTAATTTGGTTTAGTTCACAACTATTAAAAAAAGTAAACGTCAAGGATCAATTCATGATTAAACTATAAGCTGATCTCACATTTTTAATGAAACATCTAACAAGAGCTGTCACTGCGAGCAAGCTGAGGTTGATGGAATGGGAAATGGAATACCAGCCCCCACAGAGATAATGGGTAATCTCTTATCTGGGGCTGAATTCAGACACTTTTTGTTCCTGCTCAGTGGACTTAGTAAGTTGGCCAGAGAACTGCCATAGCAGCATGATGACATCACAGCCCAGGCACTACAATAACACCCACATCTACCACTTATACAGTCTATACACACACGACTCAGGACACACAGGACAGACACACACACACACACACACACACACACACACACCACTCAGGACACACAGGACACACACACACACACGCGCACACACACACATCTCTAAACTAATGTAGCTCCATACAATAAAGCCCACTCCATGTCCACTGATGAGGAGCTCCTGATACAGTACCTGTAGTTCGAGTGACTTCCGTGCTTCTTCCTGTTTGATGGTGTTGGTCATGCTCTCCTTCATCTCGTCGAGGACAGTGAATAACGTGTCAAATTCCTCCTCAAGGTCCGACACCACTTGTGTAGAGTTGACCTGGCACAATGAGATATGGATTGATGATGTCATATTTGACATGCAAATGGTAATGCTCTGCTTGTGGGGTTTCGAGGTGATCGTAGCTTTACATTATTTTCTACAACTCAATTAGCTGAGAGTGTGACTCATGTCTTACCTGGACACCAGCCAGGGAGTGACTTAACATTTCCATGAAGTTGTGGAGCTCTTCATTTTTATTGGCCAATGTGGTGATTATCCTTTGTAGGGCCTCCTGCCAAACACAACATTGACATCAACATCCATAATAATACAATCAGCATATTGGGTGTCAATCAAACTTTATGAGCTGCTTGAAGAAGCTTGTCAAGTGTCTTTCTGAAGAGATGGGTCCACCGTGGAATGTGCTATATTTGTCCATGCTCCAATTATAAATACACCCCCTCTACGTTCATGACACGCCGTTGACTGACCTCTTGCTACTCCTTACTACTGAGGTAGTGGTGGCCCAGGGGATACTGAGTTGGACTGGTGATCAGGAGGTCATGAGTTCAAGTCACACCTGGGAACACCACCACTAGTGTGCCCTTGAGTAAGGCACTTAGCCCTAAGTTCTGGGAGACCCTGTCTAACTCCAGGGAGACCTGTCCCTGTAATCTCTAATTGTAAGTCGCTTTGGATAAAAGTGTCTACTAAATTGTAAAAATGTACAATCAAACAATATCTTACTAGACGACTGTACTACAATGGCATGCAGAGAAATGGAAGTGCGTATTCTAAACTGATGACAAAATCAATAAAACACTTGGAGACCAATGATTCTACAGTACTATCAAGATACACAATATCAGTTTTGTTATTCAGAACCCACACCGCGTACCCTGCATACCAAAAGACTTTGGCACTGACAAGGACATCGGCCAATACAACTATAAACTTGAGCTTGACATGATAAGGGTGGCCTTCTAGATATTGGGGGGGGTGACTGCGGGGCAGGAGGTAGAGCCGGTGTCTAATGATCGTATGGTCGGCAGATTGTGGTTCAAACCCTGGCTGTCCACATGTCGAGGTGTCCTTGGGCAAGACACGGAACCCCAAATTGCTCGCAATGAGCGAGCCGGCGCCTTGCATGATAGCTTAATGTCATTGGTGTGTGAATGGGTGAATGAAAGGCCATTGTAAAGCGCTTTGGAATAAGGGGCTATATCAGTACATTTTTTTTTAAATATTCAACTTCTCATAAAGGCATTGACCTGGAGTTGACCAGAATTTTCAGAATTCACCATAATTATGTAGGCCAATAGTGACATTGTCTCCAGATGAATCACACAGTACACAACCTATCAGGGGAAGCTGGTGGAGGCAGAAATCTCACGTGTTGGATAGTACCATTCCTCATTCCATTCCATGTATTACAATGAACCCGTCCTTCAAATGCTGCCTTCACCAGCCTCCCCTGTACCCTACAATAAGCCCGGCCCTATACTCTGTCTACTGTATCACAATCACAGAACAAATACTCGATGTCCTTGCATATTCAACCTACAGTACAAGAGAGACCGATCATTTATGAGAGATCCTTGCCTTTGGCATAGAGCCGCAGTCAGGGCATTCGGGGCCTTATCTGTCCGCAGTAGGCAGTTTCAGCAACGAGACACCTGGTAATCAAAGATCCACAAGAGATCTACAGCTATTCTTTGTCCTACTGAGCCAAAACATTGCATTTCCACTACGCCACCGTTTTACCAACATCCACGCATGATGATGTATTGGCATAATTGTTGACCTAATTCCACTGCACGCACTGATATGAGTCACTTTGTTTCAAGCAGCCCACAACACGGTGAAATCACCCTTAAAGGCTCATTTTGCATGTTGGCCTATATAATAACTCATGCTGAAACTTAACTCCGGTTGGAATTCAACATGCCCTTTGTATTGTAGTCTCTGGGGAGAACGGGCATCTGGTCTGGCACCCCCAATGTTGTCCTCTGTGGCGGTGCCATCTCCATGGAGTTGGTGTCAACACATACAAAGAGTGAGAGTCATGGTATGAGTTATGGTTTACTCTCTCCTCTATTACGATGTTTCTCCCTGTCATTGGATTCCTTAGTCTCTCTCTGTTCTTTGCATTCATGATCTTGTTGGCCTCGGTTTGGGGTGAGGTTATTGGAAAGCCTCCAAGGGCTTGGCAATAAGCAAGCAACCTCTATTGATATTGTTGTGGTAGGTAGGACTAAACAATGTGCTAAACAATGTGCTATTCTGTGTGGTTGGGTCTGATCAGACAGTAGGCTGTGGGCTAAGCCTATGTCTTGAGAAGGATCATGCAGAGTAAGCAAGTCTGAGTCAGATGCTTGTTAATGAACACTTACGACTTGTATGGGTGAGCTGTGAGCTGTGGGATTAGGATTAGGAATTCATTGAGCAATGTGCATCATATTACGGACATTAGTGAAATGCTCTGTCTCACCTACATGTTTCAGGCTCCATCTCTATTCTAAAGGCTGCTTTTACAGACCTAAATTAAGCCCAAAAATTATTTTCAATAGGGAATTTTCTGATTTCGTTTTAAAAGACTAGGCTTAAGCCGTGTCTGGGGAAACCACCCCTAAGTGTCCAACTAACCTGTACCGAAAATGTAACGGAGAACACAAGCAACAGGAGAGAACAATACATGAAAGAAGCCATTGAGTCTGAAGCCACACCAAAGAGACATAAGATATCCACTGTACAGGAACAGGTTCCTAACAACAAGAAGGGGTGTGGCCTGACCTGATCTCATTAGTCCAGCTGTGAGGACATGAATTATTGATACAGGGACTAGGGGGCACAGAGAACTTTGAATGGGTCATCTCTTGTATACAAGGACCTATGAGGGGGCTCCTGCTTATGCACATAGTACTATCCTATCCTATGTCATGTGAGCTTATATGTTTGAGTTTCCCGGGGCAGTGCCCGACCGTGCAACACCACATGATTAGCCAGACTCCAGGATTAGGCTTCAGGTCTATTTTTAAGATGCAACACGACACCACATTTAGATGATTACACAAAAGATACCCTCATCAACATCATATAGACTACTGTATAGAATACCTGTGAAGGGAATGTTACTTTCAGCAGCCTGGGGAGTTTCTGTTGAATCGCAAGCCTTACGTCGTTTTTTTATTGATCTAACTTACCTGACCTGACCACCGTGACCCTAGAACTCCATAAAAGACCACAATGTATAGGCCTACAGTTCAACAACATAGAGTACCGTATAAGGCTATAACCAACATAAACCTCTGACGTAACAATAAACTTGGAAAACTCCTCACAAAAAGTGCTGTTAACTTTGGTAAACACCGCATGTGACCTGATGCTAATTAGCAAAATTCTCCTCTAACAAGGTTACAAAACATGCATGTTGGACTGCAGCAGCTTACGGTACACATGTACTCATATATGCGACCAAGGGAGGAGTTTAAAAAGGACTTACTATTCTAAGCAGGCTATTAAAGAGACGAAGCTTACAAAGCTAACTACTCAAGATGCAGACTGTTGAACCTGCTTCTTTGTTTATCTTTCAAATATAACCGAAGCTGTTCTTCGGTTGAATCTGCTGAATCTGCATGCGCTAAATAGGGAATGACAGCAATGTAACAGATGACATATTTAGTTGCGCTTTAGGTCTAGGCCTAGTCTTTTCACCCCTTTTTTTGTTATCTCACATCACATTTAATGGCCAGTCAATCATGGATACACATGCAGTGTTGTCAGTAGCTAACTACTACTAGCCAACTACTACTGGACACTGTAACCACAGCAAATGCCCTGTGCTGTCCAGGAGACACATGGAAGCTCAACTCTGGCCCCGGGCCTAGATCTATTTCAGTAGCATTCTGATCAGCCAACAGCTACAGCACAGTGAAACTACAGGCCATAGCAAATGTCAAAACATAAAATGATAGAGCATACACATGGTGGTTGGTTTTACAGCTCAGGAACAAGGGATTTGGCTTAACTCAATTAAGAGATCTGACAGTGGTAAGAGAAGAAGACAGGCCAACAACAAGACGAAGTCTTTACTCGTCACTCTTACAGTGCTTGCAGGACGTCAGATTCACCCGATCCAATCTGTTAACTAATAATAAAAACACTGATTTTCAGCCTGAGGGGGAATGACTAAAACACACAAAACATTTGAAAAAAGAGGAGCCATGTATGGCTGAGTTTCCCCGAAAGCCTCATAATTGCTACTTCAACTCTTTTGACAATCCATATCCACTCCTCTCCTAGATCAGCAACGTTCTTCATTTAACAGATTTCATTCACACACAGAAAATTCACCTGCAAACAATTAACATTCTATAACTGCTACTCTGTCATGTCTTTGTTGTTGGAAGAAATTAAGTACCACTTAAAATATAGGTTTTGGAAAACTAACCCCTGAAACTTCCTTAAAAACCACATACTGTACAGCCTAGTTATCCTCCTCAAGGTGTAGGCTGAACCAATCAAACTGTATTGGTTCATACCTGAGATCGTCCTCAAATATCAATGACACACAAAGTCAGATTCAGATTAATCAGTGAATAGAGTGTGATGCCCACATGCTTCTGTCTGCCTGTCAGGGCTGTTGACAGATGCCATAGCCAGCCTCCTTGCACATGGTGTCACATCCCGGCCCTCATGGCTTGCCTTTCAGAATTACACATCATTCCTCTCGGACAGTGGCTGTTTAAATAGGCATGTACAAGAGTGTGACCTCTCTGCCTCTGACTTAGCAAATAGAATTAGCAGCTTTAGGCTGAAGGCACATGTGCTCTTTCATGGGCAGTGTTTCTTTTAGGGAAGCAAAGGAGAGGTACATCTTATTTTGTCCTGCAGCAAGAGGAGGGCATCCTCAAATTGCTGCAGTCCCATGACAAACAGTCAACATTTGCACTAAGCTATTTGTGATGTAACATCAACAATACTCCTTATACAGGAATGAAGTAGTGTAATATTTCCCATATTCTACATTTTAAGACAATATTCCTTCCATGATAGGCTGACTTGTAACTACTACAATTAACTTTTATTGAGATGATACTGTGAGACATGTTTTGTATTTGCCTGATCTAACTTGGGAGAGGCAAATGAGCAAACTGTAGCCTACAGCACAAAGCAAGAAATTCATGATTTGGTGCAGATAGCCAAACTATTGCGCATCTCCAAGCAATGAGCAATAGCAAGTATATTTATATTATATCAAATAAATAAAAACAATGTGCATGGAAATAACAAGTCTAACAATGTTGTCACATCTGTCAGTATGTATGATGTCTGAATACGCAGGGATGAGAGAAACAATTATGACAATCTAGCCAGCATAGTACAGTTTCCAAGTCAACCACAAGCAAGTGCAACAGACATGATGATGGGATGTTTCATGATTATTTTATTTTTTACCATAAACCTGACAACTCCCTTTTCACAGTAGGCTACTATATTGTGGAGACTAACGTAATATAAATAACGGTAAATAACGGGACTGGGACTACTGTTCAAAACATTTCGATTGCAAAAGCCCCGATCACACACTTCACTAACGGCTCCTTCAATTGAAGCTATAGATACAATGTTGCCAGCATAATATGCACGGCAACATAAGGCTACTTGGGACGATGGATCATTTTGATCAATTCAAGGTACACTAAATGCACTTACTTTTTGAGAGTCCATACCGATCGGACCGAAACACAAATATAATCAAATCCAATTCATAGGCAGGCCAAGTTTTCCCAAAGAGGAAGACGATTATCTCAGTGGATGGCGGAGCGTAACGTACATGCGCAAACGCCTTTCACTCGTTCACCCCTAGAAATTAGTGAGGATATCAAAAGTAGACTTGCTGCGCCCTCCACTGGCCTAAATGAGAATTGCAGATATTGGAATGGAATGGAATGGAATGGATGGAATGGAATGGACTTTATTTGTCATTGCTACAGTACAGGTACCAAACAACGAAATTTAGGAGGGGTGGCTCCCCTGGTGTTTAGGAAAGGAAAAAGAAAACACATTTTAGAAAGAGCATAGATGCATAAAAATCACAAGAAGGTAAGGAGCTGGTTTACATCAATAAAGGCTATGTACACAATCCACTGTACTATACTGCACAGATAGTCAACTAGGGTTGTCATATTGCACATTTTTCCACATTATTTTAAAGTGTCACAGTTTGCAGGCTTGAAAATGTACATGTTTGTGCCTCAGCACTAGCTGCCATACAATCCGTCCGGACTGTCCTGGGCCCAGAACTTAGGCCTTTTCTGTGTTCAGGGCCTTGACGGCCCTGTGGTAGAAGCTGTTCTTCAGTCTGTTTGTCTTAGCGGCCGGGGTCCTGTACCTCCTGTTCGAGGGCAGCTTGACAAAGTGTTCGTGCCCAGGGTGGGTCGGGTCCTTGGAGATCTTGGAGGCCCTCCTGAGACAGCGTGTTTTGTACAGCTCCTCCAGAGAGGGGAGGGGGGCGCCGGTGATCTTCTGTGCTGTTCTCACGACTCTCTGTAGCTCGTTTCTCTCCGCTGTTGTGCATATTCTAGAGCTCTACAATGTTACTGCTCCAGGCTAGGAAAAATGGTCTACGATTTCTTCAGAAAATAAGGTCCTATATGATTTGATGACATTAAAAAGACATAAAGACAATTGCAATTTCAGCGGTTGTTATAGGTCTGCTATCAGTTATGCTGTATTGGTGTGCCAGTTTTGGATAATAATAATACACTGTATTTGTATAGCACCTTTCATACAGCATAGATGAAAATGAACACATTTGTAAAAATATATATTTAATAAAATAAAACTTATTTGGGGATAAAGCACAAGCTAAATGGGTTAGCTGAAAGCATTCCAGTAAAGGAAGTAAAGGTATGTTTTCAGCTCTTATACCCGAGTCCCTGCGACTAGCTGCAAGTCTGGCACAGTTTGGCTGTCCCTGTGTGCAGGTGTCGCGGAGTGGAGTGATGTTGTCATCTGTCACCATGTCCCGATGCCCCTCTCTCTCTCTCTCTCTCTCTCTCTCTCTCTCTCTCTCTCTCTCTCTCTCTCTCTCTCTCTCTCTCTCTCTCTCTCTCTCTCTCTCTCCCTCTCTCTCCCTCTCTCCCACTCTCTCCCTCTCTCTCCCTCTCTCTCCCTCTCTCTCTCTCTCTCTCTCTCTCTCTCTCTCTCTCTCTCTCTCTCTCTCTCTCTCTCTCTCTCTCTCTCGATCAGCTGTTTCACTTGCAAGCGACGCAGCCTCACGGAATGCGGTGCGGTCCGCCCAGAACCCTAGAATAATAATAACTTTGATTTGTATAGCGCTTTTCCCTCAAACGTTGCAGCTCAAAGTGCTCCAAGTTTTTTTTTGTCTTGACTTTAATATATTTGCTGAGGTTGCATCCCTAATGTAAACTGGCAGTGCATTCTACAATTTGGGTGCATAAAATGAGAATGCAGACTCACCAAATCTACATGTGGTACACAGAGAAAACCAGCGTCAGAAGACCTGAGAGATCTATTGGGCTGATATGATAGCAAAAGGTCTTTCAGATATTCTGGTGCTGTGCCAGTGAGGGCTTTATACTCACGTTTTATAACGTCAGAAAGTTATATGAGCTCTTCTGCTTGTTTTGGTTAACTCGCTGCATTTTGGACTAATTACAGCTGGTTATCTAGAACTAATGCTAACTGTGCGCGTTTCAATGTATCAATAGTCAAATCCACAACCAAAACAAATATCCAACGAATTTCTCGAGAAGATGTTTGTCGAGCCGCTGTCATTTCCATTAGTGCAAAATTAGTAATTTGGTAATGCAGAAAGAGAAATTACAAGGTGACTTTTCTAGCTAAATAAAATACACAAGTAAGTAACGGATATCAAGGAACGCCCATAATAAGAAACGGATATCAAGGAACGCCCATAATAAGAAACGGATATCAAGGAACGCCCATAATAAGAAACGGATATCAAGGAACGCCCATAATAAGAAACGCCCCGAACGTTTCACACCACGCCGCGGTTGCTGGGCAACATAAACAAAGCTAGTAGAAACCTAGCTAGCTAGCATCTTCATCTGGCACAGTAGTCAGCTTTGGTGTAAAGACTGACCGAGACACATTCACAAAACAACAGGTAAGGTGGCAGACCTTTTGTTAGCCAGCAACACGTTGCTAATCTTCTGTTGTTATAAACAGCCCCGAGGATACGAGAGGACAACGTTGTGAAAGTTAGTAACAGCAAACTAGCCATCGTTAGCTCAGTTAGCTAGCTTTAGTTTAGTGCTTTGACTAATGTAATGTCACGCCTCTGAACCTGGACACTGGACACTGAACACTGGACACTGAACATTACACTACACTGAACACTGAGCACTTTAGTTAGTTGAATGTAAATGTTGCTTGTTGTTGAATGTAATGTCTGATTGTCTGAAATGTTGTTTGATTGTTTGTTTGATGATTGATCGATTGAACACCTAATGTCACGCCTTGCTACTATTTTAAGGTTGACGTTGCGTTGTTGTTGTTGTTGTGTTATATTGGGTTAGGAACAGAACCAAAGTGGAGAGATGGCAGGCCAGCGCCCCCCCTCAGGGAGACCCCTCATGAGTCGTGGTTCCCTTCTACCTGGGACTGGGAGACCTTCAACAACAGCTGTCCGACCCCCGCAGACTGCTGTCAGAGTCGGAACAGGGGTAAAGACAAGTCACATGTAATGCTTTCTGCAAGTGCTACCTACTCTGCTTGCATGGGAGGTTATTTTTTTATTGTTCAAGACGAATAACTAATTAAATGATTGGAAATAACAGAATAAAATAAGAGATTATTAGACCAGTTACAAGATCCTGCACTCACTCATTTGTACTAGTTTGTATTTGTTGTAAATTCAATGTTAACTTCATCATGGTCAATAAAGATGGTGCCGGGGACTGGCCGTCCAGGTACAAGAGGAGGCGTCATCTCCACCCCTGGGGTTCTGTCGGCTCAGATCAAGGTGACAGACCGACCGGTCACACAACAGGGCTTAAGTGGGATGAAGACTGGGATGAAAGGTATAGTATTCACCTTGGATACTTTCTGTCTAGTGTGCAACTGTATAAACACACTCTCCATCTCCAAAACTGATGCTCAGTCATTTGATTGACAGACCATTCCTTTGAGTTTTGCATAACATCGTTTTTTTTCTTTTCTTTTCTTAATAGGACCTCAGAGGCAAATTCTGGATAAATCATACTACCTTGGATTGCTCAGGTGAGTCAGTTGGACATGGATTAAACATGTCATTGAGGCAATTCTCACGTGCCTACTCTCACACAATTGACCTTTTTCGTATCTTATCAGGAGCAAGATCAATGAACTTTCAACAGAGTCGAGCAAATTGCAAAAGGAGATTGACACCTTCAACCAGGAGAACTCTGTTTACCTGTCCTATGAGAAAAGGTACTGTGTTGGTGGTGCTATGAAATAAATAGACTGACTTATGAAATCCTGCTGCAGAGATAGTTCTGTTCACTCAGGGCAGATGTCGTGTCGTCGGCTGGTGCTTCATGTTCAGTACAGGGGAGGCTGGTGGAGGTAGAAATTGGAGGATGGCCTCATTGTAATGCACGGAATAGAATGAGGGATGGTATCGAACACACATTTTTGATTGCATCCTTCATTCCACATCCCATTCCATGCATTACATTGAGTAGATTGTAGATACACAGAGTAGATTGTCCTACAAAGACACGGCTTAGATTAGTAATCAAAACATGTATTAGACCCCTATACTTTCTTTTATTTATCTTTTGTTTCTTTTTATTATTACTACTCAATCTTTTCAGTTTGTCGCGTCTTTGAGTGTCTAGAAAACCGCTATATAAGTCCAATTATTATTATTATTATTATTATTATTATTATTATTATTATTATTATTATTATTATTATTATAAGCCCATCCTCTGATTTCTACCTCCTACTACAGCCTTCACTGGGAGGGTCACTGATGGTCCTGTTTTCTTTACTCCTTCAGAGCCGAAGGACTCGCTGGTGAACTAAAGGATCTTCAGGGCCAACTAGCAGATTACAATATGGTAAAAAAAAAAAAATGGAGACCTGGCAAATTAGACTAAATCATAGCTTTGAACATTATAGTGAGTAATATATAGTGAGTAACTACTGCATTCCTGTTAAATATGATTTTGGATTATTTATTTTTTGCTGTATCAGTCACACTAGGCCCAGGTGTGATTTTATTGTGAACTTAGTCTATTATCTGTAGTCTGGACAAGCATGGCTGTTTGGTGTTAGATAGGATATGATGGTTACAGGTATATGGATCACATTAAGATTTACTAATGATAATTGCCTATTGCCTAATTGACATTCACTAAGCGGTGGTGGGTTTGGGTGTGGGAGCTGAATTATGCAAATTATTTATTCTTATTCTTATTCTTATTACTATTTTCACTTTCAGCTGGTTGACAAATTGAACACTAACACAGAAATGGAGGAAGTGATGAATGACTTCAACATGGTACGTGATATTGACGATTCAGAAAATGTTTTTAGCAGTAACTAGAATATGTGTGGTGACTATTCGCTAAAATATATGAAGCATTCATTCTTTCATTCATTCATTCATTCATCCCAACTGTTTCCATGCTGTTTTTGTAGCTAAAAGCACAGAATGACAGAGAGGCACAAAGTATGGATGTCATATTCACAGAAAGACGAGAGTAAGTACTCAAATATTTATTTGTTATGCTGTATTACCAAAGCTCTATCTTCGGCAATAAACTGTTGCATCAAAAGGAAAAGCAGATTGTATCAAATGTTAAAACATAAAACATCAGCAGTGCACACAGCCCGATCAAACCAGACCGATCTGGACAAAATATTTGGTTTCAAATATTTTAAAACTTGACATGAGCTTTATTTAAGTTGCTTTGCATGCTGCTTTTGCACTTTCTTTATTTTTTAATTCTTTTTTTTATTTTTATTTTTACAACAAATACATATTTTGCCCAGTTCTGGAAGGAAAACATGATTTTTATTACCCCAACATGAGCTCTGAAATGACATTCAACCAAAGACACAATCATGACATTATACATGAAGAAGACTGACTAGTGATTTGAGGATAGAGGCTAGATTCAGAATATTGCCTAAAAGTGTAAACACCAATCATGGTCTTAGCGTTGAAATTCAATGTATTGTTAAATTGTCAAGGTGTTTGGTGGATCATACTAACACCCCTTGGTTATGGCACATTGCTCTGCCTCTTGGCTTACATTTGAAAAATCTTAAAACACCCCGACAGGTCCTTTCATTACATTCCTAAACTGTTATCAACACTAGCAAGTATTTGCAAATACATACAAAATGACTTGATATTATGGCTCTATGTGTTGTGAGTTTCCTTGACAGTGCAGGTCACATATGAAGGCACATTTTGCCTGACAAAAGACGGAAACTTTGAACCCAGTGTTTCTCAGTAGCAGGCAATGCATGAGTAAGCTATGGGCATTCATAGCTCTGATTCAGTGATTAAGCTAAATTCCAACATGACCTGAGGCCATAACCTTGCCCACACAGAGGCTCGCTCTCTGTGACAAATGACTCAATACTGACTCCATCAGGGTTCTTCAGCAGTGTATTTGTAGTCCCCAGTCTCAATGTAGCGGTCCTCAATGTAGCCGTCCTCCTCTTCATCGCCGTCATCCAGACCCTCGCCCAGGCCCATGTCCAGCTCGTGGGCGCTGGTCTCAGTCTGCTCCGTGTCCAAGCTGAAGTTGGAGAAGCGTCCCGTGGTGAACACGTGGGGCTCGTCCTCCTCGCGAAGCCGCTGGTGCCGGTAGTTGAACAGCAGCTTGTACCAGGAGGGGGACTTGATGGCACACACGATGACCATGGAGGTGCTGAGAGCGATGGCTACCACCCCCACCAGAAACTTCCAGGTGTTGCCCACCACAGGCATACCGCCGCTGCTGCTGCCTGGTGCTTGGTCTGTTTGGAGAGGAACAGTATTACGGGTGTCAGTAATCTGCCACTACTGGAAAATTCTGTTTGAAGTTCCAAAAAACAACATCCTCCCTACTAATATAAACCCCTGAAATGGATTTAAAGTGTTGGACATTAGCTGTTGTGTGCTTTTAGAAAGCTTGAATGTTACATACTGGACCTTTAACACAAGATCAGGAGTAACAGACTTTATATAGAGTATAGGGCATATTGGGCATCCTCAGGATATG
The DNA here is from genome assembly GCF_963989245.1 of Nansenia antarctica. Classification (NCBI taxonomy): domain Eukaryota; kingdom Metazoa; phylum Chordata; class Actinopteri; order Argentiniformes; family Microstomatidae; genus Nansenia; species Nansenia antarctica. The sequence continues at coordinate 67,964,884 of NC_137689.1, read as the reverse complement.
CGTCTCCTCAAATTTTAAGTTGCTGTTTAGTAATGCTGTATATGATGACCATTTTACATATCGTAATGTTGATGTAGTATTTATGTTGTAATGGAGTTTTTATTTATTATAAATGTAGAATACAAACACTTATACCATAACTATTACTTAATCACTAGTAATGTTTGGATACAATGTAATTACTAGGGTAATAGCCTACAGTATTACTACACAATTACTGTATATAAAAAAACATTATTCTGCTGTCATTTAACCTCCTTGTTTTTTTAAAGAACTTGATGTGACCTGCTCTAATAGTGTTTGCTGACTAACATGTCCAATCAACTTAATTCATCCATGACAGGTCACCTCTCTCACATGCATTTGCTTTGAACAATAGCGGTATTCAGAGTATTTTGCTACATCGTCCACCTCTTGTCAGCTTTAGTTAAGCTAAGGACTATGTTTTTTGTAGGGACTCATTATATCATGTTTAGGAGAACAGTCAGAGACAGAATCTACTTAATAGAAGCCTATTCATTTGCTCATTTCTATTATATTACAGTACCTTTATTAGAGGAAGATGGAAGTGTCCCTGATTGTGGAGTAGTCTGGACGGAGTGTGTTATAGTCTGGACTGAGCTTGGTTGTCTGCCTGCCGGTGGTTCTGTTGATGATGCTGATCCTGAAGAGCATGTTGCATCCACAATGCTTTTACCAGCCTCCTCAGGGCCGGCACAAAGGGCACCTGAGCCTGGGGCAGAAATTCACACAAGATTTCCCGGTGAACAAGATGGACACAAATGACAGGATAGCATTTGCCTGTTGTCATCAGTAGATGTCAGTGTACGTCTGGTACATCGACGCTGTGAACAAGCTGTGAATAGTGCTATGACACTAAAGTTAGAATAGCAAACAAAAAAGGTTCTTACCTATTGTGACCCCCGAGGCTTTAATCCGGTTGATCTCGTTCACAAATAAACAGGAGCAATTCCAAGGATTGTCGGCCAGATCGACGTCCGCTAGTTTTTTTAAATCCAAAGAGATGTTTAATGTCTGCAGCATATTTCCCCGTAGGTGGAGGACAGACAGATTATGTAAACCATCGAATACTCCCAGCGGTAGAAACTGTATGGGGTTGTAGGAGAGATTCAGCACTTCTAAGCTTCCCAGGCCTGAGAAAGCCTTAGGCTCCACTGTGTTGATGTTGTTGTTGGAGAGCTGAAGAACCTTCAACTCTGACAGGCTTTTGAAGATGTTACCTGGCAGATCTGTTAGCAAGTTGTGTTGGAGATCTAGCTCCGTCAGCCTTGTGTATTCTTTTAGAGCCTCTTTGTCTTCCTTCACCATTTTTATTTGGTTATCACTCAGAATGAGTTTTGTGATCTGGGAGTTATTTGAGGGAATTGATTGGAGACTCATGTTCCTCATGTCCACAACCTGTTGATATGATGAAAAGTAATTTTTAAGCTATTAAAAAGGTACATGCATGCTATGATTTCTATTATATAATAGGATTTGATTGCTGGAAGAGGTATGCTCAAGTTCAGCTCCCAGATATTCATTTACTCTCACCACATCTTTAGTCACAGCTTCTCCAGAAGTCACCAGTGTACTTGCCAGCCACAGAAGAAATAATCCACTCGTAGCCATGTTTGGTCCTTGAATAATGATACAATAAAAGGCAAAATTAATTCCCTTAAATACAGAAGAAATAGAGACACTTGACAGTACAAAGCACTAAAGGATTTTTGATCGAGTCATTGACTGCTTCGCTAGGAGTTGTCAGATATTTACGCCTCCAGAGTTTACCAGTAGCTTTGGAAGGATCACTGCGTTCTAATAATGTATCTATGAAGAGCATACAAAGAGGCCCTTTGTCCGTACGGCAGCTTTGCTGTGGCTTGCTATCTTTCAGTGTGCCTCCGCTTGTGTTCCTCTTTTCTGAAGTCTTCATCTGCGCTCATCCACAAAGATGCTCATGGTGTCCGCAAGCTGGCACAGATCACACACAAAGTCTTCTGCTGTTCTCAAGGGGGGAGCGGTGACTTCTGCCCTGGTACATCTCACCATGGCCGATTTAAGGACAAATGCCTATTCTGTCCTTGGGTTCTAACCCCCAGACTAATATTTCCGTGTACAGGAGAGGACGCTCCTGTCCTAGAAAATCAACGTCACATGCTTTGTGGAATGTCACTCATTTGTACGTGTATGTGTTTACTCCATATCACAGCTCATCAGGAAAACTGCTAGAGCAATGTCTTGATGGGGTGTCCTCAATGATTGAGCTCGATTATCACTTAGAAACCAATTAGCAGACCTAGCCTGATATTAGAACAATAACAAGATCATAAGTGAGGAATCCACCAGATGGAGTCAGACAGAGTATTCAAGTCCATTAGAGTAACTAACTTCAATAGCACACCTACAGCACCTTTTTACTGGACCTCCATGGCTTATTTATAACTTTTTACTGAACGTGACGTTATTTGATTAATAAGCTTTTTTTTCTTTTTTCCTCCTGGTTTTCCCAGGTGTGTTACACATCATAGTCTGTAAAATAGACATTCCATACTGTTTTGTTGTTCAACAACAAAGTAAAACGATCTGTAGTTCAAATGAAGTCACTGTTTGTTCGCATATTCAAGGATACAAAACAAAACCCAAGAAAAGTATGAATTTGCTACTTTACAGTTGCCTTAGATAGTTGAAATTCTTACCTTTGGGGCTGATAAGGAGGAAATGAGAATGTTTTATCTTGGACTGAGCACATGGAAGACCTTTGGACCAGGGCTGTCCATTCTAGCTAAAGATTGACCACAAGATGTCTTTATCAGATGTTGTCATTATAACTTATCAACAGTATCTAGATTTGGATTCATTTTTTGGGTGAAACATTTTGACAGTTAAAAAGTAACAAAGCCCAGAGGATAACACATTATACAACCGTGATGTATAATTTCGTCCTGTGCAGAAGACAAAAAGGACAACCAAAATACACAGGAAAAACATCTTACTGTACATCTTAAAGTTGTTTCCATATGCAATTGTTTTCCATTGTGTGTCATTTCATTGACAGTCTTGAAAGTAATCTTGAAATTAGTCTTTTAAAGTAATAGGGCTTGAATGAGAAAAACAATTATGGTAACTCAATGTTCTGAATAGCCGAGATGCTGATGTGTCTCTCCTGACAATACTGAAGTGCTCTCCACACAGCAGCTTGCTCTCTAGGACATGCTCCTGTAGCATCGTTCAATCCAAATGAATTGAATACAACTTTATTAATCCCTGTAGGGTCAGACATTGACTGACTTAAGCGATTGACTTTGCCTAATCATGGTTGATTTAGGAAGGAGGACATGATCAGAGTTGTGGAGGCGGACATTGAACGGGAGAAGCAGGCGGCTGACGACATAGTGAAGAAGATGTCAGCTGAGGTGCAAGCCAAGTACGCACAGATGAAGGCCACCAATGAGGAGCTCCTGCAGGTCAGTGGACACATCTGTCCTTCATATACTGTAACATTGAGGAAGCACTGTCGGTGAACCCGCTTTATCAGGATTGGACACAGTGTAGTGTGCTTTTCGTGCTTCTGTAGCAATAAACGTGAACAGTTCTTACTGTAACTACATAATCAGACATACTGTACCTTCTATACCTAACAGCTATATATGCATCCATCTATCTATGACTAAAGCAACGTAACAGCTATGAGTGCATCCATTTATGTATGACTAAAGCAACTTAAACATACAAACTCTGTCCTCACACAGCTGAACCTCTAAAGAACAACTGTCCATGGCGTATTGGGTGGGTGTGAGAAAGTGGGTTAATGGTTAATGTGTTTTCCTGCTCCTCTGTTTTCCCTCCCCCTCTAGGAGCTGGATGCTCGTCAGGGAGAACTTGATGCTCTGATGACGCGAAAGGAGACTTTTGAGGCTGTAAGTGGACTCTGATCTCCAAACCACAAAGCCGCAAGGCACTCCTACCCCAGTTATTACGCCGCACCTATGACCTGCACTCTAAACAGGCGGCGTAACATTCATTGGAAACGGCTCCCCACCACATAACTTCACAGCTTATTGAACAAGCCTCAGTCAGTCACAGGCTGAATGAATCCATTATGATGTCCGAAAACATTTCATAGAAATAATTCACATTATTGTACCTCAAAAAAGTTAAATTGTTTCGTTTTAAAGAGTGTCAGGGCTTTATGTCCGTGCTGACTGTCTTTCTGTCTTTTCTATACTGTGAATTTGTATTTGCCTCCTTTTTAATTTGTTTCCCTTTTTTAATGTATCTTTTATTTTCTTCAGTTATTTAAATAAATAAAATAGTATTTAAAAAATGTCTAACAATATAATGACGACAGGCTACATTTCCAAAAAGAATTTGAAATTCACAGATCTAAAATATCCCACGGTATTTTATTCTACTTCCTGTTGTCCATTGTCCGTCTTCTTTTAAGTTCAACCCTCATTTGTTTGATAACAGTCTCACTTGTCTCACTATCTGTCCTGTCATCTGCTCGTGTCCCCAGGACATGGCCCACTCCCAGGTAAAGCAGGAAGCGGTACTTCTGCATGAGAAACTGCAGGAGCTGGATCTGCGCAGGGACGCCATGGTGGCAGAGAGCAAGAGCATGGGCTCCCCCCAGGAGGAGAGGGACAGGCTGTTCAGACAGGTGGGAAGGCAGTGACAGGCACCTCAAGACTACAAGTTGGTTAACAATTGACAACAACAACATTTTAAACGTACCCTAAATCTAAAATAATACCCTTTTTTCCACTGAAGGTAAAGGAAGACAATCAAGAGACAGCAAGCATGGAAAGACAGTAAGTATTTCTGACCACAATCATTTCAAACAACCGATAATCCTTCTCTAGTTAGCCTAAGTACTACAAGTACGTACAATTCGCTAACACGGACACTCCTTTGAGGGTGGTGGGGGGGAAATGAAATAAATGGATAGACACTATCTATCTTTTAATACAAATATTATAAATAAGCAAGCACAGACCAGACAATAACTCCCCCTTTGTTGACTGAAGGTTGACGGAAATGCGAGAGAAGATCAGTCAGCTCAACGAGGAGATGCGCCAGCTGGATAACGACATGGAGGAACACCAAGGTACAGTTTGGCGTCGGGATGGCCGGGTTGGGAGTAGGATGGGGGCCGGGGGCCGGGGGGGGGGGGGGGAGGGCTTGGGCAGCGGTCCTAATGGGGGTGACAGGGGAGTATTGTCCTGTGTGTGTGTTCTGTGAACGGGCCATAAATCCCTATTAAGGCTTCTGGAGGCAGTCCAAGGCCCTCTGCCTTCATAGATTGCTGCATCCTGTACTGGGGAGGGTATAAGATGCCTCTCAAGAATGGTCTTCATGGAAGTGAATGAGAGGTCATTTTCAGACTTTCTTTCCCTCTGGGGGAAGTAAACATGGCCTGTCATCATGACTGTTTGAAGTCCTGCACTAGCCCCTCAGTGATGAGCATGAATAGACATGGATTGGGTGGAAGTAAACAATTAGGCTGCTTTTGTTCAATCTTTCTGTAAAACAGACACACACACACACACACACACACACACACACACACACACAAACACACAACGTTGCTCCTTGCCTGTGGATCATATCAGGCCATTGCCTTTGTTCTTACTGTTTCCTCTCCTCTCCATATTTCATCTCTCTCTCATGTCCTTCCTATTCATATCCAGACGGTAAGAACACTGCCCTCTTGCCCTAGATCATCCCTTCAACAACATTTTGTTTTAACTATGAATCCTACTTTACCTCACCTTATCACCCGAATCCTAACAACAGATCAATCTAGTTCAGTGGATAGTTGATTGATAGATGACACTGCAGTAGTGTTCACAGTTAACCAAGATCTCTGTCCTACAGGGGAACGAAACCTGAAGTACAAGGAACTTAAGAAGAAAGAAGAGATTATGGACAGTGAGTAAATGAATGAACATTTATTTTTTTCTAACATATATTCCCTTACAGGCTTCTTGAAGATCCAACATGTCGTTTTTTGCTGTTGCTGCCCCTGCTGGCCCTTTGAAAAGTTGCATAATATGCAACGTTTTCTAATGGCACCAAACATGCATATCCTTGTAAACACTTTGTTTGTTGGACTCACACAGCAGTCTTCAACGTTCTTCATCTTGTGATCTCACATTCCTTGATGGCTACCTATTTTATGATGCCATTTAACACTATTTTAAAGGTAAAATCAACATACTGGACCTTTTAATAACCCATAGTTCATACTGATTCCTGATATGGTGCTTTACAGGTTTTCTGGAGACATTTGAAGAAACCAAAGCCCAGGATGTGGAGCGCAACCGTCAGACCCAGGCCACCGTCGTGGCCCTACTGGAACACTCCAGCAGGGTACGGCAGAGAGGAGAAGGAGCGGATGAGGAGGAGAAGGGAGGGAGAGAAAGAGAGAGAGAGGGAGGGAGGGGATGAAAGGAGAGAGAGGTGGAGGAGATTGAGAGGGAGAGAGAGGGAGAGCGAGAGAGCGAGAGAGAGAGAGAGAGAGAGAGAGAGGTTAAACTGACATTTACCACTTGCCATGTGCCTGCTGTATGCAACCACACAGCTGCTCAGTTCAACGCTAAGACAAATGGACTCTTTGTGTGGTATAAAACACAGACGTGGGCAGTTATTCTCAAGGTCATGGCTTTGAACACTGCCCTGTGGGCAATAGACGAAGACAGTTTGTTTATTATCACTGCAAAAAGGGATTTTTGACTAAGCTTTGTTGATCCGCTGATCTGTACAGTAAACAATGGATTTATTCGAGGCAAACATCCAGTGACTCAAGTGTGACCTCCTATGTTGAAGGCTCATGCTATTTACGCTTCCAGTAGTCAAAAGGTGTGTCGTTGATGTTGTTGTTGATGTTGTTTCCCTCAGAACATGAATCGCATGAAGCAGATTTCCTCTGTGACCGCCAGCGAGCTGAAGTCCATGCAAGAGGACCTCAGCTTCAAGGAGACTGAGATGCACAAGTCCCAGAGCACTGCCAAAGGCCTGTCCTCAGGTCAGTCACTGGTACAACACAAGCACACGCTCAGCTGATGATGATGATGATGATGATGATGATGTTGTTGTTCTTGTTGTTATCAACTCAACTTTACTGAGGTCACTCTCGGACACAACACACATCAGCTGCTGTTTGTTGTCATCACTGGAGTTCACCCTTTTTGTAAAACTCCATCAGCCATCCCTGGTATCCTTGGTTTTCAGCGTAGTCTAAAACAATGTTTCCTCCAACTGGAGAACGCTCAGTTTTATATGTGCCAGCATGATATACTGTCGAAGTAGTTTACAAATTCATTGTTGACAGAACCGTTAACAGCGATCCTAGTGTGACCCCATGTACATAGACTCCCTGAGACTGAAATGACATACATTTATTCAATGTTAATGAAGTGTTTTGTTGATTTGAGAGGATACAGTAAGTTTTAAAGTATCGTCTTTTTTTATTGAAGACATTGGCTAGGTGTGGGCTAGAATAGACGACCAACATGTTTTAGTTTTAATTTAGTAATTTAACATGCCAAATGACTTACAGTACAGTGAGTGCATTTTTCGTATATATGGCCCCAGCGGGAATTGAACCCACAACCTCACAGGACAAGAATTTTTGTGATGTTCAACTCAGTGTGTGGCCTGTGTGTAGCCACAGCCGACCTGTCCTTGTCAGCAATAGCCGACCTGTCCTTGTCCTTTCTTCCCCCAATTGGTTACTGTAAGAGTGTGACACCAGTAACCTCATACCTTATCTTCTTACAAGTACGATAAGTGATCAGCAAGCAACATTTCATTGGTTCCCCCACGTCAGTAGCACAACACCGTCAGCAGAGGTGATCGTGCAAGAAGAAACTTTTGTACAGCGTGACCACTGGGAGAGAGCCCTAACCTCATTGGCCGGGCAGAGATTGGCCTTCCTACAGACCCACTGATGGACTCCCAGGTCCCATTTCCTCATAACTGAGTGTATTTATCCAATAAGCTCTTGGCTCGGAGCCAAGGCCTTCCTTCCTTTGTGTTCAACCCTCCAGTGCACGCTGTCCTCCATAAATATGTCTTATCTCACCACTGCCACGGAGAGAGCCACCGGAACATTCCCTTGATCAGACTATTCTGAGCCGGCGAAAGCATTGTTCCTTTTCACTTATTTGTTTGTATTTTATCAGTGAGGACTTTCACACTGAGCCCAGTTGGAAACGGCTGAAGTGAATCTTGCTCAAGTGAAACAATACATACTTGCAATTGGAGGTGTGTCAGCCTACTGGCATTGCTTCTGGAATAGTTTTTATAAATTGCTTGTAATTTTGTTACCATGGTAGTTTGTTATTCAATCCAAACATTAAAAAGGTTATCCATTGAAATCAGGCAAAGTCAACCATCCTGATTTTGCTCTGAAGAGTTTATGCGGAGGGTGTGTTGGTAAATACTCCACATCGTTGATAAACAGACGATTGTCTGCCCACCAGCAGCGGCCTTCTGCAGCTATGCTGTGTAAATATTGTTGGTAATGGAGGCCAATATATTCATCCTCTGGATTGGGAGGGAGTGCAGGGACCCTGGCTGGGTGTGGGGGGGGAGCCGTCGAAAGGCAAAGCCCCAGGAGGAAGCTCTATAGAATGTACAGAAGTGCTGATGGGGCACTTTACTGCTCTGTACACAGCAGCTCCTCCAAACACTGGCTGGGCCGTCGTGCTATCGGGAGGAACCGGCCCGCTTCCCCTTCCTGCCCCCCCCAACCGCCAGGCCCCCACAGTCTGCCCCCAGGCCCCCAGGCTCCAGCCACCAACCCTCAGAGCAGCAGCACCCGTATTCACTCATCCTCTCTCTCTGCTGAGACCTCATGGAAGGAGGATCCGACCGGCATGTAGCAATCAGACCATCCCCCTGTCTGGGGTCAGCCATGCGCTCAGGGAACTGCCTTCTGTAGGAGCACTGACTGATGAAGTTAGAAATCACTTACTATATGGGCTGTTCTGGCTTGCACAAATTCATACTTACTCTAAACATGTAAAGTAGAATCCTGACTTGAGATCGATAATGTGCAGCTCTAATGCTCGCCAAAATCAAGCACTGACGTCAATGGAAGATTTGGGTGAAAAGTCAGTCTTTCACATGGATATAAACACTGCACTTGACCTCGTTACATCTGACAATAACACGCATACTGCAAAAGTAATGTTTCATGATACGGTCCCCTTTGGTTACCACGAAAAGACATTAAGCTTTGTTTTTATTGCCTCTCTGTCGTATTTGCCATCCAAGAATGTAGACCGCTCTCTGAACGTAGTATCGTGTGTACAGAGAGGGCAGTAGTAAGTATGAATCACTACAGTGCAGGGACCTCTGGTTCTGTGTTAAGCCATTAAAAGATATAAATCTCTGTGTTTAAACCCAAGGCGTAGTGACTCTTGGCGTGGTATCTGGCCTGGGCCTCACATCCTGTAATACAGTACTGCTGAAGCCTGCAGTGTGCACAGGGTGTGACACAAAGCGCTGTAGGTCAAATGTGACATTTACTGTCCTGATCTTGAGAGGAAATAGGTTAAAGATGGTTCACTAACTAGGGGGGTGAGAAATATATGCAACTGTAAGGTCAGTTTCAGGGCTGGGACTATCCTGTCAGCAGAAACAGTGTTATTCTTGAAAAAAAATAGGCTAGATGGTCCAAATTAACACTGTGTATTCAGTTAAAGTTCAGATGTAAGCTGAGGTGACAGTTTACAGTGAACTTATTTTGCCTCTGTCGAAATAATGATTTGAATGACCTTCAATGGTCTGAGTAGCCAATTTTATGATGGAAGCTATCTAGTACCAATGGCTGGTGTCAACAGCAGCTCATTATAATTGCTCTTTCCATTCATGGCCACCGAGGAGCCATATTTCATGTAGCTCATGTTGACTGTGAAAGAGAGGGACCATTATTGCATTTAGTTAAAGAAAGTTACTGTCAGAAGCACACACACATGGACCCATGTTAAAGCAGGTATCCACTTAGTTACTGTCAGAAGCACATAAGCATGGACACATGTGAAAGCAAGTATCCACTTTTTGAATTAATGTTTTGTTTGCCATGCAATCAACTTGTCAGTCAATTGCTGGAATTTTGTATTTTTTGCTCTAGGCCCAGGGTCAGCCATAGGCTCAACACCCCAAATGCACATTATTTTCTATTCTATTCTATTCCATTCTATGTTTTGGCAGTCAAATTATTAAACACAAACTGATGACTTATTATCTTCGATATTTCTGTGATAATCTGTATTTGGTTATTCTCTGTAATTCTCCTCAGTTGAAATGTTACCCAGCTCTGCATTTTAGTGTAGTTGCTTTCATTATTGTATTGGCCGTACTACACAACTTCAACAGCCAATGATATTTCTCTTTCTTGAATGAGTGATTTTATTGTTCTTCTGTGATCCAGAGAGCCAACGTCTACAGCAGGATCTTCAGAAGGTGGAGCAGCTGGAGAGTAAGATCAACACAGAGATGGACAGCCTGAAAGAGAAGATCCAGCAGATGACCGAGGGCTTGGAGACCTACAGCAACCTGGACGCTCTGAAGGCTAGTGGAGAAGAGAAGAAGAAGGTACAGCACCTAGCCCATGATGTGAACCAGGATTCAGGTTGACTCAAAATGCATCATCCTGAGAATTTTCCAGGAAGTAAACTGAAGTCCCTTATTACAGTATATTAATATCATTGATATTGGCTTGAGCTATGGGTCTGTTATAATGTGCTATTTCATTTCGAGACCTTATGGACAATGCACTAAACGAAACTAAATATGAATTAGTAAAATACTAAAGATGTTTTTTCAAGTAAAATCTCAAGCTAAAACAGTCCTTTCCAATTCCCGTATAACAGTAGGAAGGGTAGGTCTTTCTATTGAAAGTTTCTATTGAGTTTCCTGAAGGATATACTGTAGTATAGTACACCTCCCAGACAAGACAGATGCCTCAGCCAGGGTTGCTGTAGGAGCATGGTGTTAATGTAAACACTGCCAGAGTTGTCAGTGAATGGGTTTACCCATGGGAACATTTCCATACAGCAAGGGAAACTTAAACTCATCCTTTAGCATTACGAATAGGCTCTCCTTTAAACAGGATGCAGATTCTCTGAAAGGTTTGACATCAGGAAGTCATGTTTCTTCCACTGAGAAATGCTCTTGTTTCAACCCGACCACGAATGGATTCACCCTCTGGTCTTAGGCGTAAGTCCTTATGATTGAAGATATTCTCCAGTGTGTTACAATTTATGAATTCAGTATCCTGTAAATGAACATATGAATAGCTGTAGCAGACTCACCCTAACACCCTAGCGAGGACTGAATCATTTATCGTTCAGCTGAGGCTGATGAGGGTAGAAATCGGAGGACAGGCTCACTGTAAATGCATAGAATGGCACCATAGAACGGTAGCATTCCTCATTAATATCACAGCTTTTGTTGTTGTCTTTTTTGGTGAAGTTTTATTCAGCATAAGTACATCACCGTAACAAAATCAGGAAATATAAATGTTCTGTTCTCCTCCAGAGGCTCCAGGAGGATCGAGTGTCCCTGACTCAGAGGAGAGACACCTTCAAGAAGGTCATGCAGAAGATGAACGAGGAATATGAAGCCCTGAAGACCCAGCTGCAGGAAAATGAAACTCACAGACAGGTAAGGGTGACTGACAAGTTTGGAAGGAGCATGGGAAACACCTTACTTGAGTTGGCTTGTCTTTTGTCTTGTATGTGATATTGTCATAGAAACCTGTATCTTTGAGCATTTTACGCTTTCAATTAGTTTTTCTGCTGAGATGAAACCTGTCAGTTACAAATGACGACCATTATTTTCTCTTTGTTTTCAGTTGACAAACATGGAGAGAATGTGGCAGCACCTGGAACAGAACAATTTCGTCATGAAAGAGTGTATCCTTTCACCTTTTAAGATCACAATTTTCACTTTCACTTCATTACAACAGTTACCTGTTCAAGTTACACATGACTATTTTGACTTAGACACTAAATAAAGAAGACATTATTTATATAGTTGACGACTGATAATGGTAGATATTGGACACAGAAGTGGAAGGTATTCTAGATACAGTCAACATTTTAAGAGTGGTTTTACACACTTTCAACTTATAATATAACTAGTTAACTTGCTTTAACTAATAACTGTGTTGGCCTTTATTATTCACACTATAGAGAATACCGTATGTATCTTGAGTAATTGAAAAAGGTAGACATGAAATGTATGTCTGTAGCCATGTATTAAATACACAATCTTTCCTTGACTGGAATCTATAGTCATCGCCTCCAAGGGAATGGAAAGTGACTACCGTCCGGTGGTGAAGACTGTTTCCAGACAACTGGCAGAGTACAATAAGATTCTCATAGATGCCCTCCAGGGAACCAGGAACTGAGGGGCAGCTTCCTGCCTCTGGAGGTGGCCATGTTGCCACATCTCAATGCTCTCACTTCCTGTACATCTTCTACACTGACTCAACATTCCAAATGCACACATACTATATGTGTGGGTAGACACTTCATATACCATACCAAATATCAGTCCAATAAGTAATGGGCTTTTTACCTGTGATATATTGTGAGATTCTTGAATCACCCTGTATTTAGTTATAGCCATAATATTTATAAGCTTTGTATGTATAATATGTAAACTATTGTTCTGCAGTTTTATATTGTTGTAATGCCATTACTGTAAATACTATAACAACATGTATGGTATGTAGAAATGTGCTCTTATCTTGAAGTAAAGTTATTGATTAAAAGACTTTACAAACAAGATTGTAATTTTTCACGCTTCACTATGTCAACAAGCAAAACTAGAACATACCATCTTACAGTCCAGTACAGAGAAACAGTTGTTACTGTATTTTGGGCAGTGGTTCACACATTGTTTCACCTGCCTAAAGCATTGAGCATTTAATTTATATATTTTAAAAAAACATACAAAGCAACATGTTTCGCTTTAACCTAGTCTTAAGCCATGATGTAGAATTGGCTCCCATCCACTATTAAAGAGACGTGTTGGGGTGCTCGGGTGGTGTAGCTCACAAAGGCGCATGCCACATAATCGAAGGGTCCTTGGTTTGATTCCTGCCATCGACTTATCCTGCATGTCATCCCCCCTCTCTCACCCATCCTTCCTGTCAGTCTCTATCCCAATAAAGCAGAAATGTCTTAACAAATCCTGAGGACATTGAGAGTGTGCTGCTGTGTTCAGGCTCTGGGTTGGTTGACTGTGCTGTAGGTCACACCAGCCTCAGGTGTCTGAGCGGTGGGTTGGGAGGCAGCACTGGGTCGCTGGAATCTCACTCCAGCAGAGTTTACATCATCGTGTGGTTTCTGTGGTTGAGCCTGACGGAGATTGATGTAGAGAGGCTCTTCCTGGTTTCTGAAGGGAACGAAGCGGACGCTTGCGTAGTTAACGTCATCCTGATCGTCTGTGTTTGCTCTCTGTGCTGCACTAAGGGCCAAGCCTATGCCTGACATGGTGTCATACACTGGACTAGAGTCTCCATGTCCATTATCTGCTGTGTCCCTGGGGTCAGAATTGGATTTGGAGGTCTTCATCCTCCTGAACCACAGATAGACACAGAGAGGTATGAGAACCAGGGAAACGACAGTGATTCCTATCAGTGCATACTTAGTGTGATTCTCTGGTACTCGGATTAATTGAACAGAGGAGTTTGTTGCTCCAATCTCATTCCGTGCCTCGCAATAGTAATATCCACTGTCCTCCAAACCAATGCTAGTGATGTTATAACTTTGTTCTGATCCCTTTAACAAAGCTGTATTGTTCTTGTACCAAGTGTAGTTGTCCGCTGGTGGGTTGGCATTACTGCTGCAGGTCAGAGACACTGAACTGCCCTCCACTATTTCACCAAAGGGACTGACTGACATGGAGGTGTTCTTTGGACCATAGTGGACATCCACAATCACAGAAGAAGAGTTGAGACTTCCGACCCTGTTCTCAGCTTTACAGTGGTACTCTCCACTATCCTCAGAACTGATGTTAGTGATGGTGTATCTGTTGGCAGACCGTTTGAGTGTGGATCTCGAGTAGGGGCTGTGGTCTGGTATAGGTTTTCTGTTCTTATACCAAATGAAGGTTGTGTTGGGACCCAGAGGACACTCAGTTCTACATTTCAGTGTGACACTCTCCCCCTCTGACACAGACGTAGGGTCCATCTTCAACAGGACATCTGACGATAAGAAGAAAAATAAGTATTTTTTAGTTTTTTATGTTTTTACTCCAGTGATTGTCAGATAATATGGCAATGGCACTGATGTGGAACAACTTAATCAGTACACCAACTCACAATTTACCACAGTTATAAGACTCAACAAATGATGTGTCCAGTATTACCTGTGACAGTCAAAAACACCCCAGGAGTGCCAGTATATGTCCTTTCTTTTATTCTAAATCCGAATTTGTATTCAGCTGAGTCACTCCTTCTCAGTTTTTTCATTCTTAGGGTGTGTACATCCTCTTTATTCTTAGAGTATTCCATACGATCCTTGTAGTTTACCGTCTTCTTCTTAGTTAACCAGAATGAATCTCTGGGGTTTATGTTACTGGGGGGTGTGTAAGTGCAGAATATTACCACTGATGACCCCCTCAGGGCACATATACTCTGTTTGGAGTAAGCCACACTCCAGCCACCCAGTACTCCTGAAACAGAAACAAACAAACATACAATCAAACACACACACACACACACGTACACACACACACACACACACACACACACACACACACACACACACACATTCAAGGACTTTAGCATACAAATCAGCACATACATTAAAAAACGGTACTGTTTGTCCAGACTTGTTTCTGTAGGTGCTGTACTCAGTGGCATTATAAACTGCAAATGAACATTTCTCAGTGAAAGACTGCTACGGAGATGATTAAAAGATGGTGTCACTGATCACAAGGGAAGAATATTCTGATGCAATTTATCTTTAACTGTTCCAAGGCCTTTTGGAGATATCTGCTGCTTGATTAACAATAAGAATACTTAATTGAAGCATGAAGGGCTAGAATGAAACCGTACCTGTCACAGACAAGAGGAAAGCTACAAACATAGTTCCTCCCATTCTCATGGCCATTGCATGTCCCACACTGCAGTCCTAGAAACATCATGGTAATCAATCACCGAATGCACAATTGTACAGTTATGCCAGACCTTGGGTTAAGTAGTATTTTAATATACTTGCTTTGTTTGCCTGGTGCAATTGAACCAATGGAATACTTCCAAAACCTTGCCCATGTGGCACTCCAGGCAGGCTCAAAGAAACGGCCAAAGGATTTCAAATACTATTTGACCCAGGTCTGACCCAGGTCTGAGGTATGTACACAGAGTTTACCAATACTTATTATAACATATCAGTAGCACTTTACATTACAGCTCGGAATAAGTGGGTAATAGGATGGTAATAACCATGGTAATTACCAGTAATTACATTCGTTCATGACACATCACTAATGACGTATTAAAACAAATCATATTTAATATGTCATTAGTGATGTGTCGTGAACGAATGTAGTACTGTTATAAATCTGTGTTTTTCTGTGAGCTTGCTCTAAACCTGTTTTTGTCTAAAACCCCCTGACTATAGTATTTTGGCCTGAGGTTCTGGGAGATATTTCATTGATTAATCTTTAGAAGTATTTTTCTTAACGTTTGAAAACATGCAAATAACTCAACTTAACTGAACAATGGTTAAAAACCCCAGGTCCATACTGTACAGTAGAACTTGCAAAAGAAATTAAAGAGTGGAAGAATATATCCCATTGAATGGCACTAATGTGCCAAAATAATAAAATGCAATAATTTAATAAATAAAGCTATATTTTATGATATAACCATCAAGCATACTTACAGAGTAAGGTGGAGTGATTGGATGGTGTTGCAGAGAATAAAACTGTGCGACTGAGATGGTGGTTGAAACAACTAGACCAAGTTGGGTGATGCGGAACTGATAAGGGGCAATTAGTAGGCCAAGTAAGTCATTTCAGAACTGTACAGGAAATGTGCTGAAGTGTGCATACCTACAGTAGGGTGGATTCTGGTAATCTGCGACATTGGGTAATGTGGGACACCTGTGTTTATTTCCTGTTCTAACAAAATCTAGTCAACAGGACTTCTACTATCTGGTTTAGCATGGATGTCTTGTGACTGAAATCACATCACTTCATGGGAGTTTAGGTGTTCCACATTACCCAATGTCCCAGATTACCCGATTCACTGTAGTAATTCTTCATTTTTGGAACATCATGCAAAGTTTGAAATGAATATCCTTGTTAAAAATCCATTGCAACAAATGTAACTGTCAGTTCCGAATTATAACCATGTTTGTTTGTTTGTTTTCAGCTGACAAATTTTGAGAAAAAGTGGCAGCATCTCAGACAGAAAAACGTTGTCATGAAAGAGTGTATACTTTCTTCTTACTACAATAAGATCCCCATAGATGCCCTCCGTTATCATGTTATCATATATATTATATATCATACATCTAGATACTATACTTGCAGTGTGCGTAAGTGCGTGCGTGCGTGCGTGCGTGCGTGCATGTACATCCTTTCATTTGTTACAACCCCGGCTCAAAGGAACAAAGCAACATAAAGGACACAACACAACCAAGGTTTAAATGTAAAAGTAACTTGGTTTTTATTAACTCAACATAAGGAACTAAAGGGGAAATGGTGGTTGGGGAAGACACCATGATGTCACCGGTGATGTCACAGAGACGTCACAGAGTGGTAATCGGATCCATCATCGGAGGAGCTGCTGTGGTCGTTGCCATAGCGACCGCGCCTCGCCGGGCCGGACACAAAGTCCTCTACAGCCGCCAGCCTGGTCTCCATGGAGATGAGCCTGCTGAGGATCTCTGCTTGCACCTCCAGACCCTGGCGGACCATGGAGGGCATGGGGGAGCGGCGACGCTGGGGGAGGGGGGGAGAGGGGGGGGGGCGAGGGGGGGGGTCAGAGGTCAATTGGACGTCTGGGGGTTTTCATTCTGAATGTCGTCACTGAATTGTTACTGCTGGGTCTTACCTCTCTCTCTCTCTCTCCCTCCTTCTCTCTCTCCATCCCTACCTCCTCTCTCTCTCCATCCCTCCCTCCCCTCTCTCTCTCCATCCCTCCCTCCTCTCTCTCTCTCTCCCTATCTATCTCCCTCTCTCTCTCTCCCTCCCTCCCTCCCTCTCTCCCTCCTCCCTCCCTCCTCTGTCTCTCTCTCCCTCCTCCTCTCCTCCCTCCTCTCCTCTCCTCCATCAGTTACCTGCTTGTGTTCATCCCCTCTACGGCTGCTGTTGGTTATGAAGCGGACCAGGCAGAACCCGACCAGGCAGAACCCGACCAGGACCCAGAGCAGACAGGACCAGTCCTGGACCAGCCAGGAGGAGGCCTCACTCCAGACCCCCTGGGCGGCCACACCCCCCCACGCCTGGGGGGGCATCTCCAGACCCACCTGGGACCAGGAGGAGGCCTCACTCCGGACCCCCTGGGCGGCGAGACCCCCCCACGCCTGGGGAAGCATCTCCATACCCGCCTGGGACCAGGAGGGAGAGCCAGACAACCTCTCACGGATCATCTCTGAACTCTCTTTATTTCTCTCTATTTATCTTTCCTTGGGTATTTAGTCTTTCTGTCTCTCTCTTTTTCTCTGGGTAGCCTTTCTCTGTCTCTCTCCCTTTCTCTTTCTCTGGGTAATCTCTCTTTCTGTATGACCTGTTCTCTCTCTATCTCTCTCTCTGTCTGTCTCTCTCTGTGTCTGGCTGACCAGCTAATGAACAGTTTCAGCTCTAACACGGGGTTCCAAGGTTCTGAGTGGAATTAGAACTCCACACATGGAATTCTGTGTCTTTGTTTGTCACTTGGAATCTTCCTCTTCCTATTGTGATGTCAGATGATTGTGTAGCCCAGGCTTACAAACAACACTCCTCTGCTATATCATATAAGATATTCATTCCTTTAAAAACACTCCTTTTATTATTTTGAGGCTGAGAAAACATACATTTAATGGTGTAACTCATGTTAAAATAGTTATTAAAATGTGGCTATAATTCATTTTGCATCCCCCCTTAAAAGCTATTTACATAATTTACCTAATACTTTTTTCCTGTTTCATTCCACTTTATTCCACATAATTTTATTTACATATGATATGGACTTTAATTCTTAGATTTTTTTTCTGGATTGTTTAAGTTAATACCAACGTCTGGTGCAAATTTCACTTGAATAGGCTCATTGGAAAAACATTTACTGGACAAAATGTTGATGTGCTCAATACTTATTTCCCCCACTGTATATGATGTAAATAGGCAAACAAGGAACTGTATCATACGATTATGTCCAAAGATATCTGCTTATAATGGCTAACATGGAAGTTCATCAACTGTCAAAATGTGTATTTTCTGCTTTTCATGGCCAATGGGGAATTAGGCTTCGTTCACACGGCAGTGAAATGTGACCCAAATCCGATTTTTTTTTTTTTGCTGCCGACATGCGACTCCAGGGCACCAGGATCTGAGGGACCGTTACATGCCTCTGGAGGCGGCCATCGCAAGACCGAGACTTGTGTGAGCGAGGAAGCAAAATTGTTTGGCGGCATCATCATGTCTTTTACAGTGGTGGCAGTTCACTCAAACCTGCAGTTGCGCTCATCTCAACAGCAGGGGTCGCTGTAGAGTGTGGAGTGAGTGGGGGGGGAGTAATGGAATAAAGGGGTTAAACTCCCTTCTCAAGTTCATATCCCACCCACGCCGTCGGTAGCTTTACAGTGGTTTATCTGGTTACCATCAGGTCACGAAACCTGCCGATCTGGCAATCCAGGTAGGGTCAAACTAACACCTGAAGGATTTAAAATCCAATTCGACCCACATCTGAGGTTTCCACCTATAAAAACACAAAATAAATAAATAATGGAATGAAAACACAGGGGGTCTCAGGTCTGTGGTTGACTGGGGCCTGATCCACTTTCTGTACTACTACCTTGACCTAACTCTCCAGATTCAGGCATATACTGTATGTTTGTTTGGGCAGAGTCTTCACATACTTTACCAAAATGTGAGTCCCATTGTTAAACCATAACTAATGTGCCTTTATCAATGATATTTTGTGAGAATCTTCAATCACCTTATTTTGAAAAACTCATCTTGTACTGTGTATGGTGTTACAGCTAATATATTTATAAGCTTTGTATACTTACAAACAGTCCTCCTATGCTGAATTGTTATTCAGGCGCAGTAGGCTACAAGCTTAGACTATCATTTTGTATAATTGTATTTTTCTATTGTTATTATTTAATTGTTTTAAATACAACAGCAAATACAACAGCTTATATAACAATTGGAATATTAATTCATTGATTTCTACAAATATCTGTCCTTTTTGTTCTCTTTGACTTTGTACTGTATTCAGGTCTTATTGTGGAAGCTGTTGTTGTTTAACGTGCAGTTAACTGCAGTGACATGCTCTCTGCATGCTGTGTCAGCCCTGCCTATTGTAGCTGAGCAGTGTTGGGGTGGTAGGGGTTAATGTCAGACAGGATCTCCGCCGCCTGATAACACTATTGTTTTAATGCTATTGGTTTCCGCCCAGCACTATCAGACAGTGGGGCTGCCCAGTGTTTCTCAGCCCCTCCACCCTGCTGAGGCAGAGGGGAAGAGCGCCTCCCTGGATCATGGCAGGAGCCAGGATACACACACACACACACACACACACACACACACACACACACACACACACACACACACTGCTAAGGCAGAGGTGAAGAGTGCCTCCCTGGATCAGGACAGGAGCCAGGACACACACACGCACGCACTCACACACTCACTCACGCACACACATACACACACACACGATTCCACCCTTTGGTTCGAGTTCAAGAGCTGCCTGCGGGGATTTCCACTGTAAGGGATCTGGGCTGCTTGCGCAATGATAGTGAAGTGGCAAGGAGGGGGTACCAAACTGGACCTGTTACTCAATACACATTTCACAGACATTTTAGCACAGTCTTTTAGTAACAGTAGTTTAGAAGTAAAGAAGCAAAGGTGCTTTCAGAACTGTTCATTACTGTCGTTTATTGTACTGAACCAAGTCATATTGTGGAGCGGACTTGGTCTGTGTTATTACATAATCTGATCCTAAATAAGCTACAGTATCAGAACCAAGATACAAATACAAATAAATGTGTATTCTCATAATTGATTGAAACCCCGAAGAAGGCAGCTGAAACCCTGAAGCTTGCTGCTGACGTTTGCTCCAATAAAATCATAAAATCATCGTAAAAACGGAGCGAGTGTGCGCTGGTCTCTTAGGGAGTTGGACTGGTGTTCAGAAGGTCATGAGTTCAAATCCCGCCTGGGAACACCACTACTAGTGTGCCCTTGAGTAAAGCCTCCTACACACTATGAGATTTTTGAGTTAATTGCAAGCCACACTGTGCGACATGGAACTAATAATCTTGGGTACGACCATCAATAAGACAAGATAAGGCACTTAGCCCTAAGTTACTCCAGAGAGACTGTCCCTGTAATCGCTAATTTATAAGTCGTTTTGGATAAAAGTGTCTTAATTGGTTCAAATATAAATGGTTAAAAATGTACATGGTTAAAAATGTAAATACTGTAGTTAAAAAGATCTTTCTTTTAAGTTTCCTCCGGCAGCCTGCATCTCACCAAACCACAGCGTGTGTTTTTTTTTCTTTTCTTTTTTCGTTCTTTCTTTTTTTCTTTTCTCATAAACGCCACACAGATTTATGTGATCAGCGTCTAGTCAAGATGGTTTCCTGTCATTAGGGACCATGACAACAATGAAAGTTCCACTCAGTGTCCTCCCTTTATGCAAAAACTCTCAGCTAAGTGAACGTTGTTGAGGGACTGCAGTAATTGGCCCATGTGTCCCACTCTGCGAAAAACCAGCTGTACCGACCACAACCGACATAAACAAACACTCCAGAGACATCAGATTAGCTACGGGCCTGTGATTTAGAGACCCTCCTCATCCAGAAAAATAAAGGAGCCACTTTCAGGGGATGACGAGGGCCTGACAGGTCACATCAATTAGTGCTGAAATACGGTGCTGTAGGTTCTGTAGCTGGCCCGGTTTAGAGCTCCCTTGGTGAGACTAATGCTTCACTGCTGGCCTTGCTGGCTGTGAGTTTGACCTCTCGGGGGTGTAGAGCGAGGTGTCAAGTGGCCTGTGGATGGACACAAACTCTCTTTATACACACTCCCACTTGACCCATTGCAAACATTGGGCTGGCTTTGCTGGCTGTGTGTGTCTGACTCTGACAAAGTGTGGAGTGGCCGGTGGATGGATACCACAGTACAGTGGTGTAGTCTACGTGATACGCAGGACTACGCCGTATACCCACTAGAAAAGGACAAGGATTTGCGTATACCCACTAGGAAAGGACAAGGATTTGCGTATACCCACTAAAAAATGCGCGAGGATACGTAACGGCGTTTTGTGACAGAACTTTCACACTTTTATTCATAAAATTCACCCCGTCTGTGTTACGAAGCACTTACTTCGAACTTTCTGACATGTTTGTTATCTCATAACCAGTCGTTCAGAATGCTAGTCTCAGTATTTCCCCTACAGAGCCTTGGGGTGGGCGGGCCGCGAATTTGCGAAACCTAGGATGGTAGGGGGAGGCAGGGCAGTCTCGCCAGCCAATGAGGGGGCAATCAGGGAGTGCTTCGCCAACCAATCAGGTAGCGGTATTGCCCTGCCTCCCCTTACCATCCTAGGTTTCGCAAATTCGCGGGCGGGCCAGACCTCCACACACAGCTTCGTGCCGCTGGAGAATGCTTTTGGTTTTGTTTTGTGTGCGCGTGCGACGCGAGAAAGTTTTTGCAGGGTGAAAGCTCTGTAGAAGAAAGTAAGCAAGTTGAAACGTTAGCAAATATAATTACTGTGTTCTGACAGAGAAAGTTGGTTCAAATTAGTCGTTATTATTGTGATTAGAAAGTGTCTGATTATAGTTTCATGGTGTGAATAATAGTGTCAAAGAACTAGCAAGCTAGCTAGCTCAGAGGTGATTAGATGAGCTAGTCTGCTGCACACATGCCAGCTAAAGAGCTAACTGGAGGCACTTTATTATTTTACTTAAAGTAGATATACAATCTTTCTTATTCTGCTAGAATTGGGCTTTATGGTAATACCATAATGGTATATTTACAGTACATGGACAGTGGATTGAAGCATTGGAACAAACCCTCACTCATTGGAAATGTCAGTTTTTTGTAGTTGGACATACGATTTTCTTACAGGTGAGAGAGTAAGTAAAGACAGTATCTGACTGCATTGCCCACAGCAACCCAATATTCAATTAGAATGATGTTATGATTTGATATGAATTCAATGTATACCTCTTATTAAATTATAAATACTCTGGTTGTTATATTTGCCTTTTGGTTGACAGCAAAAGAGGGAGAGAGGAGGATAGAGAGGGAGAGAAGGAGAGAGAGCAGGATGGTGTCGGCACACCAGAGAGACAGCAAGAACCAGGTGAGAAAGTGGACATGTAGTCAAGACCACATAAGTAGCCTTGAGAACCGATGGTTCTCGAGCCTAACGGCCCTTAGGGGGCAGGAGCCTATCTCCTGTTTCTGTAGCGTGAGGCAGCTTGATGTACAAGTACAGTCCATGCCCCCCCCCCCAAGGCAGCAAACACCGGTGTAGATGCATACTGTATGCATAAGTGAGTGTGGTGGTGCTTATGGGGTGTCGCTACGGGACAGGTGTCACTCTGACTGGGAGGGCAAAATCACAGTATACCCACTAGAAAAAACTAGACTACACCACTGCCACAGTACACACACTCCCACTATAGCCCTAGAAGAACAATCTCTTTCTCTCTTCACATACTCCCATTAGATCCATTCCGAACACTGCTTCTGGCTGGGAACCACTTTGGGGGTGGGAGCCTTGCAAAAGCCTTGCAAAAGGAACTTCATGTCCTCCTCCTCCTCGTCATGATTGAATTAAAGCTCTTGCTAACAGGGAGGAGGAAAGCTGCCAGAGCTTATTATGAGGTCGGTGATGAGGAACAACTCTGCTTATTACTCTTCAAGCTCACCAGGCTGGCGCTACTTCCTCTCTCTCCATGCTTACCCGCTCATTGTGTAACTATAGCTGACCCCGGGCTCTGACCTCTCTGGGGACGTGCGTGTGTTGTCTGCCCTAACTGCTCCAGGCACGCCAGCTCTGACCTCTCTGGGGATGTGTGTGTGTGTGTGTGTGTGTGTGTGTGTGTGTGTGTGTGTTGTCTCGGGTTATGCAATAAATAACACATTCCAAACAATCTGATTGTATGGCAAATGAAGCATTGATTGATTGATGATTCTACTCTTCACTTTTAAACCCTACAGTTTTTCACTCTCCTTTCTTTCTTTCTTTCTTTCTCCTTTCTCTCCTACCCTGCAAGTCATGAAATCACCTTGCAATGTGGTACAATGAGACCAATGGATGTTACATCATTGTTATCCCAACCCATTCATTCACTGACTAATTGACATGAATTTAATCAGTTTCTCTGTATGTAAATAGAAGGGGGGGCCACCACAGTGGTCAGGCTGCTGTACTATAGTATACAGTGACTGGGCTGTAGCCGTGGCTGTGTCTCAGTGTTTCCACAGCTGCTGCATGTGCTCCTTGCTCTCTGGCAGAGGAAGAAACTGTCAAAACAAAACTTAAACCTATTCCATTCTCAAGTCAAAGCTCCATGAGAATTTCTCACATACGTGTAGGCCTACATGCTGCATATGTTGGGCTTGGTGGGCAGAGCCTCGATAAGCCTGCCCATGTGCTGGGCCCAGTATTTCAAAACGTTTAATCTAGATCAGAATAATCCAGATTCTTTTTGGCGATCCAGGATAAGGTCTAATTGGCAGATTTGTTGGCAGGCATAGGGGAAATCAGTCAGCTCGATCTGATCCTGGATAAGAATCTGGATCACACAAACCACTTGAAACACTGGGCCCTGGTGATTCTAAATCAAGATGGCTAAAATGACTGTTACTGACATTATTGTGGCCTAGGTCATTTAGGCCTTGCCACACAAGTAATAAACTAACATAATATAAAGTGTAGCTCCACGTTTGCCTGCACATTTACATAACCAAAAATGTGGTGCACAGTTTTGGTTTCAAATGAACTGAATTGTGCCACCATGCCCTCAATACAATCTCTGTGGGAACTTCTCTAAACTGGAATATGAGCACCTGTATCAGGGTTGACTGGTAGAGGTAGAAATCTGAGGATTACATTCCATACGTTATATTGAGCCTGTTCTCCCATTTTTACCTCCACCAGCCTCCACTGACCTGTATGCCACCGATATGGTCATTGAAGGCACCTTTGTATCACACACCCTCAAGCATCTGAAAGGAGACAACTCAACCACACCACAGGAGTTAGGTACGGACATTTCCTGGCCTCGTTTCCGTCCATCCAGGGGCATGACATCACTGGGCAGACCCCCGTTTCTCCCTCTCAGAGGAAATAGTGTTGTGAAAGATGGAAGGGAGTAACAGAGTAATTCACAGTGTGATTTGAGTGAACCCCACTTTCTTGATGCACACACCTGTTTTTCATGTGTGTGTGTGTGTGTGTGTGTGTGTGTACATGCGTGCGTCTATGCGCTCGCGTATGTGTGTCTGTTTGTGTGTGTGTGTATGTATGTATGTATGTGTGTGTGTGTGTGTAATTTAAAGTACATACTTGGGAGTTCTAAATCCCACGTCCATATGGTTGTTTCCCCTACAGCATATCAGTAAGCTCTGGGCTTTCTCTCTCTGTTTCTTCTTCTATCCCTTTCTTCTCCTCCCATTGGTCCCCATGTGGTCTGATTCTCCCCACTCATTATCCGTGATTTATGTACAGTAGTGAGTGTTGCCTTAGTAAAACCACCTCACTATTATAGATTATTACAGAGGTCCGAGACAGCTCCTAACACACCTTTGGAGGAATTCAGAAATGTTAAACAGAACCCAAGATTGAGGAAAGTTTTGAAGAAAGAAAATATAATGTTAATCTTAGTTAAACAGTTGGCACAACTCATAACATGGGGATGATATCCATGCCTCAAGCCTAGGAGGGAATAAGTGAAACACACACAAACATTTGTAGGTACTGGGACATTGGATTTCATAGGGAAAAGGAGAAATGAAACGTTTGCTGGTTAAACGAATCCAAATGTGTTACGATGTGTAAACAACGCCGATTACTTCATAAAGAAAGTATGAAATGACCTCCTGAGGCAAAAACAAGCAGTCAAGTTCAAATGAACTGAAATGGAATACAAACAGAAAGAAAACAGCTGAACAACTGAAACTTGATATATTCAAGTATAAACAGCACGATTCATAGGATTTTGACAAAGATATGTTAAAATGTTGTACATACAGTACAGTAAATGACCACCGACATTGGACATTGGACAAAATAGTGAGTCAATTAGTTCATCATTGATAATGTGTACAAACTGGGTTTTCCTGGCGAACACACCCTAATTGATAAGGAGTCTTCTTTTGGGTTTGGTCTGGTGGAGCCTCCCTATAGGGGGCTGCTAGGGGTAGTAATTAATGTCATACATTGTTCAGACTAGGGCCTTCCCATCCTCACACAGAGAGGAAACAGGAAAAGGAACTCCAACTCCCAATGCCTGGACAGCAGAGAGAGAGAGAGAGAGAGAGAGAGAGAGAGAGAGAGAGAGAGAGAGAGAGAGAGGTGGGGGGGTGGGATGGGGATGGGGATGGGGGGGGTTGAGTTAGGAAGGGGAAGGCAGGCAGGGAAGGGAGAGAGAAAGGGAGGGAGAAAGAAAGAAAAGGGAACATTAGGCAGTTCTCAGAGACTGTGGAGAGATGTGTGTTGATTGGCTTCTCTGACACCCTCTCTGGGGTTTGGTCTCTTCCTCTCCTTCGCCTCCGTCCTGCCCGCCTTGGCCCCGTGGATCTCTGTGGATGTACAAACCGCCGTGTCCACCAGACTCTCACTGGGGGAATATGTGCTGTCGTGTCTCCTCTGTGACCCTGTGGCTGGTCTACTGGCTCTCTCCAGGTATGGCTCTTATGGGATTAATCCTAATTTACTGTATCTATATCATAATGATCGATGTCATAAATGATCATGAAAGGCCACCAGCTACAGTCATCAACACCCTAGCTCAGTGACTCAGTGCTCTGGACATGTGTCCCAAGAACAGAGGGCCACAGTATACTAGTATTGTTACACGCGTATCGTAACTGGTAGCGTTGAAAAAATGTGTGTGTCTTTGTGTTTGCTTTGTGTTTATTATTGGTTTTCATAGGAGTCAAATGGGGAAAGGTTTAGTTAGTCATATGTACGTTATCATCAATATCATTTCAAAGGGCGTTCGATTCACTCTGCCTTATTTGAAAATCCAAAGGTTGGACCTTCATTGGTAGTTATTTGGTTTAGGACCAGAGACTATTGTTGTTTCAGGCGTAGCAGTCTTCCTCCACTTGGTTGTATTTTCTTGCTGTGTCAATAAACTACAAAAGACTCCGATCACAAAGTGATCCCAAGACTCAAGAATATATGAGGTGAATAGTTATGGAGAAAAGGCTTGAGGAAGCCACAGTTCCAAGTTTCTCTTTCTCAGGAGTAGCAGTGTTTGCATCCTAGCCTATTCAAAAAGGGGTTAAAAGGACGCCCTGTCGTATTCAATGCTTCTGAGAGGTACCACCTAGCTAGCTTATCATTATATCTACTGTGGTAATAATAGTGGTTTCCAGTGATTATTATTATTATTATATATATTTTTTAATGATATGGTTGCTTGTTCTAATAAAGTCTGATAATGTCTGAAAATAATGTGAAAATAGCCTACAGTAAAAAGAAATATGACATTTCAATGGACTACCCTTGAATATATAAACATCAGTGTTGAGTTATACAGTTTGGAAATACCTTACACACTAAATCACATATTTTTTTATTACTTTATTACTAGATGTGGAATACAACATAATTACTTTAAACTATGAAGACGGACAATTACATGTGTTTTTGGTAACACTTTCTATAAGGCATACTGTACATAATGCATTTTATTACTAATTCTAAATTATGTATGATGCCTTATAATGCCTTCATAATATATCATACGTTATGCCTGTCTGTAAGAATTATTTATTCAACTTACTGGGAAAATGGCTGATAATAACTTGTGATCATAACAACATGATATAAGAAATTATAACACAGTCATACGTGCTTATAACAAGTCTTATAATATCCTATGATGGCATTATAACTCTTTGCTTTAAGTAAAGTATTCCCATTGTGCCATTAGTTACCTAACACAGTGAAATGAGTTCAACAACCTCTTTGACATGGGCTGGTACTGCAACCAGTTTCCTCTTCATGGCTACACACCCACATTCCCTTCACACACATGAGCTCACAACCCCCACACCCCTCCTTCATGTTGCCAACCACACACAAATAGTTTATCTTCCCCAATTATAACAAACAATAGACCAAATTAATATAATATACTGTACAATTAACTTAGAATAACATTGGAATTTGTCAACACAATTGGCTTGCATTGACTGGTGATGATAGTAATCACAAACCAATCACTCTAGCAAACCCTAGCCCTAACCCTAACCCTTACACAGAGTTTCTCTAGAAACATTTTTATATATTTGATCAATACACTTAAAAAATGCTTCCAAAAGGACCCATTAAAGAAACGTAAGGGGTTCCATTCAGAACTCTCCATGGAAAGCTTCTTCATGGAACCTGAAACATTGAACCCTAAAGGGTTCTTCAAATGCTTCTCCGACAGGGACAGTCGAATAATACGTTTTGGTTCTTGGTAGCACAGATTGTAGTTTGAATCTATTGCCAACCATTTTACCCATTTGTGCTGTACATCATACAGTAAATCTTATACCATGTGTTCTTCGGTTTGATTTGTAAAGCAGTGCCAGACTTTGGAAATGTAATACAAACAAAAAGAAAACCGATGGACTGAAAGTTTATGTATTCAAGTATAAACTAAACAGCACGATACATAGGATTATTTAAATGTGGTTCATAGTACAGTATACAGTATTGTATGAAAAGTGAAATACCTTGTCACAATAGTACAAGTCCACTTTGGTGTCACTCTTGGAAAACAAGCTCTCTAACAAGTTCTCTCTAAAGTAGCAAAAATCCATCTAAATAATAGGTATAAACTCTAATATAATGTGCTATGGGTTTCTGGTGAATGCTTTTGGGTTCCATTTAGAACCTACCAAGGAAAGTGTTCTTCAAGGAACCCAAACAGATTCGACATGGAACACTACAGGGTTCTTCCATTTTTTCCCAAGAGTGTGGGTCCAATCTATTGCCAACCATTTTGCCCATTTTTTATCATAAAACATAAATCTTACACAATGTGTTTTTCAGTTCCATTTGTAAAAGCAGCGCCAGACTTTTGACAAGTCTGATATTGTTCTTCAAACAAATCACCAAACCTGCCAGCCACAGGGAGCAGTCTGGCAGTCCTCAGTCTGAAGAGGAGGACTCACCCTTAATGGATGTGTTCCAGCTCCACCCCACTTAGTCTTCCTCCACCCAGACCCCTCCAGGACAGCCCGAGAGAGCAACAAAGGCATCCAGCAAGTACATGTTGTTCAAGTGTCACTCAGACACATGTTTGCCTCAGCATAAGGGTTTCTTCGTACTTTCATCTGTTTTTGGAAAACAAGCCCCCCCCCCCTGTGCTCGAATCCCCAGTCCCTGCTGGCACAAATCAGTTGAAGCATTTTGTGCCTTCACTCTCAGATAAGACAGCAATCCATTTATCATCCTGACAACTCTGTTTTCACTCTGGAAAGAGAGGCTCTGGGTTGCGACAATCCACTGTAACAAGCCTAAAACGAACTCGAAGCAACAGCAATACACAAAATAACTCATAACATAACTCATACTCAACATACCCATAAATGTTAATATTCGCTCATCTTTAACTTTTGCCAAACGCAAATGGACTGAAGGAAATACCTTTCATTTTTTAAAAGATAAGTTTGGGACATAACACATTTGCATAAGGGTGTGCCTGTCTGTTCAAACAACAAATACTGTATCTAAGGATATGTTATTTCTAGACGGCAGAAAGATATTGAGCCTGGCCACCTGTGGCTGATAAATATTAGCATTGCCTTGAACAGGAATGAATCAACTACAGCCAAATCTGTGAATAGATCTTGGACTTATTAAAACAAAAGTGAAAAGGGAAACAATGTCACGTACGTATATGCTGAGAGAGCAAACCACTTATGTTGTGTTATGTTTGTATAATAAAACAGTTGAATTCCCTGTTAGGGTTTCATTGACTTTAAATAGCACCATGTTTAAGAACCTGAGATATACATTACATGACCTAAAGTGACTTCGCAAGCACAGTTATTTGTTTGATTTGTGTCTAAGTGACAGTGTTATTAATCTATACAGACTATTCCCGGGAGCAGGACATCATAGATTATGGCCTGAGATTATTTTATTTTATTTTATTTATACAGGGGACAGCACCTTGAGACTAGGCGCTCTTTTTCAAGTGTGCCCTGGTTATGTTATCTAAACACATCACTTTCCATTACACAAAAAATGATGAAACTAGGGTGCCAGTCCACCTCTGTGTCTCCTCTGTGTATTTGTCCAAGCCTCCTTTTTCTGTCTCTGTATGTCTGTGGCATAATACAATTAGTCTGCACCCAGGCACTTGGCCAAAACAAGTTTGTTTCTCTATAGCCCTGCTTGGAATGCTGACAGCATCCCCCCAAACATCTGTCTTTTTATGCTTGACATTGGTTGGACGTCGGAGCACAACAAAAATGCACATAAGTTTTGCGCGTGTAAACTGAGTAACTCCTTAAACATTAAAAGCAAAGTAAATCAAGGGATTACGGAGCCGTCCGTAATAGAGCATTACTCTTTCAGCAGTTGCTTACATTTCATTCCTTTTATGTTCAGACACGATGTGATGCTTTGACATAGATAATATCTTTTAATAGTTTTTTTTTCTTTTTTCTTTGCTTCAGAAAGTTACTTCCCCCCCCATAAACCTACACCCTACATTGTCAGGACTATTCTTACCTCAACAATAGCAGGGCGAGGTTTCCCAATGGCACCATGAAGACTACAGATCACGTTATACAGTACAATCAGCTGGTTGGTCATTTGAAATGATTAAAAAATAGTAGCTGGGGAAATTTGGCTACATTTCATGACTAAAGCTGTGTTTAGCAGGGATAGGGATTATGAGTGGCTGACAAACCCTAATTCACACACCAGAAACAACCAAGCTGAGCTGTACTGGGTCTAGCCAGGTTAACTACTATAGTTGCTGAACAAG
This sequence comes from Nansenia antarctica, assembly GCF_963989245.1. Lineage (NCBI taxonomy): Eukaryota > Metazoa > Chordata > Actinopteri > Argentiniformes > Microstomatidae > Nansenia > Nansenia antarctica. The sequence continues at coordinate 67,934,465 of NC_137689.1, read as the reverse complement.
CACTGGAAAGGACCATTTGGAAGTAAAATATCTGAGCTAGCACAAAACGATTCAGGTCCGTCCAGCAGAGAGCAAATCCTCCAATGTGTCCTCCGCCCCAGTCCTTATCGTTACTAAGGGTCGGAACGCACACTGGTGGGCTGTGCTTGTAACAGTATGAATCAAGGACCCCAATTGAAATAAGCCAGTGGCTTTCTTGGGTTTTTATCCTGTTAGTTGACCTTGTATGTAATATGTACTTTCATGTACCTACTCCTGCAAATCTTCTAATAAAGCTTTCAATCAATCAATCAATCAATCAATGGCTTGGGTCAGCCCTGTATGTGTGTAAAGCCCCCTATCGTGCTTGAAAGATCAGAATGTTTTTCTGCAATCACAGAAAAAATGTACCTGGTACATCATAATGTGTAATACGCACATGCAGTAACAGTATTTATAGTACTCAGTTCATGTAAGACATTATGTGAATGAATGAATGGTCTTTATTGTCATTGCTATAGTACAGGTACCAAACAACGAAATTTGGGAGGGGTGGCTCCCCTGGTGCTAGGAAAGAAAAAAAAACTAAAAAAACAAGAAGGGAAAGGAGCTGGTTTACATAAATAAAGGCTATGTACACTATCCACTATACTGTACTGTACAGATAAGACGACTAGGGTTGTCATATTGCACATAGTGTTATTGCACATTCATTTAAAGTGTCGCAGTTTGCAGGCTTGAAATGTACACATTTGTGCCTCAGCACTACACCTGATTTTTTCAATCCAGCAGCTGCCATCAATCCGTCCAGACTGTCCAGGGCCCAGAACCTAGGTCTTTGCTGTGTTCAGGGCCTGGATGGCCCTGGGGTAGAAGCTGAGCTTCAGTCTGTGACAATGTGAATAATGTGACATTATTAAGTTCAGTATGAAGTGTGGTTTTCAATTAATACTATCACTTCAAGAGATAAAATTAATACAGCTAATATTTGGAATAAGACGTGAGTGTGTAGCTCCTATGTGGAAACATTCAGGATTCTTGTCAGTGATCCATCATTTCACCTACGTGCTAAGAGCTACGGGCTAAGAAACGACTGCACTAATGTATGGCGTTGTTTTATGGAGTGTGTTGTGAGTTGTGAATGGCACGTGCTGTATGACTTCACAAGATAAATATTGGGGTGCCAAACGTATCCAGCTGTTAGATTATCCACAGCGTTCCATTCTTCATCATTAGTTCATCACACACTCATACAGCAGATGGATCTAATACAGTATGTACAGCAGGGGAGAGGGAGGGGGGGGGTCCTGGTGGAGGTAGAAGTCACGGACGGGGGGAGGGGGGGGTCATTGTAATGCATGGGATGGATTAAGAAATGGTATCAAACACATGTGCCCGTCCTCCAATTGATGGTGATGGGGATGGATGCCATATCGCTCTCAGAATCAGTTCCCCTCTTCTCTCTCCCAAAAGACTGGATTCAATTGAATGTTTCACAGAGACCTTGTCAGACCCTAATCAGACCCCTCTCCCATCTGAAGTTAATTGACTACTTGCCAATCTGCGTTTGGGCCAACAACCCTAACCCGCAGGATAATCAATTTGTTGGCAAAACATGTAAGCTTGACGCATATGAGAGTCATTTGAGTTGCTAATGCGGCATTGTTATGCTGACGTGACAGTGCACTTGACCATGACCTTGTTGCTGTTGTGGGAGAGCTTTTATGCTGTCAAGAGAACAGTGTGTATCCACCCTGTATTTCATCTGATCCATTGGTTCTACAGTGCATCAGGGATGCGGTCAATTTAATCTGAAATTGGACAGAGATCTTTTTTTCCATTGGAATGCAATTCAACCCTGAATTGAACTGGAATTACGGTCATTCTAATCAGGAATGAAACTTCTCCCCTCTGGAGAAACTCCATGTCCATTTCAACTGACAGGAATTGATTGAAATGGAATTGACCTCAACTACTCCGTGACTGAGATTGCAGGAAGGGAATGATGGGTGTTTTTTTTTTCAAAGGCGTTCTGAGTTTTTTCGTCTTATCTGAGCTGTCTCTGATTTATAAGTGCTGGGGTTCAGAGGTTCTGGCTGAGGGAGAGTCCAGAGTGGACATATGGAAGAGATCAGCCTTATGACTGCAAGCTGAGGTCACTGCTGTGCTACGCAGCGCAACGCCGACCCCCTGGACACACAGCCCTGTGGAGAGAGATGTGTGAAGTTTCCGACGCTATGCATCATCTCCGTGATCCTGACACAGACCATTCACTGAGGAGAAAGAGATGCACACACGCACACACACACACACACACACACACACACACACACACAGACACAAACACACGCTTGTGTACTTGTACATACACACACACACACACACACACAGACGCACACACACACACACACAGACGCACACACACACACACACACTTGTGTACTTGTACATACACACACACACACACACACACACACACACACACACACACACAGACAGACAGACACACACACACACACACACACACACCTGTGCCATATTACCTTTCACCTTTCATCAACATCACACTGTCCTTAATCTGAAACATCTTCAACGTAAGCGTCCAGCGCCAACAATGGAAGGAAACGAGCAACCAGTTCCATTTGGAAACCCAATATTCACTAATGTTGTCAACTGCACTGGTCATAGTTGATCACTTCATTGTGTTGATAATGATGTAATGGATGCTTCAACGGAAAATACAGACAATATGATGATACTTGTGAATGACTTCATATGAATTGTGATAAGGAGGTTAAGATGAATGTGAAGTGAACATTTTGGTTCTCTTCGTTCATTTGCACTCTCTGTAATTGGACCTGATCGGTCCATTACATAGAAACCAGTGTGCGGGCTCATTGTAATGCATGGAATGGAATGATGTGTGTTTGATAGCTATTCCTCATTCAATTCCATCAATTCCAATGAGCCTGCCCCCCTGATTTCTACCTCCACTAGCCTCCGCTGTGTTTTATAGTATCTGAAGGTTAGTCTTAAAAGTGTTTCTGGGTTTATTATCTGGTCTCATTGGTCTCATAGACACCCTCATTCACCATTTAGTGTCTTTGGTCTGTGAGGAGACCCAAGTGCCTACCATTATCCCAAAAGAACTTCCTCAAGCTTCAAGGGCAACACTTAAGTTTTACATGTCTCAGACAGGACTGCCTTAACCCCGACTGCAGGGATTATATAGGCACCTTCCGAGCACATTGGGCAGAAGTGTCTGGGAACGAGATTAGGGCTGCTGTGCCTCAGGAGGTAGAGCTGGTGTCTAATGATCGCAACGTTAACGGTTTGTTCCCCGGCTCCTCCGGTCCAGGTGTCCTTGGGCAAGACACTGAACCCCAAATTGCTCCGAATGAGCGGGCCGGAACGTGAATGGTGTGTGAATGTGTGTGTGAACGGGTGAATGAGAGGCCATTGTAAATCATCACGAAAGCCTGATTCCAAATCCCATCTGCTACACCTCTGCACTCTCCATGACTTCTTATTAGAACGTTTGGCCGTGTTGAATCTTTAGTACTGGCCCTTCTCAGTGTTTGCCTCAGCTACATGACACTGTTCGTTTGGCCGCCAGCTTTAACAGTCGCACGGTGGTGATACTAAAGTGTATCATCACAGAGCATAAATCAGACATGGTCTTTGTAAATGTCAAGATTCCCCATGACTGTAAGGGCCACACGCTTGTATGGTAATAACAGATGTACTGACATCACGGTTTTGGTCGCAGTGTGCGAACAAATGGTTTTGTATGTTAGACGTGTGTGTGCGCGCGTGTGTGTGTGCATGTGTGTGTGTGTGTGTTGTGTGAGTGTGTGTGTGTGTGCATGTGTGTGTGTGTGTGTATGTGTGTGTGTGTGTGTGTGTGTGTGTGTGTGTGTGTGCGTGTGTGTGTGTGAGAGAGTATGTGTGTATGTAAGTCTTGTGTGCATATGTGTGTATTTGTGTGTTTATGTGTGTTAATGTGTCACAGGTAATGCCCTGGACATCGCCGACCTGATTTTGGTGAACCCTGACCCTATGGTCACATCTTCGGACTCATCTCTGCACTGCGTCAATAGCGACTGGTCCTCGGGCAGCACCCTGAGCATGGGGCGCGACTTCCCCCTCACACATCCCCAGAACCTGCCTGTCAGTCAGGATACAGCCTACCACTCAGCCTCTAAGATCACCTGGAAGACACGCAGTGATATCTTCGGGGAATTCTACTGCAGGGCCAAAAACACTGACAGAATCTACACATACAAAATGTTAAATGAAGGTACTGTATTAAATTATTCTTGTGTTATAAGCAGAGTTATAACCATATGACAATGTAACCATAATAAATTGTGTAGCCTATTGTGTTCAGGTTTTCACAATAGTCAGAGCATTCAATGCTTACCTCAGCGAGTTGTTTGGTAGTAAAACTTTATAACAAGCTTGTCCCCCTTTGACTGTTGCAAACGTCACACATTACACATTACATTATTTACCGAGATAAACTGTTATTCTAACTCCCTGATGAAATACAAACAATGCCAAACAGCCAGAGGGATGAATGGTGGGACGTGCGTGAAACCTAGCTGTGACTTCCTGTCCGAAGTGTTTGTTAGCTTATAACTTCCTCCTTGCAGTCAAACCGAGTCTAACTGTAGCAATATTTTCTGTTGTTGTTATGCACACTTATCTAATTTCTGTTGCCAAATGACTGACATTACACAATAGCTTAAGTCTTGCAGCAAACTATAAACTATGTCAGATTGCTGACTGTGCTGGTTTATGCATCATTGGGTGTGTCCTCTGTTTGCCTTTTTAGCCACGTTCCTCCCAGAGTCTCTGACGACGACCGTCAGCGTAGGAGAAGATGTCAATATTTCCTTTACTCGCAGAAAAGTGTTTGCAGAGGATGCTGTCATTTATAAGAATGGTAAATGGTTACATGTACATGCTTTGTATTTCATTGTTGTTTGTATATTTGGGCCATACTTACTCCAGTGGAGGCTGGTGGAGGTAGAAAATTGAGGATGGGCTTGTACTGACTGGAATGGAATGAGGAGCCCGTCCTCCGATTTCTACCTCCACAAGCCTCCCCTGCTATACACATGCTATTCTCTACTTGGTGGTTAAGCATACATTACACACTCGTAACTTGGGTGACTTTACATTACACTTTACTTTTTACTTTACATTAAACCACATTACAGTAACATTAAATAATACTTTTGTAATTGAGTAATGGTTCTGTAATCATTGTTTTGTTATCACACAAGTCTAGTAGTTCTTTCAGTGTTATACACAGATATAGAACAACTTCATGAAGTGTTACTAAACTAAGTCTGTTCACCAGGGTCCTTCATCCACTCTGTGCCCAAGGATGAGATCCCGGACATTCTCCAATACCCCGTGGTCAGAGTGACCACCAGCGATGCTGGGCTCTACACAGCCAGATCCATCGCTGGGGCCAAGTCCACATCAGCAATCACCAGGCTGATAGTCAGAAGTCAGTATTCCCACATTGTCTTTATTTGACTCTACTATGACTTTTTACCTCATACACCCCAAAAAAATAATCTAAACGTTTTTTTTATTTGAACCCATTAAACCCTTTGAAGAACTTTTGGGTTGAAGATCCCTTTTAGGTTCCAAGCCAAAAGGTAGGTTAGGTTCCAACCCAAAAGGTTTCTTCAAAGGATTCCCCTATGGGGACAAATGACAAATGAAGAACCTTTTTCTAACCCTTTTTCGGTTGAGTGAAGGGTGAATTCCCAAACACTTGGTCGCTTAAGTAGTACCATATTTATTTTGACAATCCAGGCTCACACCACTCCAGCAAAGCTCTTCAAAGTTTACGGCTGGGTTGTCAGCAGAAATAAAGTACTATTTAAGCTACACAGCATTCAGGACACTCACCATGTCAGCTTGCATGAAAAACCTTCATTTGTAAAAGGAAAAAGGCTCAATTTTATAATAAAACCATTTGGAATTGACTCAATGTACTACTGTACTACTGTACTTTCTACCGTTATGTCTAGAGTGTAGACGTGGAGTCTGGGGGCCTAGTTGTGAACACAGCTGTCCTCAGTGCACCAACGGAGGTGTCTGTCATGATGAGACAGGAGAGTGTATCTGTCCACCTGGCTTCAAGGGACACACCTGTGAAATTGGTAAATAAACATTTCTTATTCAGCTAACCCACGATTTTCCCAAGGAGTCCCACTGAGGATGAGATACCTTTTTTACATGAGCGACCTTCCCAAAGGATGTGTTTGATGCCATTCCATTCCATGCATTACAATGACACTGTCCTACAGTGCATCTCCTATTAAGAGATGTCGTTCAATTCATGGTTTAGTTCATTGTATCACCATGGAGATATTTGGAATTTTGTCTGGGAGATTTGTGCGTTATGCAGACTGTACACTCCAAATGTGTTTTTGCATGTTAAAGGGTTTATCAAGTGATTCATCTTCATAGACATTTCCTTTAATCTTACAGAATGTAACCCAATGGAATGTGGTTTATTGTCCTCTAAACGTCTACTGGCTGATTACAGACAAAGTGATTCAGTGCTTTGCTCTCTTATCTTTGGAATGCTTCCAAATGACCAGAGACTGTTTTGTAGGGGACTGATGTTGGAGAATGCCATGTAATCAAAAAAGTTATGTTTTATTGCAGTCTGTGGCGAGGGCAAGTTTGGGAGGACGTGTAAGGAGTGGTGCTGGGACGGTTATTGTCGCTCCATGGTGTTTTGCCAACGAGACCCCTATGGCTGCTCCTGCGCCACTGGGTGGAAAGGCTTCAACTGCAGTGAAGGTGAGAGTCCTTAACTCTACTCTGATTGGTCAACAAATTGGCTCTGAGCTTCTGCCCAGCCAACCAGAGCCAACCTCACAGAGCCTGGTTACTCACAAGGTTTCTTCCCTCCAGGGAGTTTTTCCTTGACACTGTGCCCCTGCTTGCTTTATGTGGGGTCAGAATTGGTCACACCAATTTATTGTTATTGTTATTATTATAACATATATATCTTTTTAGGTATCGCTCTTGTTGCTGATTGGCAATGTTTGTGTTTGTATGTTTTGGGACAGTGTAATGATTTTGATTGATTTCTCCCTGTGACTTTAGCTTGCCCCCAGGGCTACTATGGAGCTGGCTGCAAGCTCAAGTGTGAGTGTGGCGGCAAGGGCCGGTGTGACCGCTTTCGAGGCTGTGTGTGTCCAGGAAGACATGGCGCTCGCTGTGAAAAAGAAGGTATTAACCAACACATACACACACACACACACACACACACACACGCGCGCACACACACACACACACGCGCGCGCGCACACACACACACACACACACACACACACACACACACACACACACACACACACATTATACTGACTTTAGACTTGTTCTTTTCTACAGACAAGGCTCCTGTGGTGGTCAGCCACCTAATGGACACTGAGTTGAATTCTGGGATTCATTACTATGACAACTGCACTGCCACCGGACAACCAGCACCTCTACACAGAGAGATCATCTTACTCAAAACTGACAAATCAATCATATATGTAAGTGACAAACAAGATTACAGTTGTTTGTAAGAATGTGCAGTATTTGATCGATTTAAGTCAATGTGATATGAAAAACCACCATAGCCATTTCCGTGTATCAAATGAGATTTTAGATTTCAATTTTCATAGGCGTATGACACTGAGACGGTGGGTGACCAAACCACCTCAAGGTTTAAAGTGGACAAGATCACCGAGCGTGATACGGGTCGCTGGACCTGCCAGGTCAAAACCACAGCTGGGCAAGCAGAGAAGGAGTTCATGGTCAATGTGAAAGGTACAGTAAGAGAACCTGTCACGTACCCCCACTTCCTTCTAGGGTGCGTTTGTAAATATGCTCTGGAAAATCTGCTCTGATTTCAACTGAAATCAGTTAATTTCCGAACAGCTGGTCAGAGAGCAGCTGGGTGGGTGCGCTCCGGCGCTCTCAGAGTATTTACGAATGCACCCCTAGTCTGCCAGCTCCTCCCACCCTCTCCTGTGTTTCCTTGAAGGTCTGTTTGTGTTGTGTGTGGACATGGCCAGCCTCCGGTTCCCTGTCTTGTTATCTGTCATCAGTTCCACCTTCATCACCTCCCTCTATATGAGCCCTGGCTTCCCTCCACTTGGGGTTGGATCGTATTGTTAAGGATTGGCTGATGAACCCAGGCGCAGAACACAGAGTCAAACATGTAATATCAATGCAAGGGTATTTAATGAGGGATAGATTGGGGAACAGGGAAGCAGGCAGGGCAGGTAGGCAGGGCAGCCGGGCGGGCAGGCAGGGCAAATAGGCATGCAGGGCAGGGGGGATTAACACCCTGACCACCATCCATGTCACCATAGACGACAGACCCATCAAAGAAGTCGACTCCTTCACCTACCTTGGCAGTATTATCGATAAACAAGGTGGCACAGACAGCGATGTCACTGCCAATGTAGGCAAAGCTAGAGCTGAAGAACATCTGGGCCTCAAGGGAAATAGGTGCGCATCTTCAACTCCAACGTCAAAAGTGTCCTTCTCTATGGTGCGGAGACGTGGAGAAGGACAAAAAAGACGATACAGAAGATCCAGACATTCATTAACAGCTGTCTGAGGCGCATCTTCAGAATCAGGTGGCCGGACAAAATCAACAACAAGGATCTGTGGCAGAGAGGGAGCCAGGAGCCAGTAGAGAGCCAGATCCGGAGAAGGAAGTGGGGATGGATTGGCCACACCATACGCAAGCCAGCAGATACCACCACACGCCAGGCCCTGACTTGGAACCCCCGGGGGAAGCGGAAGAGGGGAACGCCCCAAAACAGCTGGAGGCGACGGGACACGGAGGCAGAGCTGAAAAGACATGGAACCAGCTGGGGAGAGACGGAGAAGATAGCCCAAAGCCGTGCTGGATGGAGAACAGTCGTCAATGGCCTATGCACCACTGGGAGTTAAGGGCCTAAGTAAGTAAGTAAGCAGAGGAGATAGGCGGGCAGGTAGGTAGGGCATGCAGGGCAAGGCAGGGCAGGTAGGCAGGGACTGGGTCTTGGCAATGTTAAACAACGATCCAACCCCGAGTGGAGGGAAGACAGGGTTCATATAGAGGGAGGCGTTGAAGCCAATGATCCTCAGGTGTGCAGAACGAACAGGCAGACATTATGACAGATAATGAGACAGGCTGGCCATGCCCACACACAACACAAACGGACATACGAGGACAGACAGGAGAGAGTGGGAGGAGCTGGCAGACTAGAAGGAAGTGGGGGGCGTGATGGAACCAAACCAGCCTGATCTGGGTAACATACTGTACATTCAGCTCTCCTTTATCCCATGATATTCTTTTTCCATACTCCACTTTTCCATACTCCACTCCATACTTCTTTTTCCATGGTTGAGATAAGAGCTCTTCTCCTCTCCTCTTCTTTTCTCTCCTCTCCTCTTGCCTCCTCTCGTCTTCTCTTCTGTTCTGTTCTTTTCTCTTCTCTTCTATGAGTTGAACAGTGTCTCTCTCTCTCACTTCCCCACCCTCCTCCAGTGCCACCAAAGCCACAGTACCCTCCTGTGTTGAACGGGAGTGGACCGTACCATTTGGTTGTGTTGCTCAACAAGGAGCCCTACAATGGGGATGGACCAGTCACCTCTGTAAAGGTCCTCTACAAGCAGGTCAATGCATCTGTCTGGGAGACAGTTGAAGGTACTAAACACCCTCACACATGAGCTCACATCTGCCCTGCATACCAATGTCTAATATATTAAAAGCATTATAAAAGAATTATTAATTGTTAAGTATTAACTATTAAGCATGTATAAGCATGCATGTATTTAGCATGTATGAAACATTAGATGTGAATGCCATTTTGATGACAGTTATTTTGAAATGTCTCTAATTTTTATTACAGTAAGTATTATTATAAGATATTGAGTTCAAAATGTGGTCCATGAATCTCAGAGCCAGGGAACAGTATGTGCTTATTGTTGCACATGACAAAGTGTGAGATTCTTTTCAGCTTCAGTAAATGTTTTCTAAAGGTTTACAGTATCTCACTAAAGTACTTGTTATGACTGTGCTGAACAATTAGAATGATGTCATTTCCTGCATGGGTGTTATTGTGTATTGGAAACTAATCTAATTGGTTCCAGAAAAGCGTTCCAAGTATTGGAAATCTAAACATAACCCATGTAATTGTTTGTCACAATGGTTGTATTGGATCAGTTGGAGACATTTAGGCATAATATGTGTTCATGTCTATCAGTTGTTGGTCCTGTGATTCTCATTTGAATGTCTATCAGTGATTGGTTCGGTGGTGAAGCTGGAGAACCTGACCCCCATGACCCAGTACACCACATTTGTCCAGCTGAGTCGCCATGGTCCTGGTGGGACTGGGTTTCCTGGGCCTGAGGCAAGCTTCTCCACTCAGATGCTTGGTAAGGGTCATCATCTTCCCATTGTTGTTTCCCCTCAGAAAAGCAGACATTTCCTCTGATCTTGACAATACAAATGAAGTATCGTACAGAAACCTGATATGCTTTGAGTTCCACAGCTAACTTCAAAGAAAAAAAACATAGCACAGCCTAAGGCACTACACTAAATCAGCTGACCTATGGCAGGGTTTCAGTCTCCTGATGACATCATGCCTCTCCCCCCATCCTTCCCCACCCGCTTCCCTCTAGACCTCCCGCTTCCTACGGGGGTCAAGCTGGTCCCAGTCAGCCAGACTTCTCTCAGCCTGTCCTGGGACCCTGTGGTAGGTCCGGGGTCGGGACCCTCCAAAGAGGATTGGACCTATCAGGTGATTTGCGCGCAGCACTCCGACACTGGGAACTTCAAGACCTACCTCCTCCCGGCCAACTCCACCAGTCAGCAGGTGATGGACCTGAGGCCCAGACACAAATACGAGTGCAGAGTGAGGATGATGACAGTCTCTGTGGGGCAGCGCAGCACGCCAGTGTCTGCCTGGACCCTCAGTAATGGTAAGAACAGGGAGGGCACAGGGTGTCATGCAAGAGCAGTTCTAAAACCTACTATCAACAATAGTTCGCCCCAAATTACAAACTCGTGGTTCCTTACCCTGAAAGGTGTCTCTAGAAATGAACACGTGTCCTAGTCAATGTACCCTAAATTAAAATTTTGAATATTTTAAATATCCCACATTCTCTAAAAAGATCAGTGACCTAACCCTAACCCTAACCCTTGATTAGGGACTGCCCCACTTATGAAACTATTCGGTCATGACATTTCAGAAATGCAAATTTAGGGTACATTGACTTCCCTTGTTTTTAGTTATAATTGCTAACAGTTAGCGGTTAATGACCCAGATAAACAGAACCAAAGAATGGATCGAAGTATGTTCTTGTCTGTAGACTCATGTTTAAGAACTATGTGTGAACTTTGGGTGAACTATGCCTTTAATAACAAAAGAGCACGACAGGACAAATTAATGATGCAATGGGAATTTAGAAGAATATATTCCCAGACATTTCAAGCAGAAATGTCCTACTCCAAAAAGCTTATTGTGTGCGTTGGTCTAATTGTTAAACAAACATGTGTTACACTACATTTATGGTATGGAGATATCCCTCCAACCAACATCACCCTCTAACTCCCACCCCACGTGTTTCGTTCTTCAAACAGAGTTGCCACCGGCCCCGTCCAGCGTCATGAGCTGCAACGTCAGCGACACGTCCGCCGTCATCACCTGGGCACTGGCGGAGGGCAACTCCATCTCCACGGTTCTGATCCGCTTCCAGGACACGGCGCTGGCCGACTACAGCCAGCTGGCAGAGATCAACGTGCCTAACGAGCAGCCGCAACAGCACCAGGCCATGCAGTTCCAGCTACGCGGCCTGAGGCCCGACACCCCCTACCTAGTGGAGATCTGGTCCAAGAACAACATGGGAGAGAGCGTAAAGAAGCCCCAGATCACCATCACGACCTTGTCTCCTCAGGAGAGCTCTCGTAAGTCGCCACTAAGCCAAGCATTCTTCACTGGTTCTCCCTCCTACTGAGTAGTCAGAGGAGGCTGGTGGAGGTCAAAGAAACTGAGGACAGGGTCAGTGTTTGAATGAGCCCGTCCTCCAGTTTCTACCTCCACCAGCCTCCCCTAAGCCACATACTCTTGATTGAGTCTACCCCCCCACCTTAGTAGTACAGATTAGTACCCCACACAGTGCAGTGGAGGCTGGTGGAGGTATAAATCGGAGGACAGGCTCATTGTAATGCATGGAATGGAAAGGGTGTTTGACGCCATTCCTCATTCCATTCAGTGCATTACAATCAGCCCGTCCTCTGATTTCTCCCCTGGAGTCTACCTCCTACGAAGTACGTAGTACAGATTAGTACCGCACGCAATGTGACGCAAACCAGCCGTAAGTGAATGGAGAAAAGTTGCCTAATCACCGGATCATCATCGCAGTAGCCAACAAATTGGGTTGTCCCTATGGATTGTCCACAGTATTACTTAGAGTATTTAGCCAAAATACTTTGGTTGACACAAGCCAAACGCTCTTGACTGACTCAACCGCCTAATAGGGACAGATTCAGACCGCACTCGATATGACACAACTACTGGTGAATGAATAGGAAAGTTTCACAATCACCCCCCCGAATCCATTACGGTAGCCCACACATTGGGCTTTGTCCCTATGGATTGTCCACAGGACCACTTAGTTTGGTCCCCCGGGTACATTGCTCCATTCTGTGTGATAGACTAGTGTTGATGTTGGAATGTAGCTACTGTACAACGAATGCTCTCTCCCTCTCCCAGGACTGAGTGGGTTTGGCAGCGATGGAAACATGCTGTTCTTTGCCATTCTGGGCTCGGCTGGTATGACGTGTCTCACAATCCTGCTGGCCTTCTGCATCGTGCTGCAGCTCAAGAGAGCCACCTTCCAGCGGAGGATGGTGCAGGCCTTCCAGAATATAGTGGTGGGTTAGACGAACTAACTAACTTCTCTTTAACTTTGCTCATGCAGCAGGATGTCCCAGTGGCCGTAGACGAGAGCTTGGGTAAGGGGGGGCCCCCTCCAGAAGCGGATTTTTGGATTCCTCAAACACCTGGAACAGCTTTTTCCTGAAATCTAGACCCCACCATACACCCCCACTCCCTACCCTATATTGCCCAAAAGATAAACGTTTTTGTGTGGATTATTAACAGTGACTGTATTATCAACAGTTGAGAACAAAAACACAAAAAAATCTACTGTATATTGCACACTGAAAATCTATTACCTATGTTACCTGCACCCATCCCCCACTACCTAACACTACATCTCTGTATAGGTTGCACAAGTTCACCTGAACCTGTGACCTACTGCCTGGAAAAAAACTGAACAGATACATTTTGATTTGAAATATTTTTTTAGGTCACATTTGGGGGCCCTTTGTCATTCCAGAGCTCTAGGCAACAATAGCCTATTCAGCCTATTGGCCAGGCCGGCCCTGCTGTACTACAATACAGAAAACATAATATAGCAATCTGAATGATCACATAATAATAATAATAATAATAATAATAATAATAATAATAATAATAATAATAATAATAATAATACTATACTATTCAATATAACACTTGAATAAAGAAAAGATGATGAGGGCCTCAACAATCGTCAGTATAATACTTCATTTGGAATCAAGCAACTGAAAGAACTGTGAGAAAAGAAGGACATGGCTTATATCTTGAATGTGATTAAATTGTGGAAATACACTAACTTACTTTATGCCATCAAAATTAAAAAATACATCCTCATAATGGCTCACTGTTAAACCTGTGTTCCATTTGTCGTCGTTGTAGAGAGAGGAGCCTGTCGTCCAGTTCAGCTCCGGGTCTCTCAACCTGCCTAATAAGAAGTCTAAGAACCCAGAACAGCCGGTGGCCTACCCTGCTCTGGAGTGGAGCGATATCAAGTTCCAGGATGTGATTGGCGAGGGCAACTTTGGCCAGGTGCTCAAAGCTCGCATCAAGAAGGACGGACTGAGGATGGACGCTGCCATCAAACGGATGAAAGGTATAAAGTTTATGTTGATGAGATATTGTTGAAATACAAGATGATCAAGAGGGCAGCACAGAATATACAGTAAGTTGTACAGTAGATTAATACAGCTTATCTATTGGTCTTGTAGTAGAATTGAATAGAAAATAATGAACATGTGCCCTCAGCTTCAAAGATGCACATCAAAACATGTCATCTTCTCATCATCAAGGTCATCAAAGACGGGCTTTTAGTTCTCTATATAAAGGCTTTTCACATGTATACTGTAAATATTTAGGACACCACATAGAGAAATTCGTGATAAAAACGTTCTCAGTCAACAAATCACCTATCACCTTGGCAACAACCTACTTGATTTGTGTCTCTGACAGAGTACGCCTCCAAGGATGACCACAGGGACTTTGCCGGAGAGCTGGAGGTGCTGTGTAAACTCGGCCACCACCCCAACATCATAAATCTCCTGGGTGCCTGTGAACACAGAGGTATAGTCCAAATGTTTCTCCACTGACTTCACAGTTCATCATAATTTACGGGGCTGTTGCTGGATGTGTCCTGCTGTGGAACCTAATGAAACAGAAACATGTGACAGTCGAGAAGTTAATGATAGGTACGGGAGATTGTATTTCACCATATTTCACATTGTCCAATAAGATGCAACGGACTGTAATAATCACTGCGATAAATCTTGGTCCTCTGTGGCTCAGTTAGCAGAGCATGGCGCTGACAGTGACAATGCTTAGGTTATGGGTTTGATTCCCGCTGGCACTATATATACTGAAAGATGTATGCCCTCGCTGCAATGTAAGTTGCTTTGGATAAAAGCATTAGCTAAATGGCAAATATTATTATTATTATCTTGAGTACCTCAATAAATAAGATGAACAACTGAATTGGCTTCTAAAGTTACTCACGTTTCTCTCTGTGGAACCTCCAGGGTACCTGTACCTGGCCATAGAGTTTGCCCCTCACGGCAACCTGCTGGACTTTCTGAGGAAGAGTCGCGTTCTGGAGACGGACCCGGCCTTCGCCATCGCTAACAGCACCGCCTCCACGCTCACCTCCCAGCAGCTCCTGCACTTCGCTGCAGATGTGGCCCGCGGAATGGACTACCTGAGCCAAAAACAGGTTAGCAACATGATCACGATTAGCTACTCTATAAGACCCCTTGCAGATTTTCTATATTTCCCAAATACTTTCTAATCATTTCAAATACTTACTGTAGCTGTGCTTGATTGAGCTTGTCTGGCTCATCAAACTTGCAAAAATTGTATTTTTGTTATTTGGGTGAACTATCCCTTGATCCTAATTCCCCCGGTAACACACACACACACACACACACACACACACACACACACACACACACACACACACACACACACACACACACACACACGCACACACACACACACACACACAAACACACACACACACACACACACACACACACACACACACGCGCACACACGCACACACACACACACACACACACACACACACACACACACACACACACACACACACACACACACACACACACACATCTCCAGTTTATTCACAGAGACCTAGCAGCCAGAAACATCCTGGTTGGGGAAAACTTTGTCGCCAAAATAGCAGATTTCGGTCTCTCCAGAGGACAGGAAGTGTATGTAAAGAAGACAATGGTGAGTGTGCGAGCACGCTCGACAAATAAATCATGAATTGTCCCTTTTCACAATGTACCTCATGCTTATGGTATGAAACTGTGATCTTTGCCAGAGATATGGTGTGTGTGTTCCAGTAGAGGCTGGGGGAGGTAGAAATCGGAAGACGGCATGGATTAGAATGCATGGAACGGAATGCGGAACAACATTCCTCATTCCATTCCATACAGTGGGGGAAATAAGTATTTGATCCCCTGCTGATTTTGTAAGTTTGCCCACTTACAAAGAAATGAACGGTCCTGAATATCAATCCAAAAATTCTTACAGCACGACAATGACCCAAAACATACAGCCAATGCAACAAAGGAGTGGCTGAAGAAGATGCACATTAAGGTCATGGAGTGGCCTAGCCAGTCTCCGGACTTTAATCCTATAGAAAAGCTGTGGAGGGAGCTGAAGCTTTGAGTTGCCAAGCGACAGCCTCGAAACCGGATTTGGAGAGGATCTGCAAAGAGGAGTGGACCAAAATCCCACCTGAGATGTGTGCAAACCTGGTGACCAACTACAAGAAACGTCTGACCTCCGTTGTTTGCCAACAAGGGTTTCTCCACCAAGTTCTAAGTCATGTTTTGCTAGGGGATCAAACACTTATTTCCCTCGATCAAATGCAAATTATAACTTTTATATAATAAAGTGTTTTTCTGGATTTTCTGGTTGATATTCAGTCTTTCACTGTTAAAATAAACGTACTATTAAAATTATAGACCGTTCATTTCTTTGTAAGTGGGCAAACTTACAAAATCAGCAGGGGATCAAACACTTATTTCCCCCACTGTATATTACAATGAGCCTGTCCTCTGATTTCTCCCTCCACCAGCCAGGTGTGTTCATAGCTGTGTATTTCTTTGCTTGTGAGTTGAAGAGAAGAGCGTTGAACACATTGTATCTTCATGTGAGAGTCATGTAAGTGTTGGTGGTGTTTTCACTGTGTGAGTTGTTTACAAAGGTGTGTATCCTCACTGTGTGTTTCAAACAGGGACGTTTACCAGTCCGATGGATGGCCATTGAATCTCTGAACTACAGCGTTTATACTAGCAACAGTGATGTGTGAGTATCTGTATCTCTGACTAACTGTTCGAAAATGTGAAGACAACCAAATGACAGATGAACATGCAATCTCTGAACCCAGTAGTCTCTAGTGATACTAATGAGCATGTTCTGTGTCAATAATAATACATTTCAATGTAATCTTATTTTATACAACATGTTATATTCATGTCATATTATATTCAAAGTACTGATTTTCTGTTTCTCTCTTCATCCTAAGATGGTCATATGGAGTACTTCTCTGGGAGATTGTCAGCTTAGGTTAGTACCGTACAGTATCTAAGCTAACAGACAAAATACACTATCTGAACATCCTCGGTCTGACTGACCCAGTACATGATTGTGAGTGCCTCTTATGTATGTATGTGTGTGTGTGTGTGTGTGTGTGTGTGTGTGTGTGTGGATCTGCAGGAGGAACTCCGTACTGTGGGATGACCTGCGCTGAGCTGTATGAGAAGCTCCCCCAGAGCTACCGTCTGGAGAAACCCCTGAACTGTGACGACGAGGTGTAAGTACCACAGGGGTCTGCTGCTGAACTACTGACCCCTGTGCACACTGCTTCTAATAACTGCACCGGTTTGGGTCAGATATACGTTTCCTTTTTTACTGCATTTAGCAGACGCCTTTATCAAAAGCGACTTACAACAAATACATTTGACTAAGTACGTGAATCATCTATCCACCAATCATAGCAGGAAAAAGTAATCTATGCTCACGCCAGGGGCCATTGGCAGTCGTTTGCTAGAAGAAGGAAGATTTTTAATTTAATTGTATTTATTTGAAATGTATATTAACAGTAGACAAACTGTACAGGGGGGTAGAGGGGATGTAGACGTCTCAGGAGGGACAGTTAATGTGTAGCCTGAAGAGATGGGTCTTCAGTCTACGGCGGAAGATAGGGAATGACTCTGATATGACACCCTCCACAGTAGAGATCACTACTATGGACACTCAGGGACAGGAGCAGTGGCCGCTGGTGGTGATACTGAGTGGGGGGGCTAATAAATCCATTAGGCCTAGGGTCTATACCAGGGGTGGGCAATTAATTTTCACAATGGGCCACATGAGAAACTGGGACTATGGTGGAGGGCCGCACCAGTAGGCTGAACTTAATTCTGCTCAATATTACTTTTATCGCTTTATAAAAAGCAGTAAATGATATGGTTTTGACTAGCTGCTACTGGTAAGAATACATGTTACGATAAGGCTATGAAAATGTGGAGTAGGTCAAATATAGAAGAGCAAGAGGCATTTAAGAGAGCATTTAAACACAGGGAAGTAAATGCAGCTATAGTTTTGACCTTTTGTTCTGCAACTTTTTTTTCCAGACTTTTATTCAGAACTTTTTTTTTTTAGTTTTATTCAGAAAAAAAATTTCTGACTTATTCTGAAACTTTTTCTTCTGACTTTTACTCCGAAACTTTTTTTTCTGACTTATTCAGAAACTTTTTTTTTGTTCAAGTTTTATTCTGAAACTTTTTTTTCCCAGACTTTTATTCTGCAACTTTTTTTTTCTGACTTTTATTCTGAAACTTTTTCTGAGTTTTCATCTCCACTGAGTCATTGAAGTCTGGTGATTTTTGGATGAAGTCCCGCTCAATAGACAGCCTATCTTGTCCCATAGTACTTCTGAGAAATGATTTGGTCCTCTTAATAAGTGTACTGAAACACCTCTCTGACTCTGCCGATATCATAGGGGTTGTGATGGCTATTTGCGTGAATTTGACCCCGTGCCTCAACCAGCCTCCTCTGCTATTATGACTATTGTATAACCAAAGGTTCTCCCTCTTCTCTATGTGGTGGTGCAGGTATGATCTGATGAGACAGTGCTGGAGGGAGAGGCCCTACGAGAGGCCCTCCTTCGCCCAGATCCTGGTGTCTCTCAACCGCATGCTGGAGGAGAGGAAGGTAAAGACATTCTGCTTCATTTGGGGTCCTGGCAGTGATGCTAAGTAGTAGCACACTCAAAGTACAGGGGGGTAGAACCACCAGTCTACTTATTAACTCGTTTTATTACCATCTACCTGTATATCTTATCAACCTATTTCAATAATTGTTTATTTATTATTTCCTTTATTTGGACGGAGGTCTGTCTTTTTATCAACCCCTACTGCAAGTATGGTTGCCCAGTTTGACGACGAGCTTTCTAAACTAGCACAGGTTTCAAAACTGAGCACTGAACATACTATCACCCTGTCTTTTCTTTCTAGACGTATGTCAACACCACGCTGTATGAGAAGTTCACCTACGCAGGCATTGATTGCTCTGCAGAAGAAGCTGGATAATCTTGTCTTGTTGTTCCCGAAGACGACAATACTAAGCATTCTCTGTTTGGTTGTACATGGATCATATTGTAACATGGTTTAAGCAATCCTCCACAAGGGGGTTCATGGACTAGTATTTTGCACATATTGTGTACTCCAAGTTATGTGCTAACATATGGATACTGTATCATAAACTGACTTTCAAGACTTTCATGTTGATGTAAAAATGTGTTGTTGATTCTTCTGGTATGGTGAATGCCCATGGTTGTAACTGGCTTTACCAATGTTTTCAGTGTATGTGTTGAATCATCTGGTCTATTTGTAACTGGCTGTACTTATAGAACATTATCGTTGCCACTAAATGTGTTATTGATTCATTTAACTTGCTGTAGATAGAACAATGTTTATTATTAAATGTGTTGTTGATTCATCAGGTCTACGATTGTAACTGGCTGTACCTATAAAACAATAGTTGTCTCTAGCTCTGCCCATAAATAATGTTAAATGTTAACATTTTAAAGAGGCACAACAAGAACCACCTTTTGCTACCAATATACAATAATAGCAGATTTATTGTAAATATCTCTCAGAAATGTAACCAATGCTCATACAGTAAACTACCCATAAAACAAATAAAACGATTTGTAATGAAACATTCGTTTGACTTGTGACACTCATATTTCTTGTCATGTCACTATACTATATAGAGAAGCAACATTAATCTTTCATGGGTGAAAATGTAAAATCCTACTTAATATAGTTTCACTTATGGAGTAAATCAAGAGATTTTTACCCAACAAATTCCAGCCAAAGTAATCTAAAGCATTACAAAGAATGTATAAGTCTTCATACTGTAGCCCTACATTTCTCATTGGTTTCAGGTACAGATACAATTTTCCTTGATTTCAGATGAACCATTTGTGACAGCAGCTGGTGAAAGAGGGTGTATTTAATTTAATTTTAAAAGTCTGAACATTTGGTCGGTTGCCGACCAGCTGCTGTCACATTTAGCAATGCTTATCAGAATCAGAAACAGATTTATTTCCAAGTAAGTTTTCACACACAAGGAATTTGCTTTGCTCTGGGGGGTATTCCATCAACGTCGCTAAAGGAAAATCTAGGCTTATTTTGACAAGTCTCGCGAGATCTATCAAGATATGCCTGGATCTTTTTAAGAGTCTCGCGAGACTTAACGAAATAAGCCTAGATTGTCCTTTAGCGAAGTTGATGGAACTCCCCTGGTGGTGCATAACAATAAACAAAGTGTGAGGACAAAAACAGACAAAAACATAAGTGAAAAATAATAATAATAGAGCAAAGTGGCATAAGGATACTGTAGGTACAAGATATACCTGCAACATTGGCTGCTTTTATGTGCTGTCTGCCCGTCTCTTAAGTGGCAAATCATATAATCTAATGGTTTAAATATTGTATTAAGACTATATTATTACAGTATATGGCAGTGGACAGTTCAGGTTGGCTCTGGCTATTCAGCCTGTCATTGTCTCTTGGCAGTCCTAGGGAGATGACGACTGGATTCTGTACATCGAAAATATTCAGCCATTCCTGGTAGACAAAGGACATTGGATAGGAACATTCTCAAACTTGTTGAAAAACAACCATCACATTTCTATAAACATAAGTGTCAAGTGGTAGTCCAGTTTGGGCTGTACTTGCTCCCCTGACTCTCCTGGATCTCCGGGCCGTCCCTAGGGTCCCGGGCCACACGGCTGGCCCTCGATGATCTCCCGCTGCGCTGCGATGACGCACACCTCGTACACACGGAAGGAGGCAAAGCCGGCCGCCACGATGCACGAGCCGCCCAAGATGTACCACCAGTTGAAGAAGCCGAAGGACACTCCCTTGACGATGCAGTAAAGGCCGAAGCACACCAGGGCGATCATGGAAATGATCTGGACGCACACAGGTGGGCTGGACTCTTTCTCTCCCATAGTGCCGAGGAAGACGTTCTCAGCGGTGCCATCGACTCCAAGAAATCATCCCCTTCTCCTGAATCAGCCAGACAAGAAATCATCCCTTTCTCAACCTCAGCCAGACATGGCTATACTATACTATAATAGTATACTATACTCCTTACTCTGGGAGAAGAGTAACAGGTGTATTTCTTTTCTCCATTTGGTAGAGTGCTTTTTGCATTAAAATGTTACACTGGCTACTCCTAGACAACCTAAACACAAGTTCTAGAGACAGAGGTGCAATGGTGCAATGCCTGGGTGCAAGAGGTGCAATGCCTGGTGGGTTTTATATAGTGCTAGAGCAAATTATGTGGGATTAAATCAACAACTCTCACTTTATTAGCTCCTGAGAGTATCAACCTCAGGTCTAATCTACCACCGAGAAAAACGTACTGTAAGTACTAGAGTATATTGAGGGATTAAGCATGACTTTGTTAGCATGTTAGCATTGGTGGCTATTATCCATGCAATCAGAGAGAGTGCATAAGTAGACTGACCTAAAGAGCTTAGACAAAGAGATTGAATGGCAGTTTCATGTGGAGTTTTTCTAAACATGAGATGATCCCGTCTGTCTGTCCTTCATTTCTCGTATAGTCAGCATTATAGAGGTGGCAACTAAAATAATGTACGACAATAATACCCAATGAAATGAATGCAATCTTTTCTTCTGAAAGGAATCATGATACACTTTATTGTTTCAATTGTAATGCTGCAGTACACAAAATCATCATTTGTTTTTAGGCAGTTTCAGATCACTGAGTAAAATAAAACGTGACCAAAAGTGTTTATGGTCAGAATTAAAAAACAAAAAAAAGAATTTTTTAAAAGAAGAAGTAAAACAGTGTCAGTGTTTAGTTAACAATATTCCAGTTTAGACATACATGGGCTGAAGGTGTGTGTGTGGGAGTGTGTGTGTGTGTGTGTGTGTGTGTGTGTGTGTGTGTGTGTGTGTGTGTGTGTGTGTGTGTGTGTGTGTGTGTTGTTTGCTGTTAAATGAACAGCCAGCTACAACAAATTGTGATGATTGTACAATACACTGGATTGTAGCATTGCTTATGTCTCATATATACCATCTACAGTACTAGGGTATGGATGTGTGTGTGTGTGTGTGTGTGTGTGTGTGTGTGTGTGTGTGTGTGTGTGTGTGTGTTGTTTGCTGTTAATTGAACAGCCAACTACAACGAATTGTGATGATTGTACAATACACTGGATTGTAGCATTGCTTATGTCTCATATACCATCTACAGTACTAGGGTATGGATGACAAGTTCAGAAATACTAGAAAGAAATCCTCAAAGTGAAGTTGATTTGGAAAATATTCTGTACAACGTATTTCAAAAGTACCACTCAATATCAAGATTACCTTGAATTCCCCAAAAAGGATATGTGGAACTACTGTGAAAAGAGAATTAGTTTTGCACTCCTAAACATTGTTTTAGCTCTCATCCAGATCCTGAGAGATACATTTGGGTACTTGAAGTCACAGTGTTTCATTCTTCTCTATAAAAAAAATAGTGTCAACACCACAGTCCCATCTGCATTAAAATCATTAAATCAACAAACATGAAAAATCGAATGAACTTATTACTCAAATGTGGTTGAACAAATGGCATGCATACTACAGATGTCACTATATTGATGATCAAACCCTGATGTTAGTAATCCTCATGATGCTTGCCATTCCTGTGTGGTTGAACTCATTACAAATATGCCGATTCATGAAATCATCTGAACAATTTGGCAGTGTCCACACCAAAAATCATTACACATTATGGATACATGAAATACAAAAAAAGACCTGTGACATGATTATCAACTGCTAATTCCATAACTGACAGGGAAATCAGATAGGAGAAACAACAAAAAACGTTTAAATATTATTGGAGACTATACTAAAACCAACACCCGCTTAAAGTCTGTATTTGTCCACCAAATACTGAGTCTGCGTTCGTAAATTCACTCTGGAAATCTGATCAGCACTCATGGAATGCCTCTTGTCCAATCAAACTACTTGGTCCCTTTATGACGTTGAACCCAGTGTGCACTCCGGCGCTCTCAGAGCGAGTTTACGAACGCAGCCTGAGTATGTCAGTGTATTTACCATGTGCAGCATTCTTTCTCCTTGATTGGAGTGACCCCTAGTGGAGACAGAGAGTAAAACCTACAGTTGGTGTTGATTGTGGGCGGGTCCTAGGTAATAAATTCATGTAAACGTTAGTTGACACAGGTCTTCAGGAAGCTGTTAGGGAAGGAGTTCCTTAACGCGACGAACCGGTCCATGACTCTAGATAGTTAATCCAGGAGGATAGATATTGCAGGATTTCCTCTGGCTGTGTGCATCATGGTCATGATGCCATTGAGCTTCTGAGTCTTACTGCTGCCGATGGGGCCTCGGCGTCTCCATGGTAACCCCTGTCTGAAGGGTGAAGAACCAAGGTTTTTATAGCATTGTCCCCTGCGTACTAGTGGCTCTGCAGCACCTTCAGTGACACATCCTCGATGTCATCTCTTTCTGAAAGAGAGAAAAGAAGAGAGGGGAGGGTTACAATGGCACTGTGGGCCACACAATGAATTAACAATTAATTAACCCAGGTTATCCCTAATCCTAGCCCTAGCCCTAACACTGACCCTAACCCTAGTCCTAACCCTAACACTGACCCTAACCCTAACCCTATCCCTAGCCCACCTAGGAAATATACAAAATGTGGGACCATTGGGCTGTGGGAACATAGGGATGACCACCTCAAAAGGCTCTGAATAATAATAATTGATGTGTGTGGCAGTCTGATGCCATAAGAAACTGTGTGCTGTGAGTGTATCTATCTCTCTCTCTCTCCCTCTGAAGCTCAGTGGGTAGAGCATGGTGCTTAACAACTTGTGGGTTCGATTCCACGCTGGGACCATATATACTGTAAAATGTACAGTAGGCACAATGTAAGTTGTTTTGGATAAAAGCGTCAGCTGTGTCATATCGTGAGCTTAGAATTATAAGGTTCTATCTCCGTTTAGGGTAGTTCAGAGATATTGAGCGTCAAAGATTTTACATTCCATTATGTTTTGTGAGATGGAACCTTTGTATTTTATTAATTACTAACTAAAAAATGTCAACATTTTAAAAATAACACCACACAGGCATTAATAAACACCTAATGGATCAGATTATGTAAAAAACTAAATTTTGACAAAAAATGAGATAGAACCTTATAATTCTAACGTCATGAAGTGTCATATACTGTATATGTGATTAGTGAACAGCAGCTGGCCAGAGTGCTCCAACAGCCGTTGAGACGTGAACAGATGCTGTGGCGGTAATGGAACTCCGTGGGGATGCTACGTCGCTACATCTCACATCTGGGTCATCCACCGAGTCACAACCATAACAATAACAACAACATCACAGCTCTCGAACTCTGTCTGCTTGAGGACAATGCATGGAGGGTCTTTAATATGAGGAGGAGAGTACTGTAGTTGACAACCCATGTCTGTTTCAGGCCCTGGGTCAAATGCATGTAGGCTATTTCAAATACTTTAGCTGCACTTAATATAATTTACCTGGTCCAATAGAACCAATGGAATAGTCACAAACTCAAAGCTGGATAGAGTGCATTTTACCCAGGTTTGTACGGCTTCATCCAAGTTCATACATATTGAGTGAGCCGAAGGACCAGTATTAAGGGGGGGATACACTATATACAATATATTTAATATTTGAGCAAATCCTACGAAAGGCAATGCATCTGAGAAAGATAAGCACTCAAACTATGTTATGTTTATTAATATAAAGTCATTTAGCAGACGCTTATATCCAAAGCGACATTTGTCTAAAGAAAGTGAATCATACTGAAACTATACTGTATATAAGTCATTGTAAGTCAGTAAAAACGTTGATAAGAACACGTACGTTGGTAGAAAAAGGAAAAAAAACTATTTTTAGGGTGTTTTTTGCCCCCATGTGGTTTCCAGTGGCTAGACTCCTGTGTGTCACTCTATGGTGTTCACAGCCTGTTAGTCTCCATCTTCCCGAGCCTCTCTCTGTTAACAATCCAATAGGGTCCCAACGTGGCTGCCTAAAATGGTTTCCTCTTCATTAGCATTTAGCATTCCCATTCCCAAACTAGGAAAGTCCTAATTTATGGAGTCAGGGGTGGTCAAATCACAGAATAACATACCGAAAAAACGAGTTTTGCACATTTGCGCGTCCCAATTCACCAGACCGTGTCACATATGTTCATATATAACACACAACATTGTGCTTTTAAACCTAGTACATAAACACTGCAAATGACTTTTACCCATTAAGAAACAAACCGAAAACACCAGCATCTTGAGCTGATTGAACATTGTGTGAACAAAATGTACAATGGCCTGAAACAGTTTGGTTAGGTGAGTATTAGAAAAACAATCAGTGTAGCGGAGCAGGAGTTTGGCACAGTAATGTGCCACTCTGTCCAGAGTCATTACTGCTCTCAAGGTCACCACATCCAGCCTGTTTGGAGCCTGCCTTCCTCCCTACTGTGCAGGGCCATGGTCCAAGACACCCCAGAGTTCCCTGTACCCTCCTAGCCTCTCTCCTCTCTCCTGTTTGTGTGCTACTTTATGTAATGCTACATGTAATCTGTCGTCTTAACAAATAACATAACAGGATGGCCCTATACGCACAACAAGGTTATCATTTGGTTATATATAATTAGATTTGATTCTTTCTCTGAACATTCTCCAGGTTTTGAGAACTTTCCGCCTCCCCGTCCCTCTATCGCTGTATTTTTCTCTCTCTCTGTTTCTCTTTGTGTACCCCCACCCCCCTCTCTGTCAATGAGAGGCAGCAGTTGTGGTTTGAATCCACAGGCCACCATCCAACTCTAGATGAGGGAGACTGGCAGGGGCTGACAGGAGCCATCTGTAGAGAGATGGGACCCAGTATGCCCCTGCTGTGTTCGGGTAACCATTATCAGATAATATCTCCTATAGCTCCCCAATAGGGATGCTAGGATGCTAGTCCTGGGGGAGAGTATCTGGAGAAGAGAAGAGGTAGGAAAGGCAGATACAGGGACCAGATAGACGGAAAGGAATGGAAAAAACATGACACATCTTTGAGGAATGTGTCACACTTTAAAGGATGTTTATCATATACCCTTAATAAACCATTTAGGAAGACTTTAACCCCATTTACAACATGCATTAAAATGCAACCTGTATCGACATACTGACTGCATCCTGATAGTGTCCACATTAAAAGACAAGTGTAAATGGAAAAAAGACAAAATTGAGATCGGATCTGGGAAACCACCTGGGGGTGGACGATCTTCCATTGTGGCCGCATGTGTAAATGCAATCTGGACAGATTCTGACCGCAATGTGACCGCAAGCAACAAGAAGGTACATTTGTGACACAGTCTGATCATTTGGTCCGCATGTCGGCCACCAATCAAAATGTTCTGACTTTTCTTTTGAAACATGGAACTACGTTTCAACATTGTTGAGAATCACAACACAAACGTGCTAGTCAAGGCAAAATACTGCAACGAAATGGATTCGGTGAGTAATCCCCACTGCTACCTAGTTAACTATAACACTACTTAACGTTGTTAGCAGGCTCACAAAACAAGCTGTGTTAGTTGACTAGCAATGTGCCATTGATTTTCAACAACGCAGAAATGTATTCACATTTTTCGAAAGAAAAGTCTGATCATTACATCGGATCCCGACATGAGGACCAATGCATTAGAATGTGTCAAATTTAAACAAAGTCTGATCACAATACAGACACAGAAGTCAGACAATAACACCCATTATATACAGTACTATGACATTTGCTTATAATGACAGTTTTTAAGAGCTTGAAAGAAGCTTTTATAAGATCAACTTCATTAACGGGGCAAAGGATGATTGTTTGTAAAAGAAAACAAAGCAGGCAGTCACAGCACTTTCTTGATGTGGCTTAGAACAGAAGGGATTTGACATTGTTGCCCTTATTTAATCAAGATTTACACAAATACAAGTAGCCTAATTCAGATCCTTCAGCCTCAACTCTGTGACGCCAGCCAAAATTTCACAGTGGGCTTCTCTCTTCATATCTGCGTGGGTGTTGGCATTCTCCTAGCTTGATCATGGGAATCTCTTATGATAATCTAGAGAAAGGAGCCATTGTGCTCGCTTGTTTGCTAGCTTTGTTTCCCTTCCCTCCCTAACCAGTGTTGTTTGTCTGTTTGTGTTCTGTTGACAGAACAACTCTCTTGTAGTTTTCCACATCCATCTCAGAGGGGGTCTGAGCAAGTCTCAGGGAGGACTGAGAGTCTCTCTGTGCTGATAACATGTAGCGGCCGGTGATAACTGTCACCATCACTGATGACGTTTTTATTGTGAAATGTGGGGCAAGAATGCACTAAGCATACGTTTAAAAGAATAAATGGCTCCTTGATAGGAGGTGGAATATAAAGTGATGGATGGTAATGCTAGGTCATTAGGCAAGGAGTGTGGGGGATTGGACATGCTGTGTACAGTGGGTCACTGATTTAATGAGAGGAGAGACTTCAAAATGATTGTTCAATCTGACATTCTAATTCTTAGAACACTCAACCCTTCGAATTAGAATACAGTACATTCTAGTTCTATGACTCTCTAAAGCAGCAAGGCAGAGGATTACACTTTTAGTGGCACCAGATCAATAAAATTCAATCAAACTTTATTGCTAAAACTCGTTTTCATGTTTCACAGTTCACTCTTGGAGGTTGAAGGTTCTATACCCTTTTTTTCTACATGTCAAGGAAAACAACTTGAAAACACCTTGAGAGGAATCAATGTTGTGTTTGCCCCCCCGACTCACCAAAGGTTCCAACTCCTTGCGGTCTATGAGGTTGAGCTCTGTGCCAAAGTAGTAAAAGTGCTTGTAGCAGGTGTTGACGTGTGCTTCGGCACCCATGAGGATGATGCGGTCGAAGTGATGGATGTAGACGTGAACGAACACCCTGAAGAGCCGGCAGATGATCTTCTTGCAGATTTGGATGAAGTTCTTGGGGAAGGGAATACCTAAAAGACAGAGAAAGAGAGAGAAGAAGAGGGGGAGGGGATAATGGAGACATGGTCAGTTTTACTCTCTTAGATAGGCCCAAAAGGATCACTTGGAGTTGACACTCTCCCTTTGCATTAAGTGAACCTAAATTATTGTGAGTGTTCTGTCCATTCCAGAGACGACCTCTAACACCTAGGTCTGTAAGGATCTGAAAGGTAGAAGCAAGATGGCGAACAATGTACCTACCTAGTTAGAGGGCAAGGTTAGCTACTACCACCTTCTTCTTTATCAGGGGTCAAAATAGAACTTTGTTAGCTACTACCATTTTGCCTGTGTCTAGGATGAAGGTACTAGGAGTTGTTTCTGAACAGGGCCTTATTTTCACACCAGAGTATCCCTTGTTGGAGCTGGGTGGCAGGGAATTTAAGAACCACCAGCTCTGGGACAGATTGTGTGTAGCATCATCAGTCCAGGACTTGCCCTGGATCTCACCCCCAGCAGGATTGATCTGGTTAACATAATCCCACACAGACTGGGTCAACATCGACCAGATTAGGAACCCCCAATCCCACTTGGATTACAGTTACCTCCTGAAATGTATCAAGGTTTACTGAAATTTAAAATGTAAACAGTAAACTATAGTACTTTTCAAATGTACGAATGATGCATTTAAACCTTCTGGATGAAAGACACAGTGTCGAACGCACTCCATAAACTCTGCGGACACACTCCCACAAGCTGTCCGTGTCCATATCCTAATGTCTTGAGACATTGTGTGTCACACAGAAGGACAGCAAACGCTTACTAATCCTTGACGGTGACCCGTAGCAGAAGCCATCTGAACTGTAGACTACTGTGCAGTACTATCGTCAGGGATGTACTATAGTGGTATAAAAAAAATGGTGGGTAAATGCTGGATACCGGAGAAAATTAGGTAAACTAATGTAAAAAAATGGGGAAACCCCCTTAAAAAAGTGTGTGCCTTCCACTACATCCCTGGTACTCTGTAATGCACAGTAACCTCAACTCAGTCACTGACTTTTCCACCTCACCCGTAAAAACAGGATGCCCTCCACCTACCTACCTCAGCCACTGGCACATCAGAGAGGAAATGTTATTCCACCAGCATTCTTTGAATAGAACTTCATGACAAAATACTTTAATTCCTGGAATTTGAAGGATAGTGGGGGATGACTTTGCAAAAAAGCTGCTTCAGTAAAGCTGATCAATTACTGCAGAACCTCTAAAACAAAGTTGTATCAATGCCTACAGATTGTGCACATTGGTGCAGATGAGTCTATCTTGGTCGTTGACGTTAGCATCATCGTGATTATCATTGTCGTCATCGTTACAAGGGAAACGGTTTTCCCTGCAGGGCATAAAGAAACCACGAGCCCCTTATTCCCACCCAGCATAATACTGTATTATCTAGAGGGATTCATGACGTGAGCGGTGTCCTTCTGAAAGGCATGACTGTGCCTGTGTGTGTTTTTGTGTGTGTGTGTGTGTGTGTGTGTGTGTGCGTGCGTGCACGTCAATGGTTTATGTGTATATGGCATGCCATGGTGGTCATGTGGTTGTATTAAATGGCATTGTTTCTCAACGGAAGTTGACTGTAAATGCCTCCCTGCTATGTGAATAGCTTTATGAACTGTCAGCCACATAGCACACAACACTGGCTAAGAAGCCTCACTGTTGACACTACAGTGGATTGGAGTTAGCTTTGCATTACTGCATCTACTTAATTATTGCTTTTCTGTGGAAAAACTGACAGACATCAACTTTAGGAAAACAAAGAGCATTGTCTAACTGCACACAACCTCTACACAAAGTCTTACATAGTGGGGAAGCCCACACTGTATAGCTTACACTTGGGCTTTGTAGTCTGTAAATCGCTGACTGTTTGTAAATTATTCTCATGCTACACGTATGTACATGTTATGTGTAGCACAGTGGAAACTGGTTGAGGTAAAAATCCAAATTAAATGCATGGAACGGAATGAGGAATGGTTTCAAACACGCATGTTTGATACCATTCCTCATTCTATTCATTATAACGAGCCCGTCCTCCAATTTCTACGTCTACCAGCACTACCCTTAGTGTAGGACGATTCTTACTTCCAGCCTACTCTTAAATGAATGTTGACATACTGCCTTACACGCTGTCTATTATACTGACAGGCAGGTGGCAGCAGAGAGCCCACACACAAGTTCACTTATTAGACCTCACAACAAAGACTTTGACTGGCAACGCTATCTCAAACTGTAAACCTCACCAGAATGTTACATAACCGCCAATTAGCAGTGGCGGCTATGTCATATGGTTCACCCCCCATTCCCTTTCTTCTTTTTTTTGTGTGTGTGTGTGTAAAATAGCGTTAAGCAGAGCTCACGGCACGCATGACCTAATGCAGCAGTTACAGGTTACAAATGCATTGTAAACCGGCTCAGCAGGCCCTAAAGTAAGGGATCAGGAACTACTCTGTTGTTATGTGTATCACCAGGCAGAATGTAATGAGAGATCACCAGAGGCTCACATGTGCAGTGTGGGTAGAGTTATCTCATTGTGTGAGCCAATGACGCGTGACTCTAGCCTAGCCGCGACTTTGCTACACCACACTGTGACAGATTACAGGACCCATCATCTAAACAGACTGACAGACAGACAGACAGACAGACAGACACACACACACACACACACACACACACACACAGCAGACAGACAGACACCGACACACAACCAGATCGACAGACAGACAGACACACAGACAGACAGACACACAGACAGACAGATCGACAGACAGACAGACAGACAGACAGCAATGAAACAGATGCACAGTCTGATCTATAGCTACAGAACTTTATTTCAAGTGTGTTGAGAGCCTGGTGATAATGCACTTTACTATCTTTATAACTATATAAACTTGAAACTATCAGAAACCTTTCATTGTCCACAAGCTGTGTTGATGTGGGTTGAGGAGACCGCCAATTCATCCCCAGCCAATTAGAGGGTGAGTGATGATAGCCCAGAGGTTGTTACTGCAGAGTGATTACTGGTTGAGCTTACAGCAGACAACGTCAGGCACCATCGCAACCAATTACAGCACACAACCCTCTATGAAGGGACTCAGTTAACAGGCTGTTGAACAGAAACAAATTATGAGAGGCAACATACAGTAACCATATTTGCCTGTCATGAGATGAACATAGAAATGATGCAAATTGTCATATGATTAATGGAAAGTTGAAGGCAATATACTGATCACGGTGGGGGTTTCTTGACGTGACTTGAGATGATCTTAGTGCTACCGAAGCTTTTGGGAAGCACATAG
Source organism: Nansenia antarctica (assembly GCF_963989245.1). Taxonomy (NCBI): domain Eukaryota; kingdom Metazoa; phylum Chordata; class Actinopteri; order Argentiniformes; family Microstomatidae; genus Nansenia; species Nansenia antarctica. The sequence goes on along the minus strand of NC_137689.1, from coordinate 67,903,130 downwards.
AAGTCTTCTGTCCAAAGTTTATTCAACCAGCCAAAACCTCTGACGTTTTCGGAGTAACACCCCCTACCTCGACCACTACATGATGTCACACTAGCTGACTAGAAACAACAACAACAACAACAAACAAACAGATGTTTGTGTGTGCACTCACAGAGCGTCTCGAGACACTGTATAAGAAGAGCAGGCAGCACCACAGGAGAGAGCAAGCACCGCCACGCTGTTAACTATTAATGTAACGGCGCTGCTCTCTTCGCCTCTCACAAGGCATGTTACGTCACACGGCACTCGCTCCTCTACCCCTCGCCCCCATAACAACATTCATAGGTCGTCCTTTGCTTCTGTTGTAAACTCCAGAGTCAGTCAGGCTCTCACGCCTGCCTCCACGTGCCCCAATAATGGCCCGCCCAGAGTAGAGGGGGTAGGGGCTGGGCGGGGCTGGGAAACAGGGGGAGGGGAAGAGAGGGGGGAGAGAAGGGGGTTAGTTACCCTGGGAGGCAGAGCTTTTAGAACTTTCTTCACACCAGGAAACCAGGCAGATGGGATCAAAGAGTAGCGCTAAATGCAACGCCTGCACCCTGCGGCTGCATTGATGCCCTCCCCTTTCCCTTTGCCCTGCCTTTGCCTCCCTCCCGCCCTTTCCCTTCCCTGGCCTCAGGCTCTGGACCCAGGTTGCTCCCACTGTGGCAAGCCCAGTAAAAAAGGTCTGATGAATCTTTATCCCTCCCAACACACACACACACACACACACACACACACACACACACGCACACACAGACACACACACACGCACACACACACACACACACACACACACACACACACACACACACACACACACACACGCTCGTGCACACACACACACACACACACACACACACACACACACACACACACAAACAGGCATAGTCATCAGAAAGAAATCGTTCACATCATGAATCCCTCTAAATAAAACATTATTATGCTGGGTGGGAATAAGGAGCTCATGATTTCTTTATGCCCTGCAGGGAAAACTGTTTCCCTGTAAGGATGATGATGATGATGATGATGATGATAACAACGTCAACAAGCTATATACAATATAGACTCATGTGCACCATGTGTACAATCTGTAGCAATTGATACAACTTTATTTTAGAGGTTCTGCAGTAATTGATCGCATGCAACTATTTTACAAAGCCGTCCCCCACTGTCCTTCACATTCCAGAGAAATCAACGCTGAGTCGGTAGGTGCTGTATGCTGTCATAAAGTTAAAAAAATATGCTATAAGTAAATCCAGTGTATTAGCCAGTTGTTATTTAGTGATATGTGAATATGTAGCAGGCTATACATTCCAGTTTTGATTCACAGGAATGATCATGGTTATGATGAATTTACTTCTTTTGTTACGTAGAGATGAGGGTGAAAAAGTGGAGTGCAAGGGGTGATGTCATAATGGTGCAAAGTGAAGATCTAGGAGTGTAACCTATCCTTATGCATTTGGGAATTCTATTGAGAAATAATCAAATGCAAAGCTGTAATACCAACACAGACATTTTTAGTGAGGTTGTAACAACCATATTTAACCTAATGGGTTATTGAATAGACCTGACATGGTGTAAATTGATCAGGGTGGATTAAAACCATGTTGAAACTGTAGGCTTGGCCCTGGATTACTCCCTGTCGATGTTGATTTAGGACTAGCAGCATGGACGCCAGGCCTTAATCCTCCTGCAGACACACCTGTGGAGACCTATATAAAAGCCCTGGCCTGACCAACACTCAGACATCAGCCTCAGTGCCAAGGATCCTCTCCAAAGCATCTCCACAACCATCTAGAACCTTCTACTACCAGAGCCAAGGAGCCACCCAGAGTAGCATCACTTCTCTCCACCATGAAGACAGCTGACCACAGCCCCTCTCTCACCCTCCTCCTGCTGCTCCTGCTGGGCCTCTCCCAGGCCAACCCTCTCCTGGAGGATGGAAGTGAAGAAGATGGAAGTGAAGAAGAGTACCAGATGGCTGATGACCCTGAGGCCGAAGTTATCGACATCACCACCAGAATTCTGACCACTAACAATGGCTCCAGTGAGTTGCTATGGGAGGGAGACATGCTAGCACCAAAGACCAGAAACGCTATGGTCTGCTATAACAGCAACTGCCTGTGGAAGAAAGCCAGAAGCGGCAAGGTTGAAGTGCCCTACACAGTGGGCGAAGAATTCTCTCAACTCCAAAGGCAGATGATCGAGAGAGCCATGAAGTCCTTCCACGGCAGAACCTGCGTTCGTTTCGTGCCCTACACAAACCAGCGCGACTACATCAGTGTTAAGAGTAGAAGCGGCTGCTACTCTTCTCTCGGGAGAGTCGGAGGCGGGCAGGTTCTCTCCATCAGCAAAAGAGGCTGCCTTCACCACGGTATCATTCAGCACGAGATCATCCACGCTCTGGGCTTCCAGCACGAGCAGACCAGGAGTGACCGTGACCAGTACGTCAGGATCAACTGGGAGTACATTCCCACCCATGTGGCCTATAACTTCCAGAAACAACGGACCAACAGCCTGAACACCCCCTATGACTACTCCTCCATCATGCACTATGGAAGAACAGCCTTCACTACGCAGCGGGGAATTGACACCATCACCCCCATCCCCAACGCAGACGTGAGGATCGGCCAGAGGCAGGACATGTCAAGAATCGACGTGCAGAGGATCAACAAATTCTACAGCTGCTAAGTCAGAGGGAAAATAGTCTGGAGCAGCTGAATATGAAGTGTCCGGTTCAGCCAAATCACCAGCACACTAGTAGATGAAGATGTAGTGTGTAGGAATGGGTTGTGGAATGTGAATGAATGAATGAAAAATTCACAAGAAGGGAAGGAGCTGGTTTACATAAATAAAGGCTATGTATACTATCCACTATACTATACTGTACAGATAGACGACTAGGGTTGTCATATTGCACATAGTGTTATTGCACATTTATTTAAAGTGTCGCAGTTTGCAGGCTTGAAATGTACATATTTGTGCCTCATGTTGCTGACTGACTTACATTAGGGAAATGTATTGAAACATAAAAATAAAAGCAGTGGAATTGTTCTTTTTTAATATGATCTCCTTTTTCTCTCTTCTGATTAATACCTTATATCATATTTCTTTTTTTTCCTTTTTTTAAATTGAGTTTTTTCTGCAGACATAGTAAAGCAAGTACATCAAATGGCAGGACAAGACAACGCATTTGTGACAGAAAGAAACAAAGAAAAAGAACCACCCACCCTCCCATAGCCCCATATAGGTCAAGGTCACCAAAAAAGGCGAATAAACGATATATATAACTATATACATAATTATGTTCAGGACATACCCGGGTCTGACTTAATTTTGATCTAAGAATATACCCACTACAATACAGTGTCTCATTGTCTTTATTTCGAATAAGTAGAATAAAGGCAATGAGACACTGTATTGTAGTGGGTATATTCTGAGATGGGGATAGGCTGAACAAAGCAGGGGGTTAGGGTCTATATTCATGTTGAAGGCCTTAGATCAAAAGTAAGTCAGACCCGGGTATGTCCTGAACATAATTACCTGTATGTATATAGTCAGCTGGAAATTGCTTACAGGCATCGCTTCTATCGGGGAGTAGTTTTGCCAATTGGAAAGTGGCCGCCATGGCCACCTGAACACTTCATGATGTTGTATATGGTATCATTGTAATCCTTGACCTTCAAAACATAGGGGTAGACATCATCTGTTCGGTGTTATCATGTTTGGTTCAGGAGATATGAAGCAAAATACACAATGCGGCTATGGCAGAAAGGAAAATGGCCGCCATGGCCACTAGGAGGAGTTTTTGCGAGGGCTCCACGTCTGAAAATGTTCAGGACCCCAAACTGTACAAGTGTACCAAGTTTTGTGCTTTTATGAAAAAGTGAACGATTTTTTTCACATATTACCCAGACTATGCCCTATCCAACTGTAAAAGCTAAATGATGCTGTGAAATGTGTCCTGTGAAGTCAACGCAAGACTGAATGAGACAGAGATCTAACCTAGTTGTGAATGCTGTAATGAGACAGCACAGTGACCCTGATTTCACACAAACGATGGCCACTGACCCGGATCTGTCTGTCAGTGTGTGTGTGGATCCAGGATAGCCAGGACAGGAAGCCATTGGGAAGACTGCGATGCAGGTTTACAGAGAAGAGATCCTAGCCAAGGCCCATGGGAGAAGACAGGAAGAGACGCTGCCTCTCTGTCTGCGGATAGGAAGGTGATCTGTCACCCAATACTGCACAGAGCCATGGCGGCACAGCTCAATACATACTGGCTCACGGTGAAGGGACGGCAAGGAAGGCCGTGGAGGTCTTAGACATGGTCATACTGTTTTTATAAGGGTTTTGCCCTTTTTGGGACCATCCCATTGGTTGCATTGTGCCATACAAGCTTAATCAAGGGCACCGAAAGTATTTGAAACTAAACAAATACTATTTTGACCCAGGGTCTGTAAGGTCAATGAACAGCAATAGGACACTGGAGAGGAGTCAGAGATGCTGGGTCAGAGACCATGGGAGGCTGGTGGAGGTAGAAATCGGAGGACAGGCTCATTGTTATGGGTGGTATTGTAATGCATGGGATGGCAATGAGGAATGGTATCAAACACGTGTTACAATGAGCAGAAATTGGAGGATCGGCTCATTGTATTGAGAAGAATGGGTGTATGTGACTGGAATTCCCATTCACATACTGTAGTAATACTGTAGTAGGTGATAACCAGGGGAGACTGGTGGACGCAGAAATAGGAGGCCAGGTTCATTGTAAGGCATGGAACAATGAACCTGGCCTCCAATTTCTGCCTCTAGCCTCTCCTGATCACTTACTACAGTATGTGAATGGGAATTCCAGTCTCATACAGTCTCAGTCACCGGTCGCAGGTCGCAGGTTGCAGGTTAAGGGTAAAAGCATGTAAATGGTAAATGGTCTGACTTATATAGCGCCTTATTCCAAAGCACTTTACAATGGCCTCTCATTCACTCATTCACACTGACATTCACACACACACCAATGGCAGCCAGCTACCATGCAAGGCGCTTGCAAGGCGCTCATAAGGAGCAATTTGGTGTTCAGTGTCTTGCCCAAGGACACCTCGACATTCCGATTCGGACCGGCGATCTGCCGACCTTGGGATCATTAGACACCGGCTCTACCTCCTGCGCCACAGCTGCCTCTGCTTGATAGGTTGAAGGTGTATTGTTGCTGTGTATGCTAGCCAAGGAGAGGCGCCAGTGAGAGAATCCTCCTAACCTGGCATCGCAGCATCAACAGATGGCATCCATGTGAGGGATGCCAACTAGTAGTTCAGAGAAAGCCAGCAACGTGGACTCTCGATCATGCTGTGAGTGGTATAGGGATATATGATCCTAAACGTTGCTAGGGATCAATGACTTGCATTCCCCATCTGCTGTTCAAATTGGCTTGATTGAGGGATAAAGAAAACTGAGAAGAATTAGACGCCTTCACAGTATTGTGCAGTGCCTCATTGCAGTTTCTACTCCAACCGGTGGAGGTAGAAATCAGAGGATGGGCTCATGGAATTGTAATGCGTGGAATGGTATCTAACACGTGTTACAATGACCAGAAATTGGAGGGTCGGCACATTGTATTACGGTATCCAGAATGCATGTATGTGACTGGAATTCCCATTCACATACTGTAGTATAGCAGCAGGCGCTCGCTGACATCGGTTGTGAGAGCCGTTCGACTATTCCCGGTTGTCCGATCATGAGTATCATCCAGATGTGAGAATCAAGTGCAAATAAACAGATTATGGATATGGATATGAATACGAGTACGAGGACGGCACACCCCATATCCAAAATGATTCATGGGGAAATTGTGTTTTTGTTGTTGTGGTGGTGACTAAAGAGTGGGAGTAGTGCTTTGGGCTACTGCAAAGGGTTAGCGAGCAGGGTTCACATAGTGGGCATCCTGAGAGGAAGTCTACAACCAGACATAGTAACGAGTACCTCCATAACTGGATAATAAGAGGGACAGACATTCAAGGTAGTCATTATTAGGAGATTACTGCGCCCGACCAAATGGAAAGAGGGAAAGCTAGCGGCACAGTATAATCTGTGCGCTTTTTCCCTTCTGGGAGGAGAGATTTTGGAAGAGGACAAAAAGGTCTGTGTTCTCAAACATTGGTTAAGCTGGCGATTTACTAAAAAAGCAAATCGACTCCTGTGCTCCTACAAGGGGATGATCTTGTTTGTTTTTCCTAAACAACAAGAGAAAGTGGAGCACAGATGAGTGCTGGACTTTACAGTTCATTACGTCCGAGTCGTAGACATCGACGAGCGAACCTCGCTAGCAAATGAACACTATTTTTGGAAATACAAAACAGTGAGACTGAATCAGACAGTATCAAACCAAGCAATAAATATCCGCAAACGACATTAGACACTACATAACTTGATTGCAGGCCTTTTGTAGAAAGCTAGAGGTTATAGTTACAGTTTCTTACATAGAAACTATAAACCATGAACATGAACTAATCGTATATCACCTGATCCCATGACACAAGCAGTTAACTGTTATATCTATAGAGGCTAACCAATTTTTATAAATGATTTGTTGCCTAAAAACACCATAGCTTCCTAACGACATAAAGACATCCTCTTGTTTTAGGATGTGAGAAGTCACCGTCACTGTGTCTCCTAAAACTTCTATTGCTCCCCTTGTACTGTTTCTCTGTTTCTCCAGTGTCTATATAAAAAATAAAAAAAGGTTCTAGGTTTAGAAGAAGGTGATAGAAGAAGGTTTTTCCTTCTATCACAGAGACTGCCAATGGCCCCGGGCCTGAGCTGGATTACTCTTCCTGCTACGACTGGTGGATTGATGATTCACTTGCTTAGTCAAATGTATTGATTGTAAGTCGCTTTGGAATAAGGCGTCTTCCAAATGCCAAAAATGTCACCGTCTGCCAAATGTAAATGTCACCGACGCACAGCAGTGGTTTTGCAGGGTTGAAAGGTCATGGAGGTCACAGGGATTATCCTGTGGGCATGACACAGGAAGTCACATCCTGGCGACAGGAAAGTCCTCCACCACAGAGCATCTACAGCTGACAAAACTCACAGAGTTTTCCTTTAGTATGAACTTTCAGCATCAGGTTAAGTGATAGTTATATTATATATATTAGTGTTCAACAGAACAACCGATACTGAAGGGACAACTTTCATTATACTACTGGACCTGTTACACTTCATGACGATTAGAGTAGCCCGGGCCAGCCCAGGCCTAACCTCAATCAGATATGACCTCGGCCCAGGTTAGATATCATACTATGACTAGTAGAACCCAGATGAGATGGACAGTAAACACACGTGTGTGTTTCAGTAAGCCCTCAGTAATCCTCTTTACAGACACAGGCACAAAGGAAATCCAGTCCGTGACTGACTGCCTGCCTGGCTGGCTGCAAACCCATAGAGAAGCATAGCTTCGTTTAAATTCACTTGTTTTTATCAATGGACCCAGCCGAGGGACCAGCCTAGATTCTTCGAACCCTGAATGACATGTTGTTTCCGTTATGCACTTCCGGCATCACCAGCCAAATGAGATGATATAACAATCCTGAGAGGCTCTGACTGGTCAATCTCTGGTGGAATTTAGCCCTCCCTGACACACACACACACACACACACACACACACACACACACACACACACACGTAGGAAGCGCACTGACTGACTGTCGGACTGATGAAGCTCAACCCTACCCGTGAGCTACTCTCATGTCACGGTTGGATTCCTTGTTCTGGAGAAACAGGATTATTCTTGCAGTAATCTGAGAATCCCGGAAAAGATCCTATTATTTCTCGATGTATTGAGCATTGTATTACTGTAGGTACAGTCAAATAGACGCACAGTTAAGAGGGTCATTTCACAGACCAACATTTTTATGTTTATGCTACTTACAAACTCCAAGTTGAGAGAGTAAATAATGTCACAGGTCTCTTGATTGAAACCACACAATGACCTTCTGAATTTTGGATCAAGAACGAAACTCTCTGAACATAAAGCATTGCGCTTAATCTACAAACAAAGGCTCAAGTGGCATCCAAAACTCAAAATCATGGTCAGATCATCTGATATGGTATCATCTACTGTCTCATCACTTCAAAGAGAGTCAGAGAGACGTGATATCTGTTTCTAATGACATCATTGCATCAGTTGGTTAACCCTTTACACCCTGAGGGCGAAGGTCACTGTCGAGGGCAGGTACCTGCATCATGATGTGTAATCCGACCCTGACACTGACACCTCATCCATAACAAAGACGTACACAGGCACACAGGCACACGTGCACACACACGTGCACACACGCACGCACGCACGCACACACACATGCACACACGTACGCACGCACGCACGCACGCACGCACACACACACACACACACACACACACACACACACACACAGAACACACACACAATGCTAGCCACACACAAAGGGCACTGGCCATACACACACTCCTATGAACAGACACACTCCTGGCTGTACTGCGATCTGTGAAGAACTAGGCCACGGGCCAGAAGACTGAACGTGTGCGGATCAAAGACGATAATGTCGTCGTCGCCCAGGGAAAATCTGGAAGCAAACACAGGCATCCAGGTCCAGGAACATTCCAGGCCTAGTGTTAATCCCTTCCTGCTGACTAAACTAAGGGGTTTAAACCCCTCGGCTTCCCATCGTGATCCTCTCTCCTCTCCTCCGGCACCAGCAAAACACAGACCACAGAACAATATTAGCACACCCTGCTACTAGACACCGCAGTACACCTGACACCAAGTCACACCATGATGACAACATTATGGCGAGGAACTCAATGCGACCGACTGGGTTTGAACCTTATGTCATGTCTATCACACTACATGACTGTGTTAGTCTGCTGAGCTAGAGCCTAGGCGTTAGCTTGCGAACCTCACGCATATCTGCGGACACTCAGGAAGGTGCACTGTAAAACCACAACGTTTCTGTCTAACTTTTTTCTACGCCATTTGCGCCAAGTGTATCGGTGAAAGGGATTGGATCCAGCTTCTCGTCGTTTCCTCTCACTCCTTGATGTTGTTCAATGAAACATGGGGCTGCAGTAGTCAACACAACTCACATGGAGGCTGTGGGACGGCGCATGCTCGGCAGTGAATAATTGATGCGTATCGCTGAGGGTACTGAGGGACATAAAAAAGGGAGGGAGGGAGGGAGGGAGGGAGGGAGGGAGGGAGGGAGGGAGGGAGGGAGGGGGAGGAGGAGAGAATCCCTCATGGTCCTCACATGCCTATTTCACACCGGCAGTTCCGAACGCCGGTTCGCGTTCACGTTACGAAACCTCCGAACGTTGGCGCTGTCTGGCGAACGAGCCCGCGTTCATATCCGTTCATACCAGTGTATCGTTCGCCAGACATCGCCAACGTTCGGAGGTTTCGTAACGCGAACGCGAACCGGCGTTCGGAACTGCCGGTGTGTAAGCCCCAACAGTAGCCTGTGACTCAGGTGCTTCCAGAGGCCGCCCGGGGTGGGGGGGTGGGCAGAGGTGGGGGGGAACAAAGGCTGGTTGGGTATGGTTTCATCCAGGCATGGTGGTGGTGGTGGGAGCAGAACAGGGTTTAGGGAGATCCGATGTCTCTGCATTATTAACAGGGCTGGAGGTGATACTGTTTCCAGGTCATCGATACCCATCTCTCCACCCAGCATAGCAGTGACCCAAGGCCAAGACGTTTGCACGTTTTCACCCATAAAAGAGACACTAAGCTAGCAGCACGCTACTGCGGTGTACGGTATGGGCGCATAAGCAGCTTTTTAAATGGTGAGGATCTCTTGCGCTCGAGTAAACAACGAGCGGATTTGTGATCTTGTGACCTCGGCTGATGTAACAGCGTTTCGCAGGCCTTCGGTTAAAGGCTTCAGCTTTTTACCGACGAGAATTTTCCTGACATTTTCAGGTTGCTTCCGTGTCTTTTATCAGTGGCAGACTTTCTGCAGTAACCCACACCGTTCCTAGCGGGTTTAACAGATGCAAGGTCAAACCTCGGCTGTGATATCCAATTAACCCATTCTTCCAGCCTCACCTGTGTTTTCATGTCAGGATGAAAGCAAAAGCGGTGTTCAAAGGGCTCTTGAGTTCTAGAATGGAATGCCGGAATTCAAAGGGTTGAGGTTCTGTTTGCCCAAGGGCACTACCCAGGAGGGTACTAATCTAATGCTATGTAACAAAGCATGTATGGTTACGGCACATGTTAACATAGACGTATGTGCCAGACTATAGATAATATGTATCCTGTTCCAAGACATACTGTACATACTGTACCAGGGGAGGCTGCTGGAGGCAGAAATCGGAGGACAGGCTCTTGCTCTACCTCCAGCAGCCTCCACTGTTATGTCTAGTATATCTTGGAACAACATATGTATTATGTGTCACCGTCACAGCAATGTTTTGTCATGTTTTGTTCCAGTCTACTCACCTATGCTGGTGGGGAAGATGTCCTCATTGTTGATCTGGACCTCGATCCAGTCCATCAGCAGACTCATGTACTTCGGCGCCGGGAGGGCGGTGGGCTTCTTGTACTTGTGGTCGTCCTGCCAGCGGTACTCGTACCTGGGGCCTCCGGACATGACCGGACAGGTCTTCTCCGTGCAGTACTCGCACACCGTGCCGTAGATGAGGTTGATGCGGTTGAAGAAGTCCACCACGTGCACCGCCACCCAGTCGCTGAGGTCTTCGCCGTGCGGCAGCTGCACGGCCGCCCGCAGGTCCACGCCCGAGTTGAGCGAGGCCTGGGCCTTCTTGTGCAGCTCGAAGCGCTGCGTCCCCGGCTCGAACTTGCGCTTGGGCCGGAAGGTCTTGTCCTTGTTGAAGACTTGCTTCAGGGCGATGGACATGTTGACGGGGACGGGGACCGCAGGGGTCAGGGGGATGAAGCGGGAGGGAGAGCTGGGGAACAGCTGAGGTTTGGAAGCCGGCCGTGGAGGCGACCCCGGGGAGGAGAAGCTGGTACCAATAGTCGCTCTGGGAGGAGGAGGCGGGTTAGGGCCACTGTCTATTCACTGGAGAGACGGAGAACATCAGGACACCTCCACCTATGGACAATCAAAACCAAAACAACTTTCAGGATGATGTGGTAACAGGAATCCCCAGATAGCCAATTTATATAATCCTCATTCTGAATAAATGGAAAGAGGAAGTGAGGAGGGAGTTTCAACAGGGGAGTTTCCTCGCAAGCTGAATCTCACGTTACGCTGCTGTTCATTTCAGGTTACGACAGGAAAGTTGTGAAATGTGAGAGTGGGGACGTCCCTATGATTTTTAATCATCATTTTCGATACAACTATATATCACTGTGTGGAATGTAGTTCTATGATGCCAATCATTCTCTCTCGACAGAAATGCATTGTGCGCAAGTGGTAAATCTAGGCTTTCTCTTGATTGATATCTGTGTCCAGATCTTGTTGCCACTTGTCCTACCACAAACCCCAGCACAATGGATGACTCTGTGATGATGTCAGTGTAAAGAGAGGCTGTTCTCACCACAGAGCCCTGTCAACACCACATTCACACCCACGCTCGGTCAGAGAAAGGATAACACCTGAAACCTGATGGATCATTTCAAATGTTTGGTGAGGTGACTTGGTTATGGAGAATTGGGTAGTGCTGTGTCTGTTCATTGAGGTGTTTGTATAAACTGTTACTATTGTATTGTATATTTTGTATCTGTGTGTTCTCTGTAACATTGTAACAAGGACTAAAACAACATTCCCCAAAATGTGGTGTTCAAATAACCCTCCTTTGTAATTCAGATGCAAAGTAAATTGATCCAGAATTTGAATTTGATCTTGTCCTCCTTAAGCAAACAATACAAAAACCCCACATTCCTCCAGTAAAGACACAACTTCTAGGACTGTATCGAGTTCAATTTGGTCTAACAGGAGTGTAATCTGATTATTATGATATCATACAGATCACATCATTCACACCTTGTAGTTAATAGGACATGATTGGAGTTATGTGGACATCATCTCAATGGCATTTTAGACACTTTCTCAAATGGATTACATTTTCTCTGAAACACCCTGATTAAAGTGAACAACATTCTGTGTGTGTCAAGAGGAATGTAACCCTTTACTAGCATGGCATTGTAAGACATTGGAAAGAAAGAGGATAATCAGAGGAAAATCGGTTGATACTATTATTGTATTTCAGTTAAAGTATTGTAGCAAATTCTTCTAGAAGCAGCATCATATGCTCTGATTTTCCATTATATTCAAAGCTACAAGCTTGAGCAGTGTGTGTACTATCGTGGATCACATACTTAATTAAAATGGGAACACAGAATGCTGCATTATGAAACATAGACACACACAGACATCCACAACTCTGGTAGGACTCCAAAAGAAGATCCCAATGGGGCATTGAAATGCTGTTTGTTTGTGTATCTCAAGAAATTACAGCGGGATCTTATCACAGTTAGACTGTGAACCCCATGATTATATTATCTAGCACCTGAACCAGTGGGATGTGCGCAGTACATTTCCTTGTTTTGAGTCTAGCTAGGAACACAGAAAACAGAAAGCAGCCTTGAGTTGGTCGGGTGAGGATAGATACAACATAAAAGGGGCCCCTTCAGGCCAAATATGTTGCCTGACCAGATCTGAACCTGCCTGCCAGGTTGTTGGGTTCACTTCCCCCTAATTGCTATCTAATCAGTCTGGCCCATGCTCCAGATCCATCCCCAGGACACCCCCTGTCTGTATAGGTTTTTCCATTTGCTTTTCCATTTGTCTATTGGACTACACACACACACATGCACAAATATACACACACACACACACACACACACACACACACACACACACTGAGCACAACAGTTAATGCTGAGTTATGGGACGTTAGCACCACAAATTACATTTCAATACAAAAGTAAATATAATAAATACATAAAACTTAACATACTTAACATACTGTATATCGTTACATTTACACTATGTATAAGTTATGTCACTAACATTGTTAAAATCCTTTACAAGAAGAGGTCCTTGGCCTCTGAGTGAAGAGTTTGAACACTGTAACACCTAACCCTAACCCAACAAAGCAAGATCTGCAGATTAGACCATCTTGGGACTCCAAGACTTCTAAGGTTTAAGCAACTTGAAAAACAACATTTCCAAAGCCTTCTGTCTTGGTTGAAGGAGCCACGCCATGGTATCACTTGTCGAGCCAGAATGCTATCTAACAGATTAACCTGAAGAACAGACAAAATGACGCTTCTCTTGAGTTCACGTTATCTCACATCACAAATGTTGACCTGCCAGTTTAGCTTCTCCTGTATCACGCTTGATCTAAAACAAGCCCTCTAAACAGAGCAACCTGCCTCCCATGAGACCAACCAGGGGAATTATTGGTATTACTCAAATGATTGCATAGGAGGCAAAAAGCAGAGGACACTTACCTATGTAGCCCATGTGGCTAGCCACCATAATTAGTCTCAACGCCCTGGTAATGTAGTCTAGACAGGGCTAACATCTATGCTACTCTTGACACTCAAGACCCGTCGTTCCCTGTAAACCTTGCCCGAGGGCTAACCATGCTGACTGATTGAATATAGAACCATGACAGGCAGGAAAGGAAGTGAGTCACACACAGTAATCCAGAGGTGCAGCAAAGAATGTGTGGATTTGTTTTTAAAAGAAACGTTTATGCTCATGGATTTGAGTACTTTCTGTGGCGTGGTCTTTTGAATGATTCATGAGCTTGGTAGGGATGCTTACGGGTTTGAAGAGGCATCCTGTCCTTACAGGACTTATATTCCCACAGAGAGCATATTCCCTGTACAGTATTACGGTAGTATTTAAATAGAACAAGAACACAAGGGTGGATCAGATATGTAAAATGGAGACCAACAGTAGACTCACAGAGAGAACACACAGGCGGCTGCGGCTCAGGAGGTAGAGCCGGCGTCTAACGATCGCAAGGTCAGCGGTACGATTCCCCGGCTCCTCATGTCGAGGTGTCCTTGGGCAAGACACTGAACCCCAAAATGCTCCCAATGAGAGGGCTGGCACCTTGCATGGTAGCTTGCCACCATTGGTGTGTGAATGGGTGTGAATGGGTGAATGAGAGGCCATTATAAAGCGCTTTGGATAAAGGTGCTAAGTGCAGTCCATTTAACACAATCTAATAAATAGCACACAGGTGACGCATCATTTTTGGTGAAACATTTGTCATTTGAGTGTGCTCAGTCAACTGCTCCCTGATTTTTTTTTTTTTTTTTTTACCATTTTGCAGATGCTTTTATCCAAAGTGACTTACAATTAGAGATTACAGGCACAGTCTCCCTCAAACATGTATTTTCAGTAATGTTGAAGACCTAGGCTACTAAATTATATACGTGGGAAAAAGGACTGTATCCTTATTCATATTTCACCACTACTAACACTCTCCTGTCACCGACTTCCAATAGACATCCCATGTTTAAAACTCTTGAATAATACTTGCAACATGGTTCATTAACAAGAATGCCATGAAATTGCAAATAGAAAAATAGGAAAGAGTCTGGGAGGGAGGGAGTGGGGCAGAGAGAGTGCTGATCACTCGCTGTCTAATCGGCTACAGGCCTGGCTCTGTCGATGCTCCAGCTCATATAATAATGTGATCTTCATCTGTAGCTGTTTAATACACTGGTGTCATACATTCCACTCAATCGAAATTGCTGCCTCAGCCCCTAGTGTGCTGCATTCCCAGCCATATCAGAGCAACAATTAAGAACATACCACCAGGGGAGGCTGGTAGAGTAGGAATCAGAGGAATGGCTCATTGTAATGCACGAAATGGAATGAGGAACGGGATCAAACACACGTTTTGCTATTGACATCAAGACCCCCAACATCTGATCTCTAATTCAAATTAGGTTGAGGACGGAAGAATTTCATAATTGATTGTCAATTATTTTTCTCACAATTCCTTTACGACAAACAAGGTCTGTCTGTAGTAGAGTTGTGCGAGACTGCATTTGCAATGCAAATATGATTAAAGAGCATTATACAGAACACTAGAGGCTAGCATACTATCTACTACTATCTACTACTTCATCATTTGAAGGCTCGGGGGGCAGGTCATTCTCTCTGGTCTGGTCAGTCCTTCCTTTACATCCAGTCCTGTGTATTTAAAGGACCACCAACTGCTGTCCTTTCAGTGGCTGTTAAGAGCAGCTATAAACATTCCAGGGCTGTGCCCTTGGGGGGGCCCCGATCCGTACCAGTAGGCTGGTCATGACAACACAGAGTGTGAGAGACATGTCTGCTTGAGCTAACCAAGATGGGACAAAGAACAGGTCGACAAGTTCCAACCAAGCTGGTCTGTTTTCTGGAGGTGTGAAGATGGTAACACTCAGAGATGTAACACAGATGTAACTGCCGCAAAGTCGTTAGACAGAGAAGATAAGCCTCTAGTCTAAATGTAAACAAGTATGAATCAAAGTTGAAAGAACATGGTTCAATTCATGGTTATAAAGGTCCTGGAGGAGTCCTGTGTGGGTCGCATAATTCTAAGTAGCTGTGGAAACAACTCCACTTGTCCATGTTCTGAGAGCTTCAGTCTTTCAAGGGCTAGTTACTTTTTTCTTTTTCTTTTTCTTTTATGCGTGTGAATTTCTCACTGGTGTGTTGTACATCCTTATATGGTTGACTGCGTACTCGCCACCATACAAATGGAAATGAAAGACCCTGTTTCTTTCAGACATTTTTTTACCATCACGCTGACTGCCTTCTCGTGTGCTACTTCCTCCAGTCAGGATGGGATCTCTGGAGCAGAGGTGGAGCTGAGTGTCAGACCAGGAGACAATCACTCTCTAATGTGACTGCAGTATATCCACTGGAGTTTACGAAGTGTGATTCAGGAACTGCTCTCATGAGCACCAGTCCCCGCTTATCATTTCATCGCACTTCAGGATCATAATGTCATTATATTCTGGTCTTCAGAAGCCGTTCCCTCACTTCACTGTGGTGTGGATCACCTCTAACCACTACTGATTGAGAAGGTCTGAGGGCCTTCATAGGGCCTATGGTAATGGAATAAGGTGTTTTAAAGAAGAAAGTGCTCCATCACATTGTAAATGTCACCAACATGCTTTCATTGTTGAACGATCCACCACCATCATCTCTAGTGATCTCTCTGCTGACTGTAGTCTCAGCTGGGTCCCGGTGGTCCTGGCCTCAAGAGACCGTAAAACTCACAGTTACAGTAACAGGTAACAGTTACTCATCATACACCACAATATATGATAACAGTTAGCTTGAAACTCAGTTCCCACAAGCCCATGTTCAGTCCGGTCAATGTTTAACCTTGTAGTCTGTGCTTTGCAAATAGTTCTGAAACCGCAGTAACACATTCCTTTCCTCTGAGACCTTGAACACACACAACCTCTCACACAGAATAACCTGCAATAAGAATGTGATTCATAAATGCTAGAGATCGTCATTTGACTCACTTCATCAGTCAGTTCTACAAATCGGAATGTTAAACTCAATGGTTCAATGATAAACTCAATAGAATCCAACTGGATTCCCAGTGTAAACAGTGGGTATTGGCTTCTTTTGGAGGAGTAAGCATTATGTCACACGTGAAATAGACTTAGCATTTCATGTCTTGGTGGTCTACATTAAACTTTCACTGATTGTGTGTGTATTGAATGTTCAGCCATGAGAGAGCATCAATCGTTCATGAAGGACATAGGTATATAAAGGAGAATGCCAGTTCGTGACGTTAGAATTATAAGGTTCTAGCTCCATTTTTGTCAAAATTGAGTTTTTTACATTATCTGATCCATTAGGTGTTTATTAATGCCTGTGTGGTATTATTTTTTAAATGTTGACATTTTTGAGTTAGTAATTAATAAAATACAAAGGTCCTATCTCACAAAACATAATGGAATGTAAACACTTTGACGCTCAATATCTCTGAACTGCCCTAAACGGAGATAGAACCGTATAATTCTAAGCTCACGAGTTGTTGGGTGTTTTCCGTCTAGGTGTTTCCCACGCATGATTGGCCATGAGGAAATGCATAAGATCTTAGGTGAGTTCCATAAAATGCTCTGGGTTCTTTCGTCTGCTAGGGGTTTACTGTGTAACCCCGGGAATGGTCTAACATGTGGCTTGTGTTTCTAGAAAGACTGAAAACTAGATCCTCTTTTAAGAGAGGGTAAAAACTAGACCACTGAAAAGCATCATAATGCTAGTGTTAGGAGTTCCCCTGCCACTATTGAGAACTCTTTGATTGGCATATGAGGTCAAGGAGAGAAAGAGACATTATGGAGGGATGCATGAGAGAGACAGCCGCCCCCCCCCCCCATAGAGCATGTGTAGAGGACTATGACCCTTTCTCAATTTTTAATTAATATTTACATTTGACATTTACTGTAGCAGACGTCTTTATCCAAAGTGATTTACAAGTACATTTGTCTAAAGTAAGTGAATCATCTATACATCACTCATCATGAGGAAAACAAATCTATGCTAGGACCAGGGGGGGGGGCATTACTTTTTAAATGTTTATTATTCACAATAGAGAAACTGTACAGGGGGGTAGTGGGGGTGAATATGTCTTTAGGAGGGACAGTCAAGATGCAGCCTGAAGAGATGGGTCTTCAGTCTACTACGGCAATGGGCCTGGATCAAGCAGATCAGCCCCAACACATTACTTATGTCAATTTTAAGCAGAAGCTTTTTGAGAAGTAATAATAATAATAATAATAATAATTCATTACATTTATATAGCGCTTTTCCGAGGCTCAAAGACGCTGAGAAGCGAGAAATCAAGTTTCAATAACAATTGAGAAGCCTATGAGGGCCTATGAGGAGTCATCCACTCATACAAGCCATCAGGGGCATAGTAGGAGGGAACATGGCCCACACATTATTATCTCAACAGATCAGAGCAAGTTTTAAATATCCATGGTAACAAGTTGTAAATATGGATTTCTGGAATTGTCATCAGAAGCCCTACTGCAGTTAGAGTAAGAACTAGCCTTTTCTATAACAAGTAGCCGGCATAGTGTAACGAAAGGGATAATGGCCACCCATGGCAGTAGAGGGGTTGGTATTACATAATGAGACCTTCAGATCTAGCCAGCAGTATAACCAATGACAGCTAGCAGAGGGAAACACGGGTTACTAAGCAAACACACATACAGAGTAACCAGCAGTGGTGGCTGGCGCTGTGCTGTACACAGTGGTATGCTGGGGGGGGGGGCACTGTGGCAGAGTAGAAAAGCTCCTTTAGCAACAGACTACTATAACCACATTGCAGTAAGGAGAGCTATAGGAGGATCTTCTGCCTGCCACAATAAGACTGTACAACTCCTCCTCTGGCTGGCTTGATCAGGGTGATCAGTCAGGCTGGGGGTTGCTAAACCACACTAGACTGTTGTTACTTAATGTTTTCAGATGTCTAGTTTTTTCTATTATCACTTTATTTGGTTGTTGTTTCTTAAGTGAGTTGCTGTAACGTATTAATTTCCCCTCAGGGATCAGTATATCTATCTATCTTATGATAATAATAATAATAATAATAATAATAATAATAATAAGCTTTATTTGTATAGCACCTTTCATACATTACAATGCAGCTCAACGTGCTGTACAATATCAGCAAAGTGCTGTACAATCTTGACCAGTCTGTTCGTCTTGGGGAATGCATGAGGTCAAATCAACAAAAACTGAGCTAGGCTTTCAAGTTAAAGCCACTGCATGCAATCCAACCATAACGTCACTGACCCGGTCCTAAGGCTATGCCTGATCGTAGTCATTCAATTATTATATTCCGTTCGATAAATGAATGATGTCACTCAAATGTATCACTTTAACTTTGAGCCATTTCAGTTACGACACATAATGAATGATTTACCAACAACGAACTAGGCAAGAGTTCACTGGCACATATTTGTTTTAGAAAAACAAAGGTTTAACCAATAAACCGGGTTGTTTACCTTATCCCTGTTATAGGTGTTCTCTTTAAACAACTCTTATCGGTGACATGCAAATACAGAACCTTCTGTGGACATGGTTCTAAATGGAATATATTTATATATATTAATATATAGGTTGAGGTAGATATCGTTCATGTCAAAGCAAAAAATGAAGATAATTATTCAATAATTGCTTCTTATAAGTTGTGTTGAAAGTGAGAGGACAGGCAAACAAGTAAACAAATAAAATCGAGGTTATAAAGCCCAATCGCAAAAACAATTGTTTTACCTTCTTGAAAGGTGAACATTTCTACATTCAAGACAGCAACAAAGTAACAGCATGCTTGAGTGACGAGTAAGTTCTAAGTCATGAAGAGCAATAGTTTCATTGATGAACTGTTGGAGATCCATAAAACATGAGAAACTTCATTTGATTGTCTACTATTTGAATGTTAATCGTGCTTACCTCAATAATCCGTCAAATACATCCACAACTGTGTACTTTCTCGCCTTCGTTCGAGCAGAATTCCCATGCACATTAAATCCCCGTGTCCCGCTCAGCGCAGTCTTCACAGGGGGAAAGCCCAAAGCAGACTTATGAGCCAATAGAAACGCCCATACCGAGTGAGCGGCTGCAATCGATGTGGGTTTGCAAAATACAAGACAGGACAAGCAACGAGTTTCAAGTCACATTTCTCTCTACATGTCTATAGGTTGGTACAAATAAGGTGAAAAGATAAAGTTCAAAAGACTCATCATAGCCGGTAATAATGACGGTATCAAATATCTCCCAAGAATCTTGGATATAAAATACTGTGCGTATTCTACAGAACAGCGTCATCTCGTGGTAATGTATGGAAGGTGCATTATAATCTGTTTTCCACATTGGACATAATAGGTATTAATAGGTGTGTTTATGCTCTACATACCTATTTAAACAAAAAACAACAATATTATTTGAAACACTTAAGAGCTTCACTTGATTGAGTTTGCCTTGTACAATGCAACCGATAGCATAGCCATCAGTCCCCAAAAGTGCAAACTCTCCCAAGACCCAAGCCAAGGCTTCTCTGATTCCTTGAATGGCTTCATAGTTTAGAAATCACCCAACTGTGAACAGAACACACAATTTGAGAATCATAAAATGTACTTTTTATCTTTATCGGGAGTCGTCAAGACAATAAACAATTGCAATTGGGAATTTGACAATGTGACCAATGCACAGTTAAAACGCGAGAATGGCGCCATCTAGTTATCAAACTATAGGATGACAACAGATTGAAATACTGTAGGAAAACATGCTCATTCATCAACAATGGAAAAAAAACAATGAAACAATGGGAATAAAACTGGTTAATTTAACAATCAATCCTTTTTCTGATTGCATTACAGCAACATAAGGCAACTACGTTCACACAAAAGCATCTCTTAAATCAAGGTCTATTTCCCTTTGTGAGAATATGGCTTTTAATATGATTGATATCATAGTCCAACAGTCCTTTGACATTTTTCTTTTTGTCAACAAGATAAATAAGGTATAAGGTAAGTCATTCCACTCATCATTGAGTATAAAGATAGTTACCCATCAACAATATGTCAGAGTGATGCAGTTCTCTTGCTCAACTTGCTCATAGTATCAAAAGTGTGTGAGTGGGGGGGGGGGGGGGGGGGGAGTTTGAAATTTGTGCAAATAAATGTCTTACAGTAGTACAGTAAGAGACTTGAGTAAACCACCAACAGTAATAGAAGTAAAATGCTGAACAAAATATTTCCCCCCCCACAGATTTCACCCAAATGTTCAAATACTATTGCACTGTGTTGTAGAGGAAAACATAGCAAAAATCAACCAACGGTTGTATGATATGTGAAATTGGGCACCTTTAGTCTAAGGACTACCTCAGAGGCAAAATATGGTAACACTTAACATGGTTGCCCCGATATCTGTGCAGTGACACTACTCGTGCTCTCATAACACTGTATTAACATGTAACATGTTTCTTTAAGGAAAATTCCTGTAACATGTTAATACCATGTTATTAATAGAATAGTTACAGTGTTATAACACAGGTATAGCGGCAAATTATTATAAAGTGTTACCAAAACACACTTAAGCCCAATTTATACTTCTGCTTAAAAATCTACGCCGTAGGCTCACGCGCACCTCTCCAAAAATGTAACTACGCGGCACAGTACACACGACCAACGCGACGCAGACCGACCAACGCAGAACTATAAATTGGGAGAGCCCTTGCGTAGGCTATGGCGTAGCCGCGCGTAAATTCGACGCAGAAGTATAAATTGGGCTTTAGAGGGTAAAATGGTACTGTAGTAGTGCAGGAACAGGTTGACAAACACTTTCATAAAAAGTGTAAGGTCTATTACCATCCTGAGTAGACATCATCTAAATGTGCAGGATGAGTTAGAGAGTAGTGTCGAAACAAAACAGAAAGTGCAATCCAATTGCAAACCTGACATTTTAGCCTCTCAACTTACCCAAATACAAGTTGTGCAATAACAACTAAACAATGAAGTACTACAGTCTTCGCCTCACTAAAACCAGTGAACTTGAAAAGAAACAACCTTTTGAGATCAAGTTCAGCGTCATTGCAGAGGGACCGACCGTCTTGAAATCTTGACTGGTTGTGAAAAACAAAAAAACCCTGAAGAAAATCAAACACGACTGGAGGAGGAATATGGAACTGGTCTATTCAAGTAGGTCCTGATCACAAGCCATCTATGGGGTCGATCCCTTTGAGGACATCATAGAGTTGTTTAGGCAAGATCACGTAGCCCTCCCCCAGTGACGGGTCCTTGTTAGCTCTCTGAAACTCCCCAATGGCTTTAAACCTCTTCAGCTGGCGCTCTTGGCGCCGACACTTCTGCTGCACTGTTTTTAGCTTCTTCCTCAGTTTGTCCAACTGTTCCTCAAGCTGTTCGATGCGCTTCTTCTGCTGGACTGTGTCCTCCACCGTGTAGTTGTGGTCGCAGGAGATGGACATACTAGGGGGAAGCTCTAGGCTCTCCACCAGAGGGACCACAGCAGCATGCGCCGGCTCCGGCTGCAACACCTGTGACACCTGCAACACCTGTGCAATGTGTGCATGCACCTGTGTCGTCGTCTCCTCCGAGTCTGAGAGAGGGAGCGTCAAAGGGAAGTCCATCTCCGGTGGAAACGGGTCCTCCAAGGATTCTGCCTATAAGAGAATGAAGGGACAGGATGTGTCATTGTAAAACTGCCCCTTCGGTACAACCGGTGTCTTGTTTATTGATAGACAGCACCTCAACCTTGGGGTCATGCATGAATGGCGGGCTTGCTTGCTTGGTAAGATGGAAAAAGAGACTGAAACACAATTGGGGGGTTAGCAATTGACAAATCTGTTACCTTGATCTGTAATTTACTGAAGCAGAAGAGTGAAGGTACTGCATTTTCCTTCAGTACTCTGTTATTGCATTCTCTTTTGAAGCAGTCTTTCGTGAAGTGTTGAGAGCAGATATTGCTGTATTTTGTCGGCTTGAAGTTGTTTCTCCTCATTGCTGTGACCCATTTCCCACACACGTCTGGACGTGCTAATGGGAACCTACAACAGGAGGGAAAAAGCGTCATATAATATTCACTTCTAAAATGACTAGGTCACTGATACAATTATTACAACTGGTCAGTTCCATGTCCACCTCAGGCAAATACAGGAGAGAAGTTGAAATGCAATCTATTTCCCGAATTGCTATGGAGGTGTTGCTGTTTATGTGCCAGTATGTGTCGCCATAAAGAGTTCAACCTATGTAATGATAGGGAGGGAGCAATGTGTTAGTGTTGCTGCAGATAGCAGGTTTGTTAAACAGTTGAGACAATGAATATCAACTCAAGTCTGAACAGTGTGAATACGTGTTGTGAAAGAGGAGGCTAACTGAGAAGACGAATTTAAGTATTTCAACTGTTCGTGAGCTTAGAATTATAATCTCCGTTTAGGGTAGTTCAGAGATATTGAGCGTCAAAGTTTTTACATTCCATTATGTTTGGTGAGATGGAACCTTTGTATTTTATGAATTACTAACTCAAAAATGTCAAAAAAGAAACACCACACAGGCATTAATAAACACCTAATGGATCAGATTATGTAAAAAAAACTCAATTTCGACCAAAAATGGAGATAGAACCTTCTAATTCTAAACTCACGTGTTACATCTGAGTGACATCAAAGAGGCGGCTGCTGCTACCAACGGCAACATGTCGATGTGATGATAAACTACCGAGCTTAGCTACAGAGTCAAAGGCTGCCCTCTCCACAAGATGACAATCACAAAACATATTAGGCAGCTTCGATAGAATAATCCAGGTGGTGAAAAACCATCACGCTTTCGAAAAACAACAGTGCCATTGAAAGCTTTGGCAAGCAGCATAGCTCTCTTATCTGTAGACGAGATAGCAGCGTGATGGTGTTAGCTAGCTGACATTACTACTTCAGTTCTGACAGAGAGAGTGGACCCAGTGCGTGGCTCGTATCGGAGTTGAACTTACTTGTGAAATGAAATGTTTTTATCTTTATGATATCTGTTTTTACATCCATAGGCAGAGCACGACTGCACCATCGCTACAATCCCCCCGAGTTGCAGAAGACGGTATTTTGACAGTTGAGGTGTGCTCCTTTTCTTGTTTGCACGCTTGTTTGTCCTTTCTTGGCGAGGTTCTCTTTTCCAGTTTCCACAATGGCCGAATTGGCTTCACAATCATGATCACGTGACACGTGTCCTCAACTTTGATTCGCAAAGATTTTCTCTCTCTCTCTCTCTCTCTCTCTCTCTCTCTCTCTCTCTCTCTCTCTCTCTCTCTCTCTCTCTCTCTCTCTCTCTCTCTCTCTGATTCGCAAAGATACAACTGAGCAAAAAAAAAAAAAAAATGATAGCACGTGATTGACAAGGTATGATATTTTGTATATTTGCGGTATAGTTTTAAAATAATAATGTTTTTGCACTGAAGTCGTTTATGTGAATGTCTTAACAATAACACGTAATTAATGCCCTCAGGGATAAAAACCTAATTTAAAACTTAGGGGGCTAAACCAGTAATGTATTACAAAATCCAGATCATGACACATTTAGGAATAAAATCAGTTGTTGCTTTCACTAATTTCAGTTATGTTATTGATAAAGCGACCAGAGATGTCTGGGCCTGGTGGGTCATCATGCACTAGTAACAATGTCAGTACAGTATGTAGGCCATGATGTAGCCTTCTTTGCAGAGTTATGTTCTCTGCCACAAAAGTTGTAAGTACTTCTGTAAACAGGAACGGTTGGGGAGTGTTACACAGGAAGTGTGGTTTACAACATGATATATTTCTATATCACATATTGACACCTTCCTTCCTCCTGTCACTGGTCTGAGAGAGCTGATTTGAAACCCTTGCTTTCGCTCATCTAGTGCTGTTGGATCAAGTTTTTGGGGGGGATGATGGAAGTAAATATTTGAACTGCGCCATAGAGCTGTGCATACCTGTTACATAGATTTGTGTTGATGTAACGTTAACACAATACATTTAGAGCTATTGGTTTAACCTCAAACACATTCAGTGGGATTTTAAGGAACTGCTCTCTTGCAAACAGACACAGGTACCACTATTTCATTTCTCTTTTTTTTCATCTACTCTTTCAGGAAGACACTTGTGCATTATATTTCATTGTAAGAGTGCTTAAGATATTCCAGATTTTACAAATGAGTTTATTATCAAGCATAACAGATGGATGGGATTGCCAGATCTTTTTTTTGTAAGGTCAAGATTTAATTTGGTTGATATTGATCACCATAACCTCTCAGGAAAATGTGTTGAAAGAAAATCAGACATCCACAGCTTGAAAATGATTAATGGCATTCCACATTTTTCCTACTGGTGCTGCCACATACATCCACTAGGGGGTGGTATTATACTGTTATGTAAAATGCACATCTGGAGTAAAGTTTACTGGAAGAATTGTTAAGTATCAGTTGTTACATCTCTCCTTGTCTATCATTTTAAAAGTAGTTTTTTTATTATTCATCATTAAAGAGAAATGTTAATATTTTTTGCATAGCTACCCCTCTGAGACACACACACACACACACACACACACACACACACACACACACACACGCACACACACACACACACACACACAAATACAGAGACATAGCCTGAGTACACACAGGCACACAGAGAGGTCAGAGTTCAGGGTGAAAGTACCATAGTGCAGTGCCCTGGAGCACTAATGTGCATTGTTCAGGACACAAGGGCAGTGGCACCTTTCTATATGTTTGTTAGTGACCAGATCATGACAATAATCGCAAAAATGTTTCACTTGGTGAGCCCTGAAAGAATGTATAGGTCAGGTACACGCTAAGCAGCAGGGTCAAAACAGGTAAAAACAGTTGTCATAGGTGCACATTTCCCACCACAAAGTTCCGTTCTTGAACATAAGATTGCTTTTACGAGGAAACATTCTAATCTCAACTATAAATACTTAAAAGGCCCAAATCTGTGGAATTTCAAATTACCTAGAGGGACAGAGAAGCTTAACTGCTTACCAAGGCTATTTCTGTTTTCCACACATTAATTTGCATGTCTCTATTGACATGTAATTACTGTAATACCCACCTACACCCGGAATTACCAGAGATAACACCTTCAAGCAGCCCTCATTACTGTCAGAAACCAGTCCCATAATTACTTGTGTTGGTGTTGTGTTACAAAAACTGTCATCAAACTCTCTGCACTTCTTAAAAAATACTGGTCAGAGAGTAACCTCTTAAAAATGACAAATTCCTCATTGACATGGTCAAGATGTGTTCACTGCTAGAACAGATAAGTAAGGAAATGCAGTTGTTCCACAAATACAACAATTAAAAGAAAAACATTATTGTAGAGAACAAGCATTCAAAATGTAGCTAAGTATTTTGAATCAGATCAGAATCAGATCAGAATTGCTCAATATAAAAAAAAGTACACAAGAGCAAACATTCTTTGGCTTTGGTCCTCAACATTGGCATTGCACCATCAAGATGTAGAGATACAAAATCACAATAACACAATAATCACAATAATAATGTAAAGTAAAATAAGTAATAATAAGTAATGAAGTGATGGTACTAACCAGTCGTTCTACAGTGGATTCAATAGTGCAAAATGCAAAGTACAATAGGATTTAATGCAATATAATACAGTACAAGTAGTCAGGTAGCGCACAAGTAATCAAGTCGTGTGCAAGTAGTCATATAATATAGATTATTGTTGTAGTGTGCGTGTGGTTGGTTTGTAGTGTGCGTGTGGTTGGTTTGAGGGAGACAGACTGATGTTTTTTCCCAGTGCATTTCTCCAGGAGCGAGCCTGATTGCTTGAAAACGGCAGGCAAGCTGCTGCCTTGCAGACTAAAATAGCAGCTTTTTTCTTTTTTTCTCTAAAATAGCAGCTTAACTGTAGGTAGGCCTAAGTGTGTTTCACCACGCCCGGGGTGTGAACCATTTGACAAAGGAATAAGGTTTGCCACAACTATTTGATAGAATGGCTTGTGGCCAGGGAGAAGATCCGCTTTCCTGGATTGTTGCAGGTCTTATCAAGGCGAGCATCTGACAGAACAAACGCCCACTCCCATAATCACTATATTTTTTGGGTGTGTGAAGTCTGACTGAGAGGAATTAATGCTTTTGTGGTTTGTTGCTCAATGAGCATTTCCCAAAAATATATGCTGGTTTTTCCTGTTTTGCGTAACTCCAAGATCATAATAGAAATAGGCAGATCAGTTTTTGTGTAGTTTCTAATGATAAATACTGTTTTTGTTGTACTATAGCTAATACGATAAACACTAAAACAGGTTCAAATGGCGAACACAATACAGTGAAGCACAGTAATAATGATCTATTCTAGCCTATAATCCTACCATGATTACCTTATTGAAACTCCTTGTTCAGGCTGGCAATTTGGTAGGAGTCCCTTTCTCGATGTTTTTGACCAGAGAAACATGGCAACATGTTTGGCCTCTTACTGTATTTGTACCGCCCATTGTAGCAAGCTTCATTGACCTCTAATCCATGTACACTGTGGTATAAACTCACTAGAGGTAGAAAAACAAAGTGAGCGTCACAAATCTAAACATACAAGAGATGCAATAATTAGCATTTCCCACACATTTATGCTTATTTTGCGCATTCATGCTCCAGGCTGTGCATTGTGGCTGGCATGGGTTTTAAAAA
>NC_137689.1:67858429-67870929 GCF_963989245.1 Nansenia antarctica | reverse complement strand
CAAGCATGGAGTCAATCAAATGAAGAAAAACCACACCATTCGATATGATATTTCTCTAGCTTTATCAATTAGAAGTAACATCTGTACTTGCATATGAATATAATCGTAGTGACCAAAACCCTATCTTACTCAACAGTACTGCATAGTGAATTGCATTATATGCTACCATGAATTCATAATGCTGATGTGGTAGCAGGTGTGGCGGTTGGTCTACGAATTCTCTGTAGCATTCTGAAAGCCAACATAAAAAAGGTGTTGAGTGAAACGTAAAGTAATAGCTTATGATAGTCTAACGTGGTGAATGAATGTCGCCCGAACAGGCCCATCATATCTTCTCTACGATCCCCACCCAGCCAGCCTGCCTGCAACGCTCTGTTCAGCATTCACATTAGGTCATGGGTCTATATGGCCTGAACCTAATATTAATGTGAAGGCAAACTTCTCTGGTTTGTCTGCGACTCGCAGTGTCACTGTTAATGCAGCACCCGAGGGCTAAATGGGTGGAACGCAGAGTGCAACGTATGAATGGCGCCGAATTCCTGGAGCTGAGAATCAGCTCTGAACTACAGTGAGTGCAGTGAGAATGCAACAAGCTAGTGAAAAAGACCCATGGTTTTAAAATAGATTGAGGAAGTGTATTCCATGTGATGGGGTGTCCTTCCTCTTCCTCAGTTTTCTTCATGAATGTTGTCTGGCCACTTCAGACTGATAGACAACACTGCTGCTGGAGGTCTACAGAGGGTCACGACCCCATCACGCAGTACATCACTATAAATGTATTTTAATTATAATTGGTGACAATTCATGATTGCACCTATAAGATACACAGTGTGTTGTTGTTTCCAGGGGAGGCTGGTGGAGGTAGACATTGGAGGATGGAATGGAATGAGGAAAGGCATAATGAGGAATGGTATCAAACATGTGTTCGTTGTGTCATTACAAGGAGACGTCCTCTGATTTCTGCGTCCACCAGTCTCCCTTAGTTATTTCTTTTTACATGTACAAACAGGCAGTTAAAGTAGTCCCTTTAACAAATGGATAACACCAGTTGCCAGGCAGTCTAGATGTTGTTCCAGTCTCTTGTTAGGTGTTTTACGTTTTATGTAACTGTTTGTGTTTTTGATCCTTGTACTTCTGCACATCATGTGAAGCAAAGATGTCAATATGCTAGTGTGTTAGTGCCCCACCTCAACACTCCACAGACTATAAAGTGTTTCTAAAGCAAACTCAAACCCTCCCAAAGCAAACGCGGGGCATTGATTTGTCTTTCTCTCTCTCTCCCCCCCCCCCCCCCTCTCCCCCCACCCCTCTCTCCCTCTCTTTTTTCTCTTTATCTCTCTCTCTCTCTCTCTCTCTCTCTCTCTCTCTCTCTCTCTCTATCCCGGCCTCTGGTTTTGGTTTAGATCTTCAGCATGTGACTTGCCTTGCCTCATTCTGAGCCATGAGATAAGATGAGGGAGAAAAACCTGTCGATTTATGATGAGTAAATGATTATTCAGGGAAAAAAAACAGTGTCATACTTCCTGTGCCCTCAGGCAGAGGTGGATAAGGTTGCATACTACATAAAAAAATATGTGAGGATGCCATTGTTGCTGACTCATTCTTGAAGAGAAAAAGAGTGATGTTTCGCAAGGTAAATTTACATAATGATGTGATCTTGGTATTAACGATAGGATTAAAGTGAAGTGAAAAATAACCCAGATTTTATATCTGTTCCTCAATGACACTATTGGTAGAATCCCTGAAATTCGCAAGAATAAGTGCTGGGGAGGACACTGGCCATGTTTGACCCACAATCCAGTCTTGCGTGACTGTGTGGGAAGGGGATGTGGGTGGAAGCAGGGAATTAGTCACAGCAAAATGAGGGTGAGCCACTACACACACGCCTTAGAGGTACAGCACAGCACATCTCCCAGAGCAGACTGTAATAGACAGCCAGTCAGCCACTGCACCCCCACTCCCAATATCAACACAATAACTAATCTCTCCCAATAAACCTTCTGGTTATGGGTTACCGCCGAATACAGGATAATAGCTTACACAAACAGACACATCAATATACAAACAAGCAAACAAATAAAGTCGAGTGATTCATACTAAGGATCTTGAGTTACAGTACTTGGCTTGTACTGGTGATGGTCCCTCAGCAATGTGAGGAATTCCTGTAAATGAGTAAAGTCAGTGAGCTGTCAGTGTTGGTGTGCATGTTTGATGCAACACCTCATTTGCATCAGAGAAGGACATTCTAATTTGGAGCGATTTTCAGGGCAGCAGGGCATTGTTTGACTCATTTAGTGTATTTACTCTCACACATCAGATTTCCCTCCAAGTACCCTGTCTGGATTTGTCAACAACAATGACTTTTACTTTCACAATGACCCATGGCCATTCCATGTGCTTTCCTGGAAGCTCTGTGTCTCTTTATAGGAATGCTTTAGTTTGTTCGTCTGTGTCTGTAGGGGGCAGTGTGGATCATAGTGACCGTACAAGACAAGAAGAAGGTACTGTATGACCATGTTCAACTTTACGATCTGACCTGGGTCGAAAAGTATGTGAGCGTTTACTTGACGAAAGTCTGCCTGGAGTGCCAGAGGGGCAGGGTTTGCTTTTTATTGTTGTTGTTTACTATAATATTGGTTCCATTGTGCCAGACAAACTCAACCAATCACATTTAAGGATTTAATTATATTACAAATATTTAAAATATTATTTAAACCCAGGTCTGGTGATGATTCAAACCCCTTTTTGAGGTATACAACCAAAAGGGCAGTGTTGTCTTTTAAGGTAGTAGAAAAATATTTACAAAATATTCTCAATGTTGTTGCTAGGGTACCCACTGTCGTGGCAGGGACATTGACCTACAAAGGATGCTGTTCTGTGGATTAGGAGTTAAATCAAGGTCCTGACTCATTGTGGTCACTAAAGCTGCAATGGAACAGCTATGGGCTGTTAACTCCAGTGTTTTGGTCAAATTCCCAGCTAATCACACATAGCTTTAAATTGGTACCATTACTCATCTTCTGTCCACTGTGATAGCCAATGTGTGTGATCGTTTTTTTACCAGAGCTTTTTTTTACCAGATGATACTTGCGTAACACTGTAAAACACCGTAGTAAACCACTGTAGCAATCCTCAACCACCCCCCTCCCATGAGTGGTTTCATATCATGATGTTTACTTGTGCAATCAATATTGAGGCCTACATTGTGTCAATCTCAACAGCTGTTCTCCATTTCTATATGGGGACATGTAACCTAATCTCATTTACCTTTCCTTTTAAGAAATAGCTCCATAGGTTACAGATGTTGAAAAGCTTAAGCTTAAGCTTAGTTAGTACTAAAAAAATAATTTTGAGTCCACCAAGTATGGTCCCAAATTATCATTATGTTGTGCCTCATAGATATCCTAATATCCTAAGATATCCATCTGGTAAAAGTGAGATGATATACTCCTTTAAGTCTTATTATGTTTGACCATTACTTTAACAGACGTGTTTGATTCTGTATATTTTGAGTTGGCAGAGTGACTGTTGTAAATGGTTGTCTATCACACTGCTGGTGCCTCCAACACAAGTGAAACATACAGTATCTCGTTTCAGAAACCTACTCATTTTATTGTTGATCTTAAAAAACATTCAAGGAAACAATGAACACTTTTTTTTCAAGACAGCATATTGTAAACCAAAACAATCAGTCAACAGTTACACCGATCAAGGCAAGTCGCCCTGCAGTCATTTGTCCTCATAAAGAAGCTTTCAAATTGACTTTTCCTTTGGATACCAATCAACGACTGTTCCAGTGCTAACAGGATATCTGTAGCTTAAGTTCCTTTTCAACCCTTATCAATCCATTGAAAGGTCATTTCTTAATGTTCATCATTGTTCTGATGAAGAAAAAATGTATCTGCAATAGGTTGCCATCTCATTCAGAAAGATAGCTTGTCGTCCTTATAGCATTGTTCAGTATGGCTGTCTCACTGTAAACCTATGTCATAGTTGCTTTTAAACTCTTATCTTTATCTTTGGCTTGGTCAAGGGGTCAAGTGCTTACAGCGAAAGTACGGTAATCTCCCAGATAATTACTTATCTTTGGACTCAAAACAGTCCCTCAAAATGTTAGAATGTTATGGTGAAAAAAAAAAACACAAGTGTTTGCTCAGCCTTAAACTCAATATCCAACCAAAGCAAAAGTAAGTGCTCGTAGGTTTCACTCCTCTGCATTCCTCCACACCCATGTAAAAACACGTCTTAGTTATTGAAATGAATGCCCTCTTAGAGAAACACTTTAAGCTGGTCCAAAGAGAAGGAGCTGTTCCTTTCTGGAATGAAAGATCCACTTATGACATACTGATTGAATTTAGACACAACAACCCTGTGGTCCCAGAAATGTTTTATCTGACACTGAAAAAGAAGGGAGAGAAAGAAATATGCGACCTCAAACTCATGAATACTATTTCACTGATATTGACATAAACAACTATACACAACAAAGAGTAGTGTTCCTAAGTACACACACTTTTGGACATACAAAAAATATATATTTACCACCCCTCAAAATCCACCGTAATAAATAATGTTTATGGAAATCACATGAACATGTCAGGTTGTACTTGTGTATTAACACTCAAATCTTGTACTTAAGAACTTGTAATACATTTAGTACAAAAATATAATCATTAGTGACATCAAAAGCCTTATTCAAGTTTAAAAAATAAATATTTTCCTTGACACTCCCAAAATTATTTGACAGCTTTAATGACTGTCTTTTCATCCTGTTTATTTCTCCTCAGATTGATGCGAATAAAGACTTACATAAATACCATCATCTACATACATATATGTACTGTATATTGTAGTAAGTTCAGTGCACCAAATATGTAATATAACTTACAGTATAGAGATTTGAAGAATTGTTCTAAAATGTAGTATCAATCAACATCTGCTTTCTTGAATGGTCTTGTTTAGACAAAGTAAAGCGAATTAAAGTAGAGTGCATATTATGTGATTTACGTACTGTATCAACAATCATCTTTTACTTGCACTTTATAGGAATCAAAAGAGAGGGAAAAAACAACATATCAAAGTTTTCAAAAACATTACACTGTGCACAGTCCATTTCGAGACCACAGATAAATATTATACAAGATTTAATGTTATTATTTTATGTGCAATATCATATTTCCCAAATGTGTCAAGAAGACACAAAACATTATCCTGTGCAGTTCCTTTTACACAGACAACATAAATATCAAAGATACATTTTGCATAAATAAATTGTTCCAGAAATGTTATAAAACGAGACAAATTCATCTTCTATTGTTCAAAAGCCCTTGTCTAGTTACTTCAGTCTAGCTTGACTTTGCTGCATCCTCGAGCAACCTCCTCCCTTTTCATAGTCCAACAGCTCGTCAATACAACACAGCAAGTTAAACACAAATGTCCCTCAAAATGACCCTTACACAGTGTTGTTCAAGGTAACAGAGTGTAGATACACAATGTTAACACTCAGAACATAAAATTGATTCATCACTAAAACTTATCTTTCAGCAAGTATTAGGGGGAAAAACAGTGCAAAAGGTATTTTGCTTGGAATGCAGGAGGATACTTTAAAATTACCCCTGCTTAAAATGACAACCAACCAGTAATCAGTTACCATGATATTGTACAAAGATATGGTTTGTTTAAATCTCTTTTAAACTATTCTATATCACCAGGAGATGTTGTCTCACATAAACACAGTCATTAAGTACACATTTAGAGTTGAAAATCTCAGTTTGTATATCATCAAAAGGTTGATTTTCTTTTATCCCATACACACATTGCACAATACTAAACAGGCGGACAATATGCTCCAATACTGTATACTGTATTGTTGGGAAGAGGAGGTGACTCAAACAAATAATCTGTTACCTACATCACATTACAACCAATGTATTTGATCAACATCATTGTGATATGTTGACAAATAACTTTTTGCTTTTTTATTTTTTTTAACTTCAAACTCCACTTCAAGGTATGCACTTAGGACCGCATCGTGCCACACAAGGTTCACCTAGTACCATCAATTGTCATCGAATTTCTTTTTCTTAAAACTCACACATTAGTGTGTATCATTTTCTCTATTTTGTTTACAACCCTCAAGTAAAGCTATCCTCATAAACTGATTAACATTAGCTGGCAATACGATGCTAACCACAAATATACCATACAGCCTTTTTCCAAAAGTAGAATTTCTTCAAATCATGTACATATTTTGAAAGTTGTTTGAAAAATGTTGTCTTCAGAGAGAGACGGCCGATTAAAACGTAGGAATTTCCATTCTGAGGTGACAGTGACTCCTAGATGTGTCAAACCCTCTCAGGAGGCTATCCGACTTCTATAAAGCACCCTGTTTCATCCGTGTAGACTAAAAGCGCAATGCCCTCTGGTCTCTGATTAAGTACAAGGGGCAGTCTCGTTGAGCAGACTCCTTAGTCTTGTTTTCCCTTTTGATATTACGTTCCAGCAGACATACAACTGTTTTCATTCTAAGGGCATAGAGAGGCAATCCCACGATGTGTATACATACAGTACCAACACAAATGGAGTGAATGTTTCAATGTCCCCATGCAACTTGTTTGTTGTGTTGCTACAACCCTGGGGTTTCCCCCCCCCCCCCCCCAGACTCCCCTCCCCAACCACCCCATACTTTGCTTACCATAAGAATGATCATTTACCTTGTACATCCTGTAGAGCACTGTCACTGACTCAGAGCAAAACAAAAAAAAAACTCATCAGTGTAGTTCAGCAGCTGGTGCTGTCCCCACTCTTGGCCATGGTGGCTGAGCTCACTGCTATCTGACAGCCATTGGTGACATGATTCATGACTTTCTGTTTGAGCTGGGCCACCTGCTCGCGCAAGATGCTGGCTGTGGAGGCCAGGTCCGAGTTCTGGGTCTTCAGCACCTTGACTTTCTCCTCCAGACGCGAGATCCTCTCCAGCTTCCGCTTGCGACACTTGGAGGCGGCTATGCGGTTCCGAAGCTTCTTCCTCTCCGCCTTGATCCTCTCCTGGGTCTCCAGGTCGATGGGCGAGAGGGAGGGAGGGGAGTTGGTGGGGTCTCCTGGGGGGTGGGGGACCTCTGGGACAGTCTGGGGGGCATCCATACCCCTGCTGTGAGGATGAGGTCCGTGGCCTGGTCCGCCATGTCCAGACCCATGGCCAGGGTAGGGCATCTGGCCTCCAGGGTAAGAAATGCTGATCTGGTTGGGGTGGTAGCTGCTTAGGTTGGTGTAAATAGGCATGTCCCCACCTGACATGAGATTCCTCTGATAAGGGCCCTGGACAGAGGAGGAGGGGGACATGGGGGCTCCAACGAGCTGGTTCTGTTTATGGAGATCGGCCAGCGCTTTGACAAATCCATCTGCGAAGCCCTCCTGTTCATTGGTAGCTTGGTTTCTGTACATGAAAGGGTTGTGGCTGGAGTTTGGTACTGGGCTGGTTGTCACCAGTCCCTGGTTGGACTGTATGATCATGTGCTCCAGATCTGGAGATGACAGCTTCAGAAGGTTCATATCTGGCGAGGGCATTAACGAGCTGTTTGCGTTACCGTTAATCCCTAGATTATTGGGATTGATATGGCCATTGCTTCCTAGCTGGCCATGTAAGAGCTTAAGACCAGAGATGCTCCCTGCAGCACCTGAGAAATGATCAGCCGCCATGTTTTTCTTACTCATCATCTTGTGTACGTGGTATCGTTCATAATCTGGAATTTGCCCAAAGTTTGGAACACTCGGTGTGTCATCGTGATAAAAAGGGGTTTCCATTTTACCCGTCATTGACACAGTGAGACAGAATCTTCATAATCTGATTATCGTGTATTAGAGGCTTGAAATGTTCCACATAGACATCAACTGTGAGGCCTCTCAATGTTGGGAATGTCTTAAATAAAGCCCCTGTTTGAGAGAAGAAGAAACAAATATTACTATCTAGGCCTTCTATGACATTTGAATTGATATACAGTGTATGCAACGCTGTAATAAAACAGTAATAAAAAACAGTCATTACAAACTAGTTTCTCTTTTGCTCATCTGTCAGAGCAACAAGCTGCTATTGCAAGCTCTCCACATGCTGTGCACTCAAGAACTATCCCATTCGATCATGCTGAGATTTTAATTATTGGGCTCATAACGCACATGATACAGAGGATGGAGTTAATCACCAAAATGTAATTTCAAATCAATTATAAAGTTGTGCTAATTTAAAAAAATGGGATAGCAATTTCCATGCAATTTTTAATAATCCTCGTTTACAGTTTATGATAATTTGATCCTGATTAGATGGCTTCTCATGGTCTCCATCCATCATTCAATGATTACAAAATTACAGTTTAGGACAGTTTGTTATATTTTTCCTCACAATATACCCAATAGGTTTTGTATAGGGCTCAATGTAGCTAAAACATTACAATTATATAGACGTTTACTTACTAAAGCCAACCGCGCGCCTTGCAATGATGACCCGTGTATGACAGAAAAGCCCAAAGCAGTGC
Source organism: Nansenia antarctica (assembly GCF_963989245.1). Lineage (NCBI taxonomy): Eukaryota > Metazoa > Chordata > Actinopteri > Argentiniformes > Microstomatidae > Nansenia > Nansenia antarctica. The sequence continues at coordinate 67,862,401 of NC_137689.1, read as the reverse complement.
AATGACTAGTTTACATTAGCCTACTAACGTTTGAGAAATAACCTTCCCATGAAAAAAAATCCAATGACTCAGTGGTCCCCTGTGTGTCGGATTAGTCAGACCGCCGAATTGTGACATAAAATACCATCCATCGCAGACATGATACCCACGCAGGCTGGGAGCCGACACCGGTCTAGTCCACAGAGGATTAATATACAATGAATAATGATATCCGTGTCACAGACCAAAATCTGCCCCATCAGGTGTCAACACAAAATTCAAATAATCCACTTGATTCTCTGTAAATATTTCCCTGCCATAGAACATAAAACTGACATTATTTTTAATTGCAAGAAAAAACGCGCGGCTATGCCTCTCGTTGCGTTTCCTCGTCTGCGCTCGCTGCTGTCAGTAGGACTGTGGGACTTTCTGCTTGGCCGATTACTAATAACATAATAACATACGCCCTTCTCTCTCTCTCTCTTCAGTTCCTGAAACTACTCTGCATAGATGTCACACTTACTGACGCCTCCTCCGCTCCGCTCAAAGGTTTCCTTTTATTGGTCATTTGAACGCCGCGGCTACTATACGCGCTGAATTATTTCAAAATGTGTCGTTTACTGTACAATACAAATGTCCGTGCGGAAACTTTCCTGTAGCCGAGTGCCCCCGTGCGCCGCTCACAGCATCGCTATACGGTACTCTCCGATGTGTAACACCGAAAATGAAGTCTTGAGTGAGGACATGTCTGCCTGCAGGTAACATAACCGTGGCGTTACGCACGCAACTCCAATCAGAAGAGTCATCATGCCTCATGCCATGTAATAATAACACGATGTAGCTGCAGAGATGTACAAATTAAATATACCTGGATATTGATATACATAGAAACCATTCTCCACTACATGATCATTAATAATGGATAAGATGACATACATATAATAAGGCTAGTTGATCTCAACTCATCACAGTTGAAAAGAAGCTAGATGCGAGAGAGAGAGAGAGAGAGAGAGAGAGAGAGAGAGAGAGAGAGAGAGAGAGAGAGAGAGCGTCTAACCACTAAGTCTATGGTAAGTTTAATCCCAATAGTATACTTATGAGACTATATTCTTATAAGATATATACTATATCTTCACAAAATAGGGATTGTACAGCTCTCTATGGAGAGGCCTCTCACCCTTTAGGAACAGTGAGGAAGAGCCTATTATGCATAATGCATGAGGGTTGAGGACATTGAGGTGTCAATGCCAGAAGCAACAACACACATGCCCTCTACTCCTGGCTTCAGAGGTGGCTTGGGGGAGTCCTGGGTCATTTCCCACTTTGCATTAGTTAGAGAATCTGAAGGTGATTTGCTGTAGGTTGTTGGTCAACCTCTGGGATGCTCAGGACTGTATTTTCAAATTATCATTCATCATTTATCACGTGTTACATTCAATGTCAAATGAAGATGCCATAGGTGTTTTCCTGCTTCAGTGCATGGAGATAGTTTAACAAACATTTTGTAGCTCCATCAATGAGGGTTAAGGTATATTTTTGGATGAGACTCTCCCAACACATGACACTCCAGAACACAAAATGAATCAAATGAATCGTCAGACATATTATGTCTCCTGGTGAACTGTAACATAGAAGCAAGGTGCTTTTATTGAAGTTAGCTTTATTATTGACAAAGAAAGGTTGCTCTGAGATCTTAACAGGTTGCCTTTAATAAAGGATTATCATGATTATTTGCATGTGTTTCTACGCCTACTAGGGGTGTACAGAGATGTCATTGTCTGTATCTGTATCTGTATCTGTTCAACCTACAAATCATATAATTAATTATGAAATATATCTCCACATTCTCATACTGTATGGTTCATCTCTTTCTTTCTCTCTCTCTCTCTCTCTCTCTCTCTCTCTCTCTCTCTCTCTCTCTCTCTCTCTCTCTCTCTCTCTCTCTCTCTCTCTCTCTCTCTCTCTCTCTTACATTTTTAACTAAACTAAGTTTTATGAACTGTTTGAACTCCACCACCACCCCCCTTTAACTGGGGGTCATTGAACAATCCAAAACTGGGTTTTTTTTCTTTCTGTTTTGCATTGGAAATAGAAACTATTTATAGTAAAGATATATCGAAAAATATGCGAGAGTTACAGTGTTGAACAAACTAGTGTATTAGTGTAGAAGTGATTTCAAATAAAAAATAAAGTATGGAAAGTAAAACTAATCAATGGTTCAGTGGATTATTAAAAGTAACTTTTAAAAGTAATTTTCAATTCTGGAATGGATACAGACAAACCTTTTAGAATATTACCATAAAATAAAATCCTATTGAACCGTTAGCAAAGTTTTGGCAATTTGATACATTTAGGAAACACCACGATGCACCCAGCAAAAACAAATTGAAAGGCAGATACATATCATTTAATTCAATCTCTTTGACTTGCAATGGGAAAGATTGAAATAATCAAAAAACTGATTAACTTCATGGTTAAAGTGATTCTTATAAAGAGATGGGACCAAGTCACTTTGAAATAGGAAATGTAATTTCACCCTCCATATTTCCCCATAGTTCAGACAGGCCAGCCAAATATGCCCTTAAAGTGTATTGTCCAATATTGCATAGCAGTCAGTCAAGTTCAAAGTTCTTCATTGTCACATACTGTACTCTGCGAGCAGAGCAGGGAGATGCTTAGATCATGCAGGCCTCAACATTAGTCTGTATACAATGTACATTATACAATGAACATATACAATGCAAACATATAAAATAATATAAAATACACCCAAACTCAACTAAATTGCACAATAATAAATAGCAATAGATAATAGTGTCCATCTGCTTCACTGTTGGACACGTCATGAAACAGAACTACTGTATCACACAGTGGAGGCAGGTGGAGGTAGACATCGGAGGACAGGCCCATTGTAATTCATGTCACGGAATGAGGAATGGTATTGTGTTTGATACCAGTCCCTATTCCGTTCCATGCATCCTCCACTGGTATCATAAGTAAGAAAAATTCAGTACTGGATTGCCACTTAATCCTCTAGTGCCGCAAAAAAGGACAACCATTATAGAGAGGGGAAAAAAACAACAAAGTTGGCCTCCCCCCGAGACACACAGTTTACTGTTTATTTACCAGTTGGGTAGCTACAGATATTAGTGGAATAAATTACTGTATTCAGGACAAGAGCTTTGAACAAACAGCTCATGAGGTAGCGTCTGAGAACGTAGGATAAACATTTATTTGCGTAGTGACTTCGAGGAGAGCCTGGTCTTAAGCCAGTGACTGAGGGTGGAGTTGAGGCCTAGCCTGATTACAGCTGGTAGAGCAGCCCTCCACATGACTAATAGGTTCTGGCCTCCTGTTTCAACTCTGCCACATTGCTATGGTGGAAGGATCTGTTCACCAACACTAGTGGTTTTTCAAGGGGCTAATGGAGAACCACAAAGTATCCATCATTATACGAAAGCACAAGTCTAGAACACTGAGTCAGCTTCAAGGATTAGAGGTTGTTTGTTTTTATTCTAGTTCAACTTGTAGGGTTAAAGTCATAATGGAGAAACCATACATTTAACTAGAGCCTCAATCTATGGTCAAGAAATGTCTGTTGAGATAAAGACTGTTGCAAAATATACTTTACAAATGTACAATATTGTGTCGACTACCTAGTTGAGGTTGTTGTCAGGATACAAAAGCAGTTCACCAAACCACCACCTCTACACTTCACCTCTCAAATCAAATCAAATCAAATTTAGATTCAATGAGGCAAAAGTCACAGCATGTAATTACTGTAAAATGTGTGGTAATGTGGATTTGTTGCAAGATGGTATTGTTTTGAAATTTGATATGAAACATGCCATGGGCCGTTTGCCATAACATGTTTTTGTACAATTTCCAGTGGTTGCTTCAGGCATATTACTTTCTATTTTAGGTGAACGGTTGGATGGGATTTAAATGAATTCCAAGGTATGTAGAGGCAGGTACAGTCTTGTCTAGAATCAA
>NC_137689.1:67838429-67855929 GCF_963989245.1 Nansenia antarctica | reverse complement strand
AGCGCGAAGTAGGAGGTGATAGTGTCGACCACTCTGCCTGTCCGCCAGGCGGCGCGCGGAAGGGACTGGTCCATCCCCAGTACCACGGCACCTTCGGACATCTTGTCTCTCTCTCTCAGCAGAATCTTCTGCTTCTCCTCCTTCTCCAGGGCGCGGATGTGCTCCTCGAAGCAGAGCAGAGCGTCTTCCTGGTTCATGGTCTCCAGCGCCTCGTACGCAGCGAAGAAGGGGTCGTCCAGCAGGTACTGCTGGGCCTCGGACCAGGTGGTGCAGTGGGTGACGTTGGCCATGTTGTCCAGAATGCTCGTCAGCGCCTCACAGTTCCTCTTCCTGAGCTGCTTGGCTTGTTCCTTCTCCTTCTTAGCCTGGTAGGCCTTAAACACTTGCTTCTTCTCACTCAGCTTGGGCAGGGCGCTGTAGCGTGGGTCGTTGATGATCATTCTCATGGTTTGCTCCCATGACGCGTCGGATGAACCACCATCCTCCTCCAGAAGCTCTTTGAAGGCCTGCTTGGCCTCCTCTTCTGGGTTCCACTTTACTCTCTTCTTCGCCAACTTCGGCCTTTCCTCCTTGGAGGCGTCTACAATACTGGCTGAGACTTTCATGGCTGACGTGTACTCGACGGAGTTGACGGGTGCGTCAATGCTGACCTCGGCCACGTGAGGGTGCATGGCCACCTGCAGGTGTTCCTCGGCAACAGCTGTTGCCGCCATGGCACGGTAGCGCCACCACCGGGACTCCTTAGTCTGGGAGTTGTAGTAGTAAGGCTTCCCATCCAGAGACTTATGCTCTGTCCACAGAGACTTCTTCCTCGGTTGGTCATCCTGTGGTGAACCATTTGTGGTACTAACTGTTCCAGGTGCACTGGCAGCAATAGATTCCACTCCAGGCGGTCCGGTTGGTTGGTTTGCTTCTTCGGTTCGGACATGGAGGGATGACGTAGCTCTCCCGTCCCTCTCTCTCCACTCGGTAGCGCCTTGGAGGGCCCACCCAAGCGCAGTCTTAACAGCCATCGGGCAGCCTCGTGGTCCTCTCAGCGGAGGACGGAGCGACACGATCAGTTCAGCGTTGTCCGAGCCGATGAGAAGGGTTGGCTCCGCTCCTTCTATCGGATGTAGGTCTACTCCCCGTAGGTGGGGATATCTTGCGCGTAACCTCTCCAGGGGGTAGTCGTAGCGGGAGAGCGCTAGCTGGTCGGCGGTGAAGACATTCTGAAGCCGATGTCTATCCGACGGCCGCCCCGCCGGGGAGATAGAGAAGTTGATTCTCGCCCCGGTGACCTCTTTAAGGTCGCGACGTATCGTGCGCAGAGTCAGCTTCTCCGCAGTCCCTTGGAGCCCCAACTGGCGCACTGCCCCCTGGAGAAGGATGGTCCGTTCCGACCCGTCGTCTAGAACGGCGTACGTGTCGTACACAGCGTTGTTGTGGTGAAGTCGGACCTTCACCACCTTCAGTAGAACCTTGGAGCCGCTGCTCTGTGGCGAGTCTAGGTAGTAGACAGGGGTTTCCTCTTCCGGTGCGCGACCGGACCTAGGGCTTCTGTTGCCCTCCGTGGACCTGGCGAGGGAGACCTCGTGTAGGATGTGGAGGTGGACCTCCTCACAGCGGTTGCACTTCCTCCTCAAGGTGCAGTTCTTCGCCAGATGGTCGCGCCCACAGTTCCAGCACCTCTGGTTCTTCTCGAGCCACCTCTGCTTGGCCTCGGTACTCAGGTTGTTGAAGTCACTGCACTCATTGAGCCAGTGCTCGCTGGTGCAGTACGGACATGGCGGTGGACCTCTCCGTCCCTTTGGAGGGGGTTGAGAGGAATCCTTTCCCTCAGGTCGGGTGGTCCTCTCTCTCCAAGGCTCCTCCTCCGTGTGCAGCACTCCTACTGGGCGTCCTCTGTTCGAGCTCGGCCCGTCCCAGCGGTCTCCCTTCTCCCTCTCCTTCTTCGGCTCAGCGTAACCCATGGCGTCTACGTTGGTGTCATGCACTTCCTCCAGTAGGAACTCCGCGAAGGCAGCCATGCTCAGACCCAACTTCTCGGGGTTACGAACGCGCTGCTGTCGCCGGAACCTCTCCTGCCGGAAGCGTGGGATCTTGCGGAGCAGCCGCTCTACGTTGGAGGTGCTGTTGATCTCGCTGGCGCCAGCTGGGCCCTGCGTCTTCAGCATCCCAACCAAGGTGTGCACGCGGAGCGCGAAGTCATCCAGCGCCCGGTCATCCTTGATGGGGGCCTGCTGTTCGAGGGCTTGCAGTTCAGCAAGGGCGTGGTTCCAGGGACGACCGTAGCGGGCATCCAAGTCAGCGAGCGCTCTGGTGTAAGGTGTCGGTGCGGAGGCATGGGCCAGTACCATGTTGTGGGCTCTGGGGTTCCTCACATGCTGAAGGAGAATCGCATATTTGTAGGACTCGGAGCAGGAGTTGTCCAAGAGCGTGTCTAGGCAGATGCGTAGCTCCACATACTGGCTCCTGTCCTCGTCCTTGAAGAAGGGGAACTTGGGTCCCTCCACCTGGGGGAACATCCTGTAGTGGATCATCGGTGCTGGAGTGACGGTCTGGGTGTCCGGCCTGCATGCATTTTGGTGCACTGGAGGACCTAGGGGTGTGCTACGCTCTTGGGGGATGACTCCCCTCCCGGGCAGCGACGCTGGCTCCCTCTGGGCCGCGTAGCGGTCGGGTCCCTGGTCCTCTTCCTTCCAGGTGGTCAGCTGGGCCTGTAGTTGGACAGTCCTGGCGGGGTTCATGGAGCCATCGGCGGGGAGTTCAGGAGATGGCACTCGAGAGGGCCGTGCGGATGATACTCTGGAGCTACAGGCCGACGGAGTTCTGCTGATGCACACGTCGCGCATGGTCTGCATCATTTCCTCCATCTTCTCTGCGTGCAGTTGCTCTCTCGCCATCTGCCTCTCCGCCGCGCGTTCCGCCCCCTCCATCTGGAGGCGCTCGCGCTCGTACTGGATGCGTTCCCTCTCTAACGCCTCCTGGCGCTGTCTCTCCGCCGCACGTTCCGCTCCGTTCATCTGCCTCTCCGTCTGGAGGCGGTCGCGCTCCATCTGGAAGCGTTCCCGTTCTAGCGCCTCCTGGCGCTGGAGGCATTCACGTTCTAGCGCCTCCTGGCGCTGTCTCTCCGTCTGGAGGCGGTCGCGCTCCATCTGGAAGCGTTCACGTTCTAGCGCCTCCTGGCGCTGTCTCTCCGCCGCGCGTTCACGTTCTAGCGCCTCCTGGCGCTGTCTCTCCGCCGCGCGTTCACGTTCTAGCGCCTCCTGGCGCTGTCTCTCCGCCGCGCGTTCCGCTCCGTTCATCTGGAGGCGTTCGCGTTCTAGCGCCTCCTGGCGCTGGAGGCGTTCACGCTCGAACTGGAGTCGTTCCCGCTCTAACGCCGTCTCGGCCTGTTGGCGCTCCCGCTCTAACGCCATCTCGGCCTGTTGGCGCATATATTCGGACAGCGCGGCACCACTCCCTCTGGAGTGCAGGCTATCCGCCCCAGAGGCAGAACTGCCCACGGAAGCCCTGGACCGGTAGGAAGCCACTGAGCGGCAGGAGCTAGGTCTCGAGCGCGCCGTACTGGGAGGCAGATCGTTAAGGCTGAGGCCCTCCCTCTTCCGCCCGCAGGCGCTGTCGGACCGGGCCTCTCCTTCCTGTTCTTCCGTTTCCACGGCAAAACCCTGCGGTTCTGCCATCTCATCCTCAGGCTGGTGCTCTTTGAGGGCTGTCTCAGTGCTAGCCACCTGCTCGCCGGCGGACACCTCGGCCTCTCCGACCACTGTATCCCGTGGAGTGCGCTCCTCGCTACCACTCAGTGAGCTTTCAAGCTCAAGCTCATACTCCTGTAACCTCGGAGGCAACCGCGGGACTCTCTGTGGTCGTGGCTCTGGCTCAGGGGGCGGAGAAGGGGGGGTAACTGTCTGGTCTGGTTGGCTGCGCTCAGCCATGCTATCACTACACTACCAATCCGGCTCGAAGGACCAATTGTAACCAGGGAGTAGCTGAAAAGGACTGTATACTTTTAGGAAAGGGCTGGTTATCTAACTAAGGGAGCTAAATAGGCAGTATAAGAGGATACAGGCAGGGGGCGACAGCAAACCGTTAGACTAGCAGTTACGGTCGTTAGCATTAGCAAGGGAACTAGCATTAGCATTAGCCTTCAAACAACTAGCATTAGCATTAGCGCTACAAACAACTAGCATTAGCATTAGCGCTACAAACAACTAGCATTAGCATTAGCGCTACAAACAACTAACACACGGTATTACAGATGAACAACACATTTATTACACGACGGTTGTATACATCCCCATATATACATTCCCACCCGGCCGGCCACACACACTCTCAATCACTCACTGACAGTCTCTGGCCTGAACAGGCCTATAGTCCAGTGGCGTGGTGCGCGTCGAGGCCTGGTTGACTGGCGGATTATAGTCCAGTGGCGTGGTGCGCGTCGAGGCCTGGTTGACTGGCATGTGCGTCGACGAAGTGGTCCGCGTTGAAGCTCCGCTGGAGTCTGTGTTTGCTCGTGGAGACGACGATTAATGTCCAGCTGGCGTCCCGCTTGGTCCCACGGTGAACAGCCGGCCGCTGGCAAGACGGTCCAACGGGAACACAACCAACAGGCTACAGTGGCTCACTCAAGAAACGCTTTTCCTGGCGTCTTCAGTTGCTGCACGGTGTGCTCGCTGCTGAATCCGCCATCTTAGATCGGCTTCGTTGCTTCTCTCGTTCTAGTTCTCTCTCGTTCGGCTTCTCTACACACACTCTGACTGACTCCGCCCTTCCGGCTCTTATATAGGCACCACCGAACGTAACATCCGGGTCACAGATACACCCCGGATACTACGTCATCAAACATATGCATAAAACATTACAAGAATAATACATATACTTCACGAAACGTATATAATTGTATAGAAAATAACAAAGGAAATACTAGGGGCAAAAATAGGGCTGGTTTGGGGAAACTAAACTGGCACTAAACTGTGGGCCTTCACAACAGGCTGTAATAGTGTCATGATACAGTAGTGCATTACTCAACAACATTTTGTAATAACTGGTAAAACCCAAATCAAATGGTAAAATGTTTTGATACATTCAGACTGTGAGTCACGTTACAAAAAACATTCCTTAGGATTTAAGTTGTATTTGTGACGGTTAATTCATTTTGACAGTTGGAAATGTTAAATCCTGCAGGGCTTAGCACACAGTCATTGCTAAGTAGGTTAAATAAAACAGAAGCTAGTGTGATCAATTTCAGGCAGTATAACCCCATGTTGTGTTGCTGTTAATGGTGTTTCAACATGCCTATAATGACCATTAACTCAAAGACGTTTCTTTTTAAATTAAGGCCATAGAAATCACAGGGTTAGAACAGTAAGGACTGCATGTTACATGGAAAGATTGCGGAGCATATTTATGTATTAACATGTGATCAAATGGAGCTTACAGTCCTCAAGAATCTGACTACATACTATATAATATACTACACTGACTGTGGAAGAAATGAAGTCCAAGTAGCCCATCATATTTAGCACTGGAGGAAGCACTGTGAAATTGTATACAAATCTAAGAAAGTCACCCAGTTCATGCTGAACAGATCAATCTCAATCAAAACTCAAACTCAATCTCCAGTATTCTCCACTTTATAATGGAAAACCGTAGGAAAATAGACACTGCCATTTTTGACAGTTCTTTTTTTGTTACCCTCCATGAACTATTTGATACTTTGTCCTTACTGAGGATTTTTGTTTTTATTACCTCTGTTGTTAAAAGTGAAACAAAGCATGATATGATCAAATGTGATCTGAGGCATCTGTATTCTGGGCATCGCCGGGAAGGCGCGGGGGCGCTCATGCAGCCATAAGGTAATTGCATACTGAACTGCGGTAGCACTAAAAATAGCTACGCATACTTCTTATAATTTAATGAAAGGTCATGGTTTCCTTTTTTGTGCTTTTATTTCTTTAAAGTAGCTGACCCACATAATCCCAGTATCTGAATGAGGGTAAACTGATAAGGGGACCATAGTGAATTAAATAAATAATACTGTAGTTTTAGTGTAGCTAAGGGTATAGTCTAACCCTAACCCTATCAAAACATCTCTCCAACTTCTCCAACGATTTTCATACAGCACATTCAGTGTTATAATTGTATTGATTATACCTGCTTACAGTTAATAATGCTCAATTATCATTGTAGTATACCATTATTTCTCATATTTCTTATATTTGCGGTAGACATTATTAATCCCATTCCTCATGCAGCATTACACGCCTGTTTTCCCCATCAGCACAGTGCCTTCAAACATAGTCTTTTTGTTTTGACAAAGGAAGGGGTTTGGGATGAAAACATGTTTTATTCCAGAGGCAAAGAATGAGAAGGCCACTGCAGCGAGCTGGCCCGAGGTGCGCCGCCGAGGACCAATTGCTTAGTCAACGTTAAAAATGCCATTTTGGAAATGACACATGGGCACAAACAATGTTCGCTGATGCATCAATCAAACCAACGCAGGGTGACCAGTAATATCATAGAGAAGATTAACTATGCATAACACTTTTTTATTTGAGAATGTAATGTCATTCTCTTCAAGTACATTTTTTTAAACTTTATTCCTCTTGGGGTAATGTGTTGTCCAGAATTTGCTGTGCTATCCACTAGACCAGCCTATGGCGCCTGACATTACAGTACTAGTCTAGTTACAGATCAGGGAAGGCTGGTGGAGGTAGAAATCGGAGGACAGACTCATTGTAAAGCGTGAAATGGAATGAGGAATGGTAGGAATGGTTTTCATTTCAATGAGCCCATCCTCCTATTTCTACCTCCACCAGCCTCCACTGTTCCAGATCTGTATGTCTTTTAGCCATGCGTGGCATCATGACCATAATACACTAGTTCAAGACATTAGCCTACATAAAAAGAAGTTCAAAGAGATCTGGAACCAGGATAACCATTTACTGTACGACGGAATAACCTATGAATCACTTGATATTAGGTCAAAGAGTCAGGAAGTGTAGTCAGAGGAGCTCTTCTATGAATAGGGGGGGACATGATGTGTCATTTCTCACATTTTTGTCTGATTATTTGTTGTCCTATCCTCCTCCCTCTACTTTGTGTTATGCTACTCATTATATCTAAACCCCTCCTACTTACAACATGTTTCTAGAAGCCTGTTGTGAAGGTTCAATGTGATTACCCTGAGGATCCAACCACCCACCCATAATAGAGGGAGAGAGCGAGAGAGAGAGAGAGCGAGAGAGAGAGAGAAAGAGAGAGAGAGAGAGAAAGATAAGAGGAGGGGGATTATATATATATATATATATATATATATATAGAGAGAGAGAGAGAGAGAGAGAGAGAGAGAGAGAGAGAGAGAGAGAGAGAGAGAGAGAGAGAGAGAAAGAGAGAAAGAGAGAATAAAAGCGTAAGGGAAAGAGAAACCCCAACCATTAGTAGTGCTATGCAGTATGATGGATCAGTGGGAATCATGGGCCCAGTAGCCTGCCTACTGGTTTAGCAGAGAGATTCCTACAGGTCCTCTATTGGGGTGTGGTGGGACACAGATCACAATTAAAGGTTGTGATGGATGGTGTCATGTCTGAGGCCTTTTTCCTCAAGAAGGTGATGATGTAATCTACGGCAATGACTCACTCAGGCCTCCGCTAAGAGAGTTTCTCCCCTTTTTTTTGTGTGTGAGTGAGAGTTGTTTACCTGTCTGGTGGTAAACGGCTTGTTAGCGGAGGCTGCTGTTGCTAATGTAATCTGGGGGCCACAGGCAGCGTGGAGAATTGGACTGGAGCACTCATCATCCGCTCGCTGTCAGCGTGTCACCCTCCGATTTACGTGGGTGAGCAGCACACTTCAGGATCATTGACATCATAAGATCCATGTCAAGTCCGTTTTCACCACCTGTCCTTTAAATGTCCCTGAAGTGTTTCTGAAGTTTCTCTTCTTTTTTTTTTTTGCTGTCTGTATGTAAACTAAGACAGGACAGCAGTAACACTTTACAGTACATAAAGGTGGATCCATATTAGATGGAATAGAAATATGAATTTATGAATGATCTACAAATTCAGAATGAACAGTCAATAAACTGCATAATGCTTTACAAATAATTTACAAATCATTTACAAGGGGAACCTTAATGTCAACATAAAGTGACGCCCTAATGTAATGGCACACCCAACAAACTATCATGTAACCAGGGTTTAAAGTGGCTCCCAAACTGAACCACTTTTTATCTTTATTCCATAAGTGTTAGTTAAAGTGATGCACTGGGATCTTCAGTCTTGTCTGTCTTTCTTTTAAACCCTTAGTTTTGGGCCCAGATGGTCAATGTATAGTTCTTACAAAGATAAACTATGAACTGCATCACCTCATTCAGCCACCGAATCACAAGTTCATAGGTACTAATATTGTGAGACTCTAGTTACCTTAAGTTTCACTTTCACTTCAGTTTCGCTTTCCTGTGGCTGGAGCTCAGTGGAGTCCCCACGCACACGCACCGCACACAGGATAGCAGGGTGCGCGATGGGGACCTGTTTCTACTCATTATTAGCATCCCTTGAAATAATCTCAAAGAGTTATAAATGTGTTAAGAATTAAAAGATGATTATGTGCAGTGCAGCATCATTTAGTTAACTGTTTCTGAGTTCACACAGTAGAGAACAGTCACTCAGGGCCAGAGGAGGCTGGTGGAGGTGGAATACGCTCATTACAATGATTGGAATGGAATGAGTATAATGTTTGGAATGGAATGACTATAATGTATGGAATGGAATGAGGATAATGCATGGGATGGAATGAGGATAATGCATGGAATGGAATGAGGAATGGTATACCATTCCTCCATTCAATGCATTACAATGAGCCCGTCCTCTGATTTCTACCTCCACCAGCCTCCCCTGCTCAGGACGATGGATGTACAGTGCATTGACAAGGCCTCTGTTAAATATTACAGCGCGACCACCATTGTACATTACAGTGTGTTTCCATGCAGCCCTTGTTGAATAGACGTCATGTTTCTCAGACAGTAAGTTATGGAAATGAAGCGGTTTATGAATGGCTATACAGTGCCAGAGCATTACATATAATTTACGTGTCAGACATGGCATAATGTTATGTGCAGTCACTCCTAGCAATATAATTATGTCACTGAGGGCTTATGCCTTGAATATCAAACATGCCCTAACTATATTGTGAACTGTACATAACTGTTATAATGTCTTTGAAAGTACTGGATGCCCAGTTTCTTACCACCACACTAGTTAGGGTCTAATGGCAAGACAAACATTGTGGCATTTAGCAGCCTGGTTGCCTTTAAAAATGATTTAAAAAATTTATTTTCCCTGATTCAAAAACATGTCTCTAAATAAGTTTTAGCCTAGATGCTCAGCCACTTCTCCTTCATGGCAGATAGATTGTAAATATTAGATTTAATGAAACTTCACCTCATTGAATGCTACATTAATGTATGTATACATTTGGAGTTGGCTCTACATGGCCAAAGGTATGTGGACACTCGACCATTGCACCCATTATGTACTTGTTGAATATCTCATTCCAAAACCATGGGCATTAAAATGTAGTTGGTCCCCCGTTTTCTGCTATAACAACCTCCACTCTTCTGGGAAGGCTTTCCAATAGATTTTGGAACATGGTTGCAGGGACTTGCTCCCATTCAGCCACAAGAGCATTACTGAGGTCGGCATTGAGGTTGGGCGAGAAGGACTGGCTCGCAGTCGGCGTTCCAATTCATCCCAAAGGTGTTCGGTTGGGTTGAGGTCAGGGCTCTGTGTAGGCCAGTCAAGTTCTTCCACACCAAACTCGGCAAACCATGTCATTATGGACCTCGCTGGTATCAAACTACCATTCCTAAATCCATTCCATGTATTCCAATGAGCCCGTTTCCCGATTTCTGCCTCCACCAGCCTCCCCTGATGTAACTCAACATAGTTCTACATATCTCCAATGTTTTCATAGATCATGTCATTACACCATGCTTGGTGTTATCATCAACTTACCAAACAGGCTGCACAGTATAATGTTAATTAAATGAAAGACGCAAAAAACAGTACATTCCTCTAAACGAGACGATTCACCTCAATTGTGGAACAGCCCAGTTCAGAATGAATAGAATCCTCAACAAGTTAGGTCGATGTCCATGACGATTAGTGCATGATATCATATCATATAATCATATAATTACTCATTAATCTCAGGTTGAGCATAGATACACACAGGGAGTCTGAGAAAAGCAAACAAGTGTTATTGTAGCCTCCAATTTACATACACAAGATCTTGTCTCCTCTTGTCTTCAGGCTGATCTCTATGCTCCCACCACCATGTTCCTGAGCCCTGTGTGAAGGTGACTCACCCGTGTTATTGACTGACAGTAGGACACCTTTCGGAGGCAGAGACCAGGTGAGGACCAGGTTAGTAGACTGTGTGACTCATAATAACATACCAGCTGCAGACCAGACTCTGCTTGCCCTGTTTTGGCTGATAACAGGGGAGGGGAGACCTTCTCTTTTCTGGCACACTATACACGTATACATGTTTACAGGGTGAAGCGATAGTTAAGATACTGTGATGTACCCTATGTAGGTTAAATACAGTGTACAGTGTACATTACACTATATACTTTTTAAGCAAAACCTCTAGGACCCTCAAAGTGAAGGACAGGATTGTCTTACTTACTCAGGTTGTTCTTCATAAAAAACGACTGTTGGGTTTGGATAACACTTTACGTTAAGTTGCCATTGAACGTATGTAACTACCTAGTAATAACTGTGATACCAACATTGTGCTTCACAGTATAACTATAACTATACTACGGGTCAAAGGTGATACCAAATATCCAAGTGCATTCCCCTTGTGTAATAACCGATACCGCTAGACTGTAATTACATACTGTAGCAGTTACATAGTAGTTACTATGTAAATGTATAACATAGTAGTTCCTATGTAAGCACATTGTATGTCGATAGCACAGTTATTACTATGTAGTTACATACATTTAAGGACAACTTAATGTCAAGTGTTACCTAATTGTTATTTGTATAATGTGTTATTACATTTTTAGTTAAGATAGCATTACAATTGCAGTTTTGCTCTTACACAAGTGAAATCAGTCCCATATGACATTCAGAATATAGTGCTACCTATTACTATAAATGAGACCTAAAACCCAGATGAAGTTGTTGTACATATTCTGTATGAGAGATTACTATCCAGCTTGTAAATGTCAACCAATTACAGAGTAATATGAGTGTTGCTCATGATTTCGTCAAGCAACCAAGACCAGATCTGTCATGATTTCACAGACCCACACAACCAGAAGAAGGGAGGGACAAGGGCAGTTGTGAGGAAATACAGTGACATTTTCCATGACAAAAACTAAACATATGAATCCCTTTGACTCAATGGATTACTGTTTTCTACTTCTGTGAGTCGTTAAGAGTGTCTCAAAATCAACCCGTCAGGGGCCAGTGATGCTCTCCACTTGTGGCAATGAGAATCTTCGAGATCAGGCAATCAGAATCCTAACCCTGTAATTGCACCTTGTAGCTGGCCTTAATCAGACCCCCTTCCCACCAGCGCATAGCTCCCCTCCATGTTCTCAGCTGGACCCAGTGAAGGTGCTTTTAAACCAATTCATGGGTAATTACATTGACTTCACAAAAACAGCCTTTGAGCTTCAGGAAATGCAGCAAGCTATTGATGTGTCTTCCAGAGTCATAAATTCATTTTTTTGGTTTTAAAATGCCTGGCAACAGTCATGATCAGCTTTTGCTACAGGCTGGGATGTGTGTGCAGTACGATAGAAGTATGAGGGAAGGCTGATGGGGGTTCTTGGTATTGTGCGGAGATTCATTCGTACTAATAGGGATCTACCAGTTACAATAGTTTTGTTCTTATGTTGGCCTGATATACTATACTGGAAACAGACATGTTTGATGCCATTCCTCACTCCATTCCATACATCACAAGGAGTCCGTCCTCAGATTTCTACATTCATCAGCCTCCCCTGACTGGAAGTCATGATGGACAGTATAATTACAATTACAGCTCCTTCCTTCCTCAGTTTCTGAGTGTTGTAATCCGTCATCTGTTGAAATGATGTCATAACTATTCTGTCTTGTGATTCATTTCTGGTCATACACACATCAGATATTGAGTAAGCATTGACTAGAATCAGCTTTACTCAACCTTCAACTGCAGTATTACGTGTATTCTAAGGGGTACGCTTTCACGTAATACAACACAGTTCTTGGGTGGGGGGGCGGTATATAGGGGTATGATATTGTTGAACTACTATTATTGATTTGCTCCATATTAATTGTTAGACTTGTCTTTAACACAAAGGCAATAATACTTTGATTTGAGTTGAAACTTTCTCCGCTTACAGGTACTCTACACATTGATGTAAAGAGAGATAGCCCAAACTATGAATTGATGACAAAGCCATACTGTCCAGACAAAGTTCTAGCATGGCATCATGAGGATGCTATACTGTAAAGGTACCCCAGTGACATCACCCACCTTCCCAGCAAATGGGAGGCAGATGGGCTGCAGCGTTAGCTGGATGATGTAGGGAGTGAACAAATGGAGGATGTAGGGAGGGAGTGAACAAATGAACGGGACACTGCCTCAAGGCTTCGTCCCCCTCCTCCCACTCTTCCCTCTCCCCCCCCCCCCCCCCCCCCACTCCCCCCCCCCCCCCCCCTGCCCCCGCCCCCGCCCCCACTTCTCATCCCAAGAAACACAGTGCAGCTTCTCACTGGGGTGCGACTGAACTCCTCTTAAACTAGGCTAGATGAGCTCATGCACTCTCCCAATCCACCGGGGAGACAAGGGCAGTGACATGGCTGGGGCTGTGCCCTATGGGACACACCACCCTGACATACGAGCCCCCTAAAATTGGGGCAAAGACGTCAGCGGGAACACACTCTGATGGCCATACCTCCTCTGGAACCCGGTAATAAGTAGTTGCTCACCGCAGTTGTAAAACCCCAGGTTCAATAATTGGGATAAGGCTGGCAATCGAATATCTAGTTTTTTTAGGGCACAATGAATCCTTCGTCATCGACATGGATGACAACATCCTGGTGGAATGCGGAAACAGTGTTTCAGTGGCAAACACGCAATACATATTCAACTGCAGTGGTTTAGAGAACATCAAAGCACAGACATTTGTACCAAAACATCAAAGCAATAACTGATAGAGTTTCGAGCCTCACAAACAGAATACTGTTGTTATCACTCTGAACTACTGTACTGTAACCACCTTACACTGATTGATGTTGGTCAGTCATTGTCATGTGGGTACAGCAGTTCAGAGTGATAACAACAAACATCTTATAGACCAACAGCTTCGCTTTTACAAGCAGAATTCAACAGGACCAGACCCATGGATGGATGTGGACTGAATCAAAGGCTTATGAGGAAGGAACGAATCAATCAGGGAAGGTAACAGCTTTCTCCACTCAAATTCCCTACCCATGCTGATAAGTAATTAAGACGTACAAAAACGTGCGCAGCGAGAGAGCGGGCTCTCGCCTCTTCTGATGGACAGCTCCAATTTCAGAGTGCACTGAAGTCATTAGAAGTTGTCATGCGGTAACCGCACAAGTATTCATTTTTTATTTTCATTGCTTAGCAACGCTCTGTGTGTGTTGTCGTAATCCTTTTTTTTTCTCCTGCTTTGGTTTTATGTGGCGCTGGAGTCTGATGAAGTGTTTGCTTTTTAACAGGCACCCTGCTTGGAGTTGAAAGCCTTTTAAATTACTGTCTGTGAGTCTAACTTAAAGGTTTGTGTGGAGAGAGATTGGAGATCTCGTATACTGATGATGCGATTGACAGTGAATTCTTGTTGTAGGCCCAGGCCCTTCAATACCCATAAAACCATTCAGCTGTTGTAATAGAATTACTGTAAATGCGAGTGTATAATGTAAATGTAACATAACATAATTGTGCAAAAGTTACACTTACACAGTTTGATATGATGGGATGAATTACTGAGCATCCATAAATTAAATGAGAAGAACTGGGTTAAAAATACACATGATCGCAGCTTTGCCAATGAAAACAGTCTTATCCTACTGTAGCATTGATAGTGTAATTGAGCGTTCAGCTAGATGCACATACAGTGGAGGTTAAAGCTAATGAGATCGTGCATCAATGTTCAATTTAAATGGCACACAAAGTCAGGCATCTAATTTGCCTATAACTGGGTCTGACAGCTCAATGATATCAGGTGCTCATGTCTTCATTTGACAGACCAAGGGCCAAGGGGCGTTTTTTTCCGGTGAATATTGATGTTAGACATCTATCTGTTTGACATGCCACACGTTGCACTCTCCCAATGTTATTACAAGGCCTAGAGACTCTGGCAAGGACACCAGTTTGATGGAAGACCATCTCTGTTCTCTGACATTAAGAGAGGAAAGGTTCTAGTGAAGAATTGCAGGTCTATTTTGAGCTGGTCAGGTCTCTCGAATTGAAGATTAAAGCGTTAGTTCAAAATGTGTAACTTATAGTCAGATGGTTCCTTACCTTTAAAATACTCTTTGAGCCATGAGAGACTGTAATCCCGGGTTCAGAGTTGTTTAAATAGCCAATACTAACTTCAGCTAACCTTAGCCACCGCTAACAAAAAACAATGGGAGTGATTGGGAAACAACAACAAAAAGTTAAACATTTGTAGCCAAATCACCTCCAAGTAGCTTCCAACCTAGCTTCCAACCCATTTTTCCGTTTCCGAGTACTCTGCACACCCCTAGTATTAGTGTAGGTAGCTTCTCCTGCCTACGAGGCTGTGGTATTGGAGCAGGTAGTTTTGGGACAGGTCACTTCTCCTGCCTATGAGGTTGTGGTATTTGGGCCAAGTAGCTTCTCCTGACTAAGAGGCTGTGGTTTTGGGGTAGGAAGTCCACGGCAGCCCTCTGGTGAAAGGTACATTTATGGAGAGACTCTGACTAAGGCAGTGTCAGAGCTCCAACAGGGCCAGGCCTATGAGTAGCCACAGGAGTTGAGCCTAAAGCCAGACCACCACGTCACTTTCCCTGTGAAACACACATTCATCACTTGGAGTCTAAACAAGACTTGTATTGGAAGAAGCTCGCAAATAGCATTGTGTGTCACACACTTACGTAGACGTCATGAATGTATTTAGATGGATTACAAATTTGTTTTCAATCGTAGTGTTCGTCACCATAAACAGATTGATTGGACACACTGTCCAATTACATCTATTTATTTTGATTCAGATTTCAGTTCTGCATTGTGTGATAAAGATGTAAAACATATGTGACAGCAGCTGGTGAAACCGCGAACAAGTCAGCAGCCGATTAAACGTTCTGACTTTTATTCTGAAACATTTAAATACATTTCAAAGTCAATGACACACTCACTAGTCAACTAACAAAGCTTGTTTTGTGAGCCTGCTAAAGTAGTGTTATAGTTAACTAGGTAATAGTGGGGATTACTCACCGAATCCATTGAATTCCAATATTTTGGCTTGACTAGCGATTGTGTCATTGATATTCAACAATTTAGAAATGTTTTTACATTTTTCCGAATAAAAGTCTGAACAATTTTATTGGTTGCCGACTTTGGTTTCACCGGCTGCCACCACATATTCAAATGCTGTGACGTATAACATATCTCTCTGTGTATGGTCTGGATTCATTGTTTGGGGGGTTCTTAGCACAGAAACATTCACTTCATATGTTTTTTCGGGGTATGATATACGTAGAATAGAATACAACTTTGTTCAGCTGTAAGTAAAGCACTGTTTCAACCACGCTACTGTTGGATTCAGAGAGAGAGGGGGGGGGGGAGGGGGGTATGTAGACATACAGAGAGAGAGAGAGAGAGAGAGAGAGATACAGGGAAAGGGGGATGAATAGAGGACCACGTAGTCCTCCTCCATCCTGTTATACATAATGTCCTGGTTTCTCTGTGGACGGACGTGGCTCTCTTACGGCAGTTCCGTGGTGAATCAGCCCCCCCATCAATGAGTAATTGTAAAAGCCGGGGAAAATGATGCACCATCAGCCCACGAGTGAAAAGGTGGAGAGCTCCTACCAAGTGTGTTTCATGAACTCAGTACCTCCGCTAAAGAAAGCCCACACAAAAGAGCCATACAGATGGCACCAACGCCTGATCTGACACCTGCTGATTCACCAGCACACTCTTAGTCATTCACCTCACCTTAGTCATTTGTACAAATAAAAATAAGCCCTGCTGTGTGTAAGCATCATTGCCTTTCTTCTCTCTGGGCTCTCTCCTCTCCTCTCCCATCCATCTGTGCAACTGGCAGGTTAGCTGAATGAACATACACAGGAGTGGAGTTTTGGTCTTGTCTGACAGGTAATAATATTGTTATTATTATTATGTTTTTGTCTTAATTGGACCTTAAGTGGTTGTTATGGGAGAGAGGTTATCCAAGTTACAGCCCTACTGCTAGGTAAGAAAATGCTTTGATTACACATACTGTCACAGTTACATATTTGCTTCTCATATTCATACATGTTAGAGTATGAATATTGATAGCAGCATAAAGGTACACTGCTTACATGAATAGTTTAAAAATGATATAAGTGTTACCCTTATAGTCCTTACTGTACATCAAAATGATTTAGGATGAATGAAGGCATGGACTATGTTATTTGTTTCCTACTGTATATATATTTTGAATTATATTACATATAAGTGCAACTTATACTGTTTTATCACATTTGGGTACATTTTGAAAATATAGATTTAAATACATATTTAGACATAGATTCTGCAGTGTAATATAGACCTTGTGGTGTGGTGGTGTAGCATAACTACTCATTCATGTGGAGCTTATTTCTTTTCACACAGTATTATCTTTAGTGTGGTATCGACAATGTATGTCATTCACTGTAATATTAATATCTACCTATCTATATAAAAAAAGTGCTAAACTACATATAAAATGTTTTTCATGACATTTCAACCTTTGAGGAATTTGCTTATCAATCGATATGTCATATTGTAACATTTATAGATATTTATAATGTTGTACATTCTAAGAATACATTTTTCATGTTTCCCCCCACTGCTACAGTGTGCAGTATTACAGAGTTTCTGTGGGGGCTTAAAATGCATAAAATGGGTCAGAAGAAAATAATTTTTAAATCAAGCGAATGTCAGAAGACATGAAGTAGCTCCAGGCAGTTTAATAACACACCACCAATATTCACCCCCACAGACCTGTGTGCAGAGCGCAATGGCTGCTGGCACTAGGAGCAGACTCTGCCTAATATCCCATGTAATTCCAACTGTGGAATGAAGAATTTATAAGTAAGGCCCACAGGTTGTTTAGCTGACAAAATACATTTAGGCATCAACTGATAAGTAGACATCTTGGCATTCTTGGCAAACCCCAAAAAACAAATACCAACTTGAAAAGTGGACCAAATAGGGTTCTTATGATGTTAAAGGATGTGGCTCATTGTTTTATTTCCAACTTTATTTTCCTTGTTCAGAATTT
>NC_137689.1:67805929-67833429 GCF_963989245.1 Nansenia antarctica | reverse complement strand
TGAGTTTAAATAGAAATTAAAGGAGCATTACATGCTTGAAATACAATTATTTCTTACAATTTTGTCCAGTCCATTTTTGGAGTTCTGTGTGGAATGATAACCGATTTGTGTTGTTCCAATGCAAACATAAGACATAAACATGTGAATACCAAAGCATTTGTAATTGCAACACTTTTCTGGGAGAAGTGGTGCATTAATTACAGAAGTGCAATATTTTTGTCCATGACTGTAGTATTGAGATGCTACTTGACCTTCATCAAAATGATTCAATTCAGTCCCTCATTCAATGACTCATATTCTTTATGGCAGAAGCTGTCTGCTATTCTATTGTTATGGTTGCTATAGACATTTGTACTCAGAGCTTTAAGCTATTGTTACAAGTTACATAACTTTCAAGGAATTTGGTCATACAATAGTATTGAATGACCAAATTCCTTGAAAGTTATATAACTGAGATCATTTGGAGGTAAGATTTTAGACTGGGAAAAATGAAAGAAATGGTAACAGCCTAATATTTGCTAATACATTTATTTAATATTTGCTAATTGCCAATAAAATATCATCGCATGTTGTGCAGCTTATTGGGCTTGAACCCTAATGATTCCTTCTTGCAGTTATATTATCTAACATTGTTGCCATGTTCCTGTCAGGTATGAAAGCCATATGTAATTATAACAGAAATGTTGTAATTGTATAGTAAGTTTATTTTATTGTTTTATGTATACCAGGTGAGTTATACATATCACATACTCTATTGATTTATCTGTATATCTGGAACTACTGTAATGTACATAGTCTAGTCCTATCTTTGCACCTTTTTAGACATAAAGTAAACAAATAAAACATCAAGAAAGGCATTGCTTAAAAACCGTACAATATTAGCTTTCAATGACACCTCATTAACACGGATCATACCCAATAATAACTGGGATTCAAAAACATACTGTATCCCTGCCAAGATGCTTATTTGGTTATTCTTCATAGCATGTCACTTTCCCACACTGACTTCTTTATTCACTGACTCTGGAGGACTTGAGATATCCTTGGTTTATGCAGCTCTATATATTTTTGCATAATTATATGCTTGACATGAGGTTAGAGCAGTATAAACCTGTTTGACGGGATGTGTCTGAAAGCTCCTCTGAGCTGTGCTGATCACACGCGGGCTCTAGCCAATAGGAGGGCTAATCATGCTGACTGTCTCATCACCAGCACTCCTTTTATCATACAGTATATACTGTATTTATACAGTCTCAAGCCAGAACCTGCTTGCTGGCAATATTAAGTACGCTATTAAATCTCTCAACGCAAGCCCAAATCCCAGAAAAACCTATTTTCCTCTTTCTCACTACCTTGCACAAGCAGCTCGAGCTCAGCAGGTAATTATGTGGAATGAACCTATTTTGGGGGGGATTTATTGTTAAGTTCATCAGAATCCAGTGAACCACGCTCATATGATGAGTAGTCTTGCATGAGACCTGACGACTTGTGTAAACTCCCAGACTTTAGCTCAGTGGCCTTGTAACATCTTATTTTGGTGCCCAGAAGACCCAAGTTAGATCCCATTTGGTTGTATGTGACAGCAGCTGGTGAATGCGCGAACAAGTCGGCAACCAATCAAAATGTTCAGATTTTTTTTTTCAACCTTGTTGAAAATCAATGACACACTCAATGACACAAGCTAAAACATTGCAATGCAATGGATTCGGTGAGTAATCCCCGCTAATATACACTAACTAGGTAGTAATGTGGATTACTGACCGAATCCATTGCATTGCATAAATTTTTTGGGGTCGGTTGCTCACTTGTTCCCACTTTCACCAGCTGCTGTCACATTATCGGCAATCCATGTGATTTACTGTACATGTAGTGAATTCCATGTATCTCTGTTACTTCCAGAATAGTCTTGTTGGACAGGGGAACATGCCACAAAGTGACCTCACTTTAGTCTTCAAATGTGTTTTATCTTAAATCTAACACCCCCCTGTTTCCCCTCCCACAGAACAGCTGAGAGTGCTGTGACCAACAGTTAATACCTTACATCTGTTGCCCTGGAAAATATTACACATAAGCGGCTGGTGGAGGTTGAAATCGGAGGACGTGTTCATTGTAATGCATGGAACGGAATCAGGAATGATATCAAACACATGTGCATTGCAATGAGCCCGATACCATTTCTCATTCCGTTCCATGCATTACAACGTCCTCCGATTTCTACCTCCACCAGCCTCCCCTGGTACAGTGCAGAAAGGGTTTTGGAAGACATGCTTTTTATCTCTTCTCTGCACCGTGGAGGTGCTATATTGTCTAGGGATTATAGTAACATGTATTGAAGTCATATGGTTTGGATGAATTATGTATTGTGCTGAGTAAATATCAAACAACGAATATGGACATAAGTGGGACACACCTCAACAGCCGGGCAGAAATATGAGCAGGTGGTTGAAAGCTGTAGAGTGAGTTTCTGTTTGATATCAAGAACAAATATTGGAAACACTCCCTATTTTATTTGTGTTATAAACCCCCCCACCCCCCCACTGAACTCCATCACTACATTATCACAACACAATAATGTAATAACATGTTTATATGTAACGTTATTACCACAGTAATAACAATGTGACTTCACCAGCGAGTGCAACTTAAAATTAAGTGTGACTAAAGATGGTTTAGGAGTTTTTTTCAGTTATGAGAAAGAGGCTTATCATAATTATATGACTTCAAAGCCATCCAAAACAAATCAAATGCAGATAGCCATAGACAAAACTGTCCTTTCAATGTGTTCTGGACTTTTCTCTTTTCTTCCTGAGTGGGCTGGTCACATCAGGTCTACGGTTGGCATGGTGACCTGACACGACTGCTTGCGGCACCAGCCCTTCAGGTAAACGCTTATGAATAGCTAATGAACCGGTAAATCCTGCCTTACCAAAAACAAAAACAAAAAATATTGCAATTGTTTTATTTTCTAAAACAGTCAGTTTGAAAGTCAGATTTACAGTTTTATAAAAAGTACAGGTAACCTTCCTCTTAAAGCAGGCTCACTTCTTTAGCTTACCACCTACAAACATATGTTTTTGCCACTTTTTATTCATAAAGTATGTGCATACAGTAGATATTAGTGCATTAAGTGGTAATGTTTTGCTATTCCAAGCAGATTCCAAGCAAAGGAGATATGAGTTTCAGAGAATGGAAAAACACTGGATCGATTGATGGACTTTTAGGGACGAGGCCCTCGGCATTCCTTAAGATCCCTGACAGTTAAATACAGGAAGACGCTCAGAAACTGGAGCACCCATAATACAGTAGCGAATCGACCGTTTCCAAAGTTGCTGCTTAAGCTTGTTGTCCCAGAACCCAAATCTCTTGCCAGTGTTATGCCTACAGGAGGAAAAGAAGGCATATGCGAAGGTGGATTGGATTTTTTTCTTCTTGGGTGGATCAAAGTAACAAAACACTGAAATGATTTCCTTCTCTGATTTCCCTCTGGTGAAAAAGACTGAACAGACAGTACTGACTATATGTATGGATCAAGATGGCGGAACATGCAGGCGTCTATAAATACCACATCTGTCTTCATAATTAGTACAGACGGTCTGAATCCAGGATTTAATCCATTCCCTGAATTCTTAACCTCAATTCAGGGATTATTTTCTGGAAAGCAAACTGCTTCCGAAGAATTTAATTTTACTGTCTGTACTTTATATCCAAGCTCTTCTTTATCAACAAAAAGGTTATTTTCTTTGTTTGAGATTTTGGGACTTATTGCCTAAATGTCTTCATTCATTCAAGCAAGCTAGCCAGGAAACAAGAAAACTCTGAATCAATTAATGAATACATTAATGAATCAATCATAGCTACATGATTACAGTGGCATAATCCTGGCATGCCATGTCATCAAAAAACGACTTTATATCCTCCACATTGTGCTCATCGTGTCTATTTACAAGTCTATTTATAAGTCCCACCATTTCACAATAATAATGTTCAACAACTCTCACACGTACAGTATGAGTCACACACAGTGGCTCATATACAGTATTTTGCTGCGCACTTGGTGTGTAGAACGAATCCACTTAAATACTGACCCACAGAATGTTGAGTCAGCTCACACAAGATCAAATACACCAACCAAAAACATCCCACATACTGTATCATCACATTTTAAGAATGCAACATTTCAGACATGCACATGTATAGTACGTGCACGCGCACACGCAAATGGATGGGTGCAAGCATGCACACAGACACACACACACACACACATGAGGACGCACGCATGCACACACACACACACACACACACACACACACACACACACGCACACACACACAAACAGTACAGCTTAGTGTCCCAGAAACAGTTGTGATGTATTCTATAAGATTAACTAGGTTCTAGATTTAGAGAATAATATTTTGCATCTCTTCAATGGTTTGAAATATCTAGCTGAGATAAATTATCAAATTAGCAGACATCTACAGTACAGTACATATGATTTCAGTAAATTGGATTATTATCTTCTAGCAGAAATGATTGCAGATAGAGCACATTACAGGATTTAGAAAAGAGCATGTTTTTTGTCATGTTTTTTTAATGCATATTACCATTTCCTTTTTTGAATAATATCAACAAAGAAGACATGTCTCTCTCTTTGATGACTTTTCTTCTAATTAAAGTAATCCAGTTTTAAGGATCTTAGGGATACTAAATCTTACTCTATTGTCAGTATTTGGTCTAACGATTTAAGAACACTACACATAGAGGCAGCCCTTAGCACACCAAGGAGCAAGAGCCTCCATACCTGCAACTTTAGACACAGAAATGCAGCACGGTTTATAAATCTCCTCTCATCAAAGAGAGAAATGAACATAATTTTTCTCCAGACCCGTATTGCCAGCCAAGCTTTATTTTGAGCTTTCAGTTCAACATTTGAATAAGCCTCTCAAATACAAATCCAAAACATGAATTTTAGATAAGCGTGGATTGGATTAATTATAAAAAGATAAAACCATTGCTAATGTGAAGCGTTAAATCCAGCACTAATGTTGCTGACAGAGGTGTAACTCACAGTTGAATCCAAAGGGGAAAATATAGCACAACATACTGAGTACTGTAGTATTTGCTTGCAGAGCAAGAGATGATTTTGTTGGACTTGATTATTGGTCCGACCAACAGCTACTCGAGTCTAAAACAGAAATAGAAAAATAGAGTTCCTTATTCTATTTTTCTAATCTAAAAAACATTAAATATTAGATGCAATTACAGTGTAACAACATGTTAATCCATTGTACTTTTAAATAATGACTACAACTACACAGGGGTTGAGTGTTAACTTAACACTGATTAGTTTGAAAACCTGAGTCTCAAAAAATGTATATAAATTAGATTCTACTTTATTGTTATTGCAGAGTACAAGTACCAGACAACGAAATGCAGTTTAGCATCTAACCAGAAGTGCAAATAGTGATATATAGATCAACTAAAGAAGTACACATGCCCTTCTTTTAGCTCTCCATGCTCTTATCTTATCGTAACGTAGGTAATGTCATGTAATGCAATATTGACCCCCCGGCAGAGATAACTACCATACTGCCAGGGCGAGGTGTGAGGCATGGGGCAATTCTTTTGCCATGAAATGTCAGGGGCAATTTAAGGGTCCAGGTGTGACGCTTGCCAGCATCATGTGTTCTGTCACTCAGTGTCGGGACCAGTGAGGGGCCCAGCACCGTGAAGAGGATGCTGATTGGTCCAGAGAGCCGGCCAGGCTGCGGGCGTCCGACGGAGGGCCGGGAGGAGCCGACGCCTGTCTGCCTGCGTTGCCCGTGCGGTGCTGTGGAGCGCGCAAATACACAATCAACACTGCTGCCCTTGAATGCTCATGGCAACACACATGCATATGCAAGGGGTTTAGTCTAGAGGTGTGTCAAAGGGATTAACATGGGTTTAGTTTATGGGTTTGAGTTTGAGGAAGATATACAGTACTTGTGGCTAAATGGAATGATTTGTTTTGATGTCCTTGTTTGACACTGTTCTGTTTATGATATTAGTAACTATTGTTTGCTTTTGCAACCCTTACGAAGCAAACCGTGAAATGGCCCTGTTACATAATCTCACATCCTAGATTTAATTAAAGTATTTGAATTTATTGCTCCAGATCTTCCACAAGTAATTACATTTACACCATTTAGCAGACGCTTTTATCCAAAGCGACTTACAATTAGAGATAACAGGGACAGTCTCCCCGGAGTAACTTACTCAAGGGCACTCTAATGGTGGTGTTCCCAGGTGGGATTTGAACTCATGACCTTCTGATCACCAGTCCAACTCCACCACCCCTCTATCTACAGTATCTATAACATTTTACATTTTTGGCATTTACCAGTTGCCTTTATCCAAAGCGACTTACAACAAATACATTTGTCGTAAGTAAGTGAATCATCTGTCTATCAGTCATCATAAGAAAAAGAAATCTATGCCAAAACCAGTTACTTACTTAATTAATTAATTACAGTTAATTACTTAGTCCTTCGTGATAAAGCAGTTTGCCGATAAAAATACACAGTACTGGTGGGGCTTTGGTAATTCAATGCAAACTCATATACTGTACTGTATAAGCTGCAGGTATAATTGAGTCAGTCATACCATGTATAGTATATATTGTACTGTACTGAACATTTGAACGCTATTTGAATGTGTGAATGTGTGAATATACAATACAATTTGTTTAGATATTGATAAGCTTAAGTTAAGTACATTTTTGGTGGGTAATATCGGATCCCAACTGTGGATGCCAGTTGAGAATTTACTTCAAGAAAAGTAGCAGACATCAAAAAAGTAGGCTAAGAGTCGGCAACCATGACAGCCTTTGATATCGTTGTGCCCCTAAGGTAACAAGGACCTCCCTTAATGGCCATCATATGTCACCACAGAGATGTGCCTGAATGCAGAAGATCAGATTAGGGCATGGGTGAGTAGTCATGGTTGGTTAGTATTCTATGGTAATTGATCTGATTAGTCGATCTTGTGCTAATGCTACTCTATTTTCCAACTCATAGGTCTTGTCTTTACACAAGACTTTGATCTGCATCTCCATCATGGTTGTAAAGTCATTCTGTTATGATTCAACTTGTGAGAACGAGATTACCGTGAAGGATCACTGGGTAGCAGGGGTTTCTATTTCCACTTGTGATAGCAATTACTGCATAACCCCATTACTGTCCATGCTAGAGTGATTACAGCGATACTACACAGATATAGAGCACAATGTAATGTAAAGTGCTACCAAATGTTGCACTCTGCACTCTGTTGCAATTAGTACACACTGAAATGTACCATGTTAACATGTGAATAGCAAAGAGAAGAATATATGCATATGAACAAATAAAAAATGTGGTTGAAATACTGCAAGCTTAATGAAGAACGTTTTTGGGGTATTTAACAATGAGTGGACATCACTTTCTTTCTCTACGTACGTTGTGAACAACCTCAGCAAGGACTTCTGATGTCTACCCTAACCATACATAGTATGAATGAATGAATGAATGGTCTTTATTGTCATTGCTATAGTACAGGTACCAAACAACGAAATTTGGGAGGGGTGGCTCCCCTGGTGCTAGGAAAGAAAAAAAAACTAAAAAAACAAGAAGGGAAAGGAGCTGGTTTACATAAATAAAGGCTATGTACACTATCCACTATACTATACTGTACAGATAAAACGACTAGGGTTGTCATATTGCACATAGTGTTATTGCACATTCATTTAAAGTGTCGCAGTTTGCAGGCTTGAAATGTACATGTTTGTGCCTCAGCACTACACCTGATTTTTCAATCCAGCAGCTGCCATCAATCCGTAGTAGTGCATACAGTAGTAGCCTCTATGCTATTTTTACATATCCCAACTGTGTTTGTCTTCCACATTCTCACTTATCTGGGAAAACATCTTGTGTATCCGCCCCTTGCTGTTCACTACTTATATAACGTATTTGCAGTCATTTGAAATTACACTTCGATTTCTCGTCCCTGTGTCTCGGAGTCTCATGCTTGACAGGTGCAGGCAGACTATGTCCGACGGTGTCAGAGCCCATTTGCCTCTGATGTGGTGCCGAAAATTAACATGGGGTAGCAGGAGCTCTGCTCCTCTACAGCGAGCAAGAGAGCATTCACCCCTGGACAAATCAAATGAATTTCTGCCCATACACAAGGACAGGGGTCGATAAGTCGTGCTGTAATGTTTCACAATGATCTGGGTACACGGAGGAACTCCCATCCTTAAACAAATTATGTTCGGTTTATTTGGACAGGACTTTTGGGGGATGGATAACCAAAAACGACTTACTACTTTTTTTTCTGAGGGGAATATATTTTTTTCAATGTTGAAATATATTGACACACATACTGCACTGTATACTGACATTTCCCAACATATCAACCTTGAACTTTTTTGACTCTAAGAATTGTATCACTCAATTCTCATTTTAAGGCTGGAATGTCTATGAAAGTTTGAAATTGTACTGTACTGTACGTACAGTACTGTACAGCTGGTCATTGGATGGCACTGTTACAGAGTGATGCATCTTTAGTTTCATTAGATATAATTTTGCATAATATTAACTAATAATCAAGTATAATAACATTCCTTATGGATCACAGATCATCTTTACAGGACCTAAAAGATAAAAAATTGGAACGGAAAAATCTAATATTCAAATTTAGAAAACATCCCTTTTTATAAATGATTATCTTGGCATTACAGCCTCAACTGTCCAGTTCAAATGCCTCAGTGTGATCCAGAAAGGGCAGAAAGGCTTATTAGTCACAAACTGAGTGGTGATGACTGGGTCCTTTCCAGCACTGTTACAATTGCTATGGTGGATGGATGTGTTACCAGGCCAACTCGGCTCGACTGCTCAGCTCAGTTGGGCCCCGGATGTGGGGTCTTAGTGGGAAGCTACAGTCCAAAACCTCTCCACCATCATACAGAGGTATTGCATCATGTAACATGCATTTCCATGTTGAATGAATGAATGGTCTTTATTATTGTCATTGATATAGTACAGGTACCAAACAACGACATTTGGGAGGGGGGGCTCCCCTGGTGCTAGGAAAGAAAAAAAAAGGGAAAAAAAACAAGAAGGGAAAGGAGCTGGTTTACATAAATACAGGCTATGTACACTATCCACTATACTATACTGTACAAATAAAACACTGTGCTGTACTCTAATTAATTAATTTTAATAATTTTGCCATTTAGCAGACGTCTTTATCCAAAGCGACTTACAATTACGAATTACAGGGACATTCCCCCTGGAGTAACTGAGGGCTAAGTGCCTTACTCAAGGGCACACTAGTAGTGGTGTGGTTTCAGGCGGGATTTGAACTCACAACCTTCCGATCACAAGTCCAACTCACTATCCACTAGACCACCACTACTCTATGCTATGCTATACCTATTCTAACATTTCCTATTCTCTGCAACCTTATGTACCCTAGGGTTGTCATATTGCACATAGTGTTATTGCACATTCATTTAAAGTGTCGCAGTTTGCAGGCTAGAAATGTACACATTTGTGCCTCAGCACTACACCTGATTTTCAATCCAGCAGCTGCCATCAATCCGTCCAGACTGTCCAGGGCCCAGAACCTAGGTCTTTGCTGTGTTCAGGGCCTGGATGGCCCTGGGGTAGAAGCTGAGCTTCAGTCTGTTTGTCCTTGCGAACATGGTCCTGTACCGCCTGTTCGAGGGCAGCCGAGCAAAGTGTTCGTACCCAGGGTGGGATGGGTCTCTGGAGATCTTGGAGGCCTTCCTGAGGCAGCGTGTGTTGTACAGCTCTTCCAGAGAGGGGAGGGGGGCGCCAGTGTATACATTAATGTTCTATACATTACTGCACATGTGTGGTCGCACAGAGAAGTGAAACGGTTGCCCTTTATGAGTCAGGAAATGAAAGGCACTTAAGCACAAGAGGCAATCATAACCATAACTCTTAGTGGACATCTGAGACCTTCAGAGGCGGAAGAGAGGAAGAAACTGTGGCAGGGGTTGGTTTCATAACAGAAGCAAGATCTTTACCTTCTCTTAGCAGTGTATTTTTGTTACAAGAAAATACGATTACTATATTCAGAAGCCATTTCAATCCAACTCCCAAAAATCATGCTTTATTCATAGTGTAGCATAGTAATATTGTGTTTTGCATGTAATAAGCATGTCTTGAAACCATTCAACTATGACAACATCTCACTTACTCTATCAAGCCAATCTTATTCCCTGAGGTGTAATTGGTGAATGAATATTACCATACTGTACTAGATATAGAAATGTGTGTTTACAAATGCATGTAAACCACTAAACTGATTAGATTACAATGTCGTTATGGTGATTCCAAGCCATCCATGACAGGTGCTAGAGTTAAAGGGACACTTCACATTTTTTGCCTCATATTCATTATCCCCAGCACCATACCAGTGTCTACAGTATGTGAAAACAGTATTTCTACATTCCCTAGTCAAAAAGATAAGAGAAAAAGGTCTTCAGGAATTTCCCCCCAGTGTTGTCATTGGGGTACAAAAAATATTGAATTCATTGATTTTCAAAAACTACAGCCACAAACACACTCCCCCTAGCTGGAAAGGAATTGTGCTTTCTGATTTTTTATTTTTATTTTTTACTCCCAATGAGGTTTCCTTAGGACCTTGTCTCCCATCTTTTTGACTACAGAACACAGAAAATCACTGTTTTCACATACGGTATGTAGACACTGGTATGGTGCTGTAGACAATGAATATGTGGTTAAAAATCGGTGAACTGTCTGTTTTACATTTTCATCGGCCACATCAGGTGAGTTACCATACTCTAAATGTGTCCATCGCACTTACTATCATAGAAAATGTCAGATGGCCCATACAGTTTCTATAAATCTTTGAACCGAAAAATATCAAAATGTATTTCACTTCATTGAATGTTGCATAATGCAAAACAACTCCCTGGACTCAATTTTTACATTGGGTTGTGGTCAAAATCTAGGCCCCTTATATTAGTGCTCTGAGCTACGCACGACCCCATGATCCCATTGTGTGTCTATTTTAGAAGTCTTGTTCAGAATGTCTAATAGCACTGTCAGTTTTTTCTTTTTTTCTTTCTTTATTATTATAGTAGTTCTTATTCCCATGGACTTTAGGTTGTTGATTCTGCTTTTGCAGATCTGATAGATTAAACACTTCATATTTCAGTGTAGAGGTTCTTTTTAGATTAGGCTTTATTGTGCTCCTCATAAATCATCAGCTCAACCAACATGGACGGCCAAGAGAATCTTCTAGAACTTTTAGATCAATTCAGTCTTGGGCGAGACACTGAACCGTAAATTGCTCCCAATGACCGGGCCGGCGCCTTGCATGGTAGCTCGGTATCATAATAGCAGCAATCAAAATCTAGCGATGTTTCTATTTTATATTGTATTTTATGCACTTTGAGATTATTCTTGTATAAGAAATGTACATAAATAAATTGTAGGTGATTCTTGTGATTCTTGTGATTTTTTTCTTTTTTCTTTTCTAGCACCAGGGGAGCCACCCCTCCTAAATTTCGTTGTTTGGTACCTGTACTGTAGCAATGACAATAAAGACCATTCATTCATTCATTCATTAATTCATTCATTCATTCATATATTGTGAATTAAATGTAATACATTTGTATTATTATTACTTGACCCCACTGTCTTGCTGAAAACAAAAAAGCGTCACCGCCAGAGGCTCTTTTCACATACGTCAGCTTGTCTTGTTGATGTCACTGTTGCCCAGGAGACCAGCGTCACTTTGGAACTAGTTGCATTTCTGATAAATATTGATCATCACTCCACTACTTCTTAACGGATGGGCCTCTCTGTAATCAACTCTGAACTTTTTAACTAATCAACTTTAGGATCATCTCCATTCAAATAGTCATGTTTTCCTGCCTCATAGCTTGGTCATTAATATGCAACTGATTGATTCATATCTGTTGCAATGTTTTTTGTATTTGATCCTACAGTCCCTGAGTATTTCTACATGTTGAAATCATAATTGAGACTGGTTACATTTCTTCATCCCTATCCCTCAGCTGTTTACCAAAGAACGTAGTGGGATGACCACTATGTTATTGTTTGAATCCCAGACTACCCCTTTAGGTAAAGTGTTACCATATTGCCAAATGTATTGCTTATTCTGTAAATTATCCTGTTGTATTTAGCTGAGCCTGTTTCTTCCAAGCTCACTTTTATGGAATGCACTCTATGATTCAACTGTTTTAAATTAATGTAGCTAGAAATTATGCAGTGCAAATGTTTAAAAACGTGTTTTTCGCTTTTTCTTTTTTCTGGGGTATTGAGTGTGGATTGATGGCAAAATCTTTTAATTGAATCAATTTAAAAACACACACAAAAAACATACTTTCCGAAAGTACTGTATATGTAACATATGAAGGTATTGTATATGTAACACATGTACATGTTTGTGCTCATGTGTGATGCCCCCAGCAGTAGCCTCAGCTAGTCGTGGAGATGTTTTCCATCTGGCAATAGGAGATTGTATCCATGACCATAAAGAATATGTATATATACAGTACATCGTTTCCAAGTGACCAAACCTAAACATAATTAGCTTTCTTTCCACAACTATCCTGAAGGGAATATTTAGTAGGAAATGCACTTATGACGCTCTCAAGCAGACATAAAAGAACCTTCTGTTTGATGTATGCTGTATGAAATTGTCACTACCATAACATCCAAGCTACTGTCACTGTGCTGTATCTATGACGACCACAGCTGTGCATACTGTACTTGCATCTGTTCGGGTTGGGTTAATACATTGAGGCAGTTTGTTAGAGTCAGTGGAATACACAGTGATACCAATAATGTTAATGTACCAGAAAGAGTCAAAGGATGGTGGTGGCAATGCTCATACTGGAGACACTTACATCTTTTCTTTGGTAATACGTCCAGTTTGAATAATAATAATACAAACATTGTACCACAGTGCATACATTACTTGGCTGTATTAGTCATACAGTATGGACATTTCAGTCAGTTAGTCAATGCAGTGTGGTGCCATTGTACCCACTGTATGTCTCCATGGGGTGGCTGGTGGAGGTCGAAATCAGAGTACGGGCTCATTATAATACATGGAATGGAATGTGGAATGCTACATATCTATCTCTCTCTCTATCTCTCTATCTATCTATTTATATATTTATTACAATGCATATATTTGATACCATTCCATATTCCATTCTATGCATTACAATAATGAGCCTGTCCGATTTCTGCCTCCACCAGCCTTCACTGGTCTCTATGGTAGGATATGAGGTTGTCTTACTGCCACACCTGCCCTGTGTCCCACTTCTCCACCCTTTCTCCTCAAGTGTGAGCCTGCCCACTCCTCCACAAGGATTTAAAAGCACCGGATCGGTGCGAGCATGGGCTCTTACACCAGTCCCACGGGTTGAAGTCCAGACTGGCTGAGAAATGAGACACACCTCACACCTAAGGTCTCCCCAACCAGCCCCATTGTAAATGCATGGAACAAATGAAAAAGGGTATCAAACGTGTGATACCATTTCGCATTTCGTTTCATGCATTACAATCAGCCCGTCCTCCGGTTTCTACCTCCACCAGCCTCCCCTGGTACAACAGCACCTTAACAGTGGAGGCTGTGGTACCATGGACAGCAGCCAATGCCACTGCCAGGTCTCCTTCTGTTATGGTTTCACTTTCTCCAGCTATCATATCAGTAACCGAAGACGAGGGTAGTGGTGGCCTAGTGGATAGTGAGTTGGACTGGTGATCAGAATGTCATGACTTCAAATCCCACCTGGGAACACCACCACTAGTGTGCCCTTGAGTAAGGCACTTAGCCCTAAGTTACTCCAGGGAGACGGTCCCTGTAATCTCTAATTGTAAGTTGCTTTGGATAAAAGCATCTGCTTAATGTTAAATTGACTGTACTTATATAGCGCCTTTATCCAAAGCGCTCTACCTCCTGCGCCACAGCCGCCCCCTAAATGTGTGTAAATGTAATTACTTTTTTTTAAAGATCTGGAGCAATAGATCCAAGTACTTTAATTAAATCTATGATGTGAGAAAAAAACAAAAAAACACCAAGAACCAGGTTCTGTTTGACCAGCTAAGCTAAACATCAGGGGAGGCTGGAGGAGGTAGAAATCTGAGAACCATCGGTGTGTGAATGGGTGAATGAGAGGCCATTGTAAAGTGCTTTGGAATAAGGCGCTATATAAGTCAGTCCATTTACCATTATTCTTCATTCTAATCCATGCATTACAATGAGCCCGTCCTCCAATTTCTGCCTCCGCCAG
This sequence comes from Nansenia antarctica, assembly GCF_963989245.1. Classification (NCBI taxonomy): domain Eukaryota; kingdom Metazoa; phylum Chordata; class Actinopteri; order Argentiniformes; family Microstomatidae; genus Nansenia; species Nansenia antarctica. The sequence goes on along the minus strand of NC_137689.1, from coordinate 67,819,094 downwards.
ACTCCGCTGCTGTACAAGTCCTATACCAAACATACCAAGGTGACACTGAAAACCTTGATAAGACTTAACAAAAGGATGAATAAAGTTAAGCTACTCTTTCCCTTTATCAGTTAATATTTTAATATCAGAAGGAATACAATGATGTACCGTATTTATTAATTATTTTCACACCCTGGAGAGAAAACTTGCTTTATTCGGAATAGCAAACATTAGACCCTGTTTCGGTCACAATCTCGTCACATGATCAAACAAAAAAGTGTTTAAACCTTCCTAGCCACACCAAACACAGTTTAGCAGCCATGTAACATGTGATTAGAACATTAGGACCCTATGAGCCCACAACGAACCAACGACCCATTGTCTTTTCCACAACACAGTTAATGCTCAAGACTTTTAAATGATCTCATTACAGGCTTATAGTCGGCCCGCGGTGACGCAAACCATGCATGGCTAATCCCCATTATCGTTATCAAGAGGAGATGGTTTCTGTCTCTGCCCTTGAGGACTGCCATGAGTTCACATGACATCCACATCTTGATATCTGCCTCATTGAATGGCATCACCGTGTCCCTGTGTCCAGATACAGTATACACAGATAGGTCTGCCTCTATGGTGATTGGAGAACACAGGGCGTGCTCTTACATGATTGGCAGAGGGAGATAGCAGGATCCAGATCTAGGATGGATGTGGAGATGAGGGTGACAAGTTGTGTTTGATTCCTTGAACTGTCATCTGATACATGTGTATGTGTGGTTTCATGTCTCAAGTTGAGTACTGTGACAGCAAAGTAGTCATTTCTGAAGAAACATTTAGAAAACAGGATCTATTGTACTGTACCTCCTTGGATTGCAAGTGTTAAGTGTGTGTCTTGTCTGTCTTTATGACTAATCATCAGAGATGTGAATGTGTGTGTACTGATGAAGGACAAAACCCAGCTGATGGGCAATGCTACCACTGTAACATTGTTAAACAAGGATCATTCACTGATTGATATAGTTCCACTAATGCACATTTCAGTATCTTTTTTCATGCTCATTGATAAGATCATGAATTGTCTAAACCCAAAATATGAAAAGTTACTGTAATACACTGAGTTTTTAACCGCTGAACCAATCAAGATGTGGCATCAATAATATAATAATAATAATAACAATAGCAATAACAATAATACATTACATTTGTATAGTGCTTTCTCATGCACTCAAAGCACTTTACATGTCAACAATATGAAAATAGAAATACAAATAATGGAGGACAATCACAGAAAATACAGCCCTATGCATTAAAAGCCTGCCTGAACAGGGGAGTTTTTAGCAAGGTCTTAAAAAGAGTCAATACTGTCAGCAGCTCTGACATTGTGGGGGAGAGTATTCCACAGGTGAGGAGCAGCAGTTTAAATGTTTAGTGTGTTCTATCTCAACCGCATTTAATCAAAAGCAATTTTTCTAACTGTCAATTAAATGGAAAGTTCACACAAATTATTAAATGATTTAGTTGTTTCCTTACGCTGAAAGCAGTCTATGAAAAAGAAAGTACAGTCCACCCTTTGAGTTTGTTTACCTAGCCACTTTCACCAACCACTTACTTTGGCCTAAAAAGCAACAGAAGTCATTGAATGCCAATTCAAACATGCTGATTAGAGGTAGCCTACATTGACTTCCATTGGTTTTTGATAGGTTAGAAAATGCTAATTTTAGTGGAATTTGTCAGTGGCTACATTAACAAACCAAAGAATGGATCGAATTCTGTCCTTACAAGGTAAAGAAACAATTATATAATTGTGTCATTTGGGTGAACAACTATCCTAAAATTGACCCCCACAAAATGCAGCCATTTGAGCAATAAATCGAACAGTCATAGTGTACGAACTGTAACCGTTCAAACTCGGGTCTCTTGCTCTTTTTGCCACTACAAAAAAAGCAATATTATCTGCTTAATAAATAATATGACACATTTTCTCTCAGCCTCATATAAGGTTAAAGACTTGTGTTGAATCCCTGGCTGCATATTTAGCTGTTTCTCTCCTCCAGGCACGGCTGTGGCCAGCGTGTGTCAGGATCATTATCAGACAAGAGAGGAAATCTGCTCAGAGAGAGAGGGAGAGAGAGGCTGGCTGGCTGGCTGCTCATGGCTGCTTCTGGGCTAGCTCAGTACTGGCCAGCCCAGTCCGCAGGCAGCGGAGGAGGGGAGCTGTTTTTAAGAGCGATGCGAGATGCTTCAGGGCATGCCTGAAATTACATTAAGTTCACATTGCAGTGCCGCTGGCTGTCCACTCTGGCCCCATTAGAAAAATAAAGGCGCTTCTCAAGATTGAACTACTAGCTTCTGACAATAGGGCGAAGAGGAGGGAAAGAGGACCTGGATGTGATGTTTAATGTCTCTCGGTATCATTGTGGAGAAGGTGCACAGGTATATTTGTGTGTCCTGACTGCACTTTCCATGCTGTCATGCTTTTCAAGGCTTTCTTTTGTTGTCACAGGTCTAAAAATACATTGGTGTTACCATGCAATTCAATGAGTAATTACATTGTATTGGGAGAAACTATTAATTGTTACCTTGTTGTTACCATGTCATTGCACCTTTACTCCATGTTGTATGGGGAAGTTCTTAATATATATATTTTTTTATAGTTTCAGTACACTATTGAAATGTTTTAATCGTTTATACATCATTACATTTTCAAATTGATTAGCCGATCAAGTATTGCTAAGAGAGGTTAGGATTTATGATCATTTCTACATTGTCTCTCTTACTAATTACCTCTTAAAACTTACACTGTAGACATGGTACTCACATAACTGTAAATGTACAGCAAACTAAAGTTAACAAACAAACTCCAATCTGTGTCCCATCAAAGTCACACTTCAGGAGTGGTTATGAGTGAAGATGTAGTGTTATTTCCCATGGTGTGATCAGCTCTAGTACCTGAAGCCAAGGCTTGAGAGTGTGTGTGTGTGTGTGTGTGTGTGTGTGTGTGTGTGTGTGTGTGTGTGAGAGAGACTTTATGAGAGGGTGTGCATGAGAATCTAACCTCAGCACAACCTTTTTTCACCCTGAGAACAGTTCAAGAGTTCACAGTGATGGACATGTCTGGCTGCTCATGTAGTGTGTGTGCGTGCATGTGCGCATGCGTGTGTGTGTGTGTGTGTGTGTGTGCGTGTCTCCTGCAGTGGTTAAAATAATAAAAAATGGGATCTTTCATCCCTTGTGTCATCATGTCAGTATTGTAATTCTAGCATAGATGAGAACTAGGCCAGCAGCATGCACACTGGACTGTGTCTACTTCCAGCAATACCCGAACGGAACCACTGATGTGTGAGTACAACAGATTTAATTGAACACATGTAGTGTAAATCTGTTCCCTACAACAATAAAAAAAACGATTGCAACACATATATATTTAACCTCTGGCGAGAATGTGTTGCATGCACTTGAGTTCATTTTTCACATCTTGTTATACATTCATGCAATTATTTGCTCCTGGAGTCAGCCTTGTGCGAGTAACCATGCATGTGGAAAGTGTGGGAGTTGATTGGCTGCTCATTTGTCACTGTGAGAGAGGCGATAAACCATAACCCAGCAAGTGGGTTATTATTACCTATATATATATACAGTAGATAGAGTGGAGTAGCCAATATCTGTCTTCATGTACTATTGTATGCTCTTTGTCTGTGTATTGAATTGGTCTAAAGTCCTTTGATCCATGCTCTTTTGCTTCAAATATTGGGCAGCCACTCTGATTCTCAATCCAGCGTTGTTGCTGGATCCATTTTAAGGACACTCTGTGATGTTGATCAGTGATGTTGTATGTTTGTCTACCAGGTGAGGCTGGTGGAGGCAGGAATATGAGGACGGGCTCATTGTAATGCATGGAATATAATGACGAATGATATCAAACACATGTGAAATGAGGAATAGCATCATATGTGTGTTTGATACCATTCCTCATTCCATGCCATGCATTAGAATGAGCCCGTTCTCCGATTTCTACCTCTACCAGCCTCCCCTGTAATGTCTACTGTAAAATGAATTGCAACACTTCACAACTAACACAGAAAACGTAATCTATGAATTCTCCATCAGTGAATTCTCCATCAGTAATAACATATCGTCCATAAATTAATCCAAACCTTTAGATTTTTTATCAAAGCCAACCCGTAGGAACCACTGTATAGATTATAACATGACCTCTCTCTCTTGCTAATTTAATAAAACTTCCCCTGGTGCCATTTTATGCTATCTGCGTTTTGTGATAATACAGCCTTTGGCTCAGGACAAAATAGGGCCGGGCTTGAAATTTAAAGCAAAAGGTTAATGCAAAAACCATGGCTGGGAGGCTAATGAGCATGTTCTTTATTCAAGGCCCAGTAGAGATGCCATGCCAGGCCACAGAGCTGCTAGCTGTGACGCTAATTGTAAGGTGTAAGCTGTACTAGGTGACCTTGGTAGGACTGGGGCAACGACCTAAAAGCCACCAGCGTGTTTGGACGACCCCTGTCCAAATGATTACTGTCCCCCCTTCCCATAGAATACCTGTGGAGCACGGTTGTCATTGTAACCAATCCAGAGTTAAATGTCAAATGGAATGATTCTTCTGTGAAAAACAAAGGAGACTTGACAAGTGGGAGTTTAAGGTTTGGTGTTCTAGCTAGCCTGGCATCTGTGTACGACTACGAATCTATTTTTCGAGAATGATGTCCTCCTTTGTCAGAGATACAAGTGCTGTAGAAATGTGGAAATGACTACTGTCATATTGAATGGGAAAGTGTGTCCAAACTTTTGCCTGGTACTGTATATACATTAAAGAATCCCAAATGAATTATACCCCACCATGAGGAAGGTTATTGAGCCGAAATATTGGTGATGAATAAATAACAAGACTATGCAACTTTCATTTTTATTAACCATTCAGTTGAATATCATCATATAGATTCTTCATTTAACTATTTCTGTCCCCATTATCGTCCTCTAGAGTTCTATCTGGAGAGCAGAGTGCCTATCTTAGGTGGAAATGGTTTCTAGGGTAGTTCCCTTGGAAACAGATTGACGCACTTGTACAGATGCCAATACATAGGCAGCACTGCCAGGCAGGATGCAATGTGGTTTTGGTTTCCTTTTCCTGTGAAAACACATTACCCTTATGAGGAAAAACTTAAGCAAGATTTTGAATATTCTTTCAAAGGCGCAATCTAATGACTTGCATTATAGTCAGCCAAGAGGACTGGTACCTGCCAAACTGGTACCTACCAAAATGGTCTGTTTTTTAATCAGCCAACTTGTTTTAAAATGTACTACACTCCAGTGTTTGCTGTGTTAGAAGTGGGGCTTGGCACCGGCCATCCCCGACTGGTGACTCAGTCAGTCAGTGTGCCTGTCCTACTACCCACCCAGCATGAGTCAGTCTCCCACTCGCAGAGCCTGGCTTGTCCAATCACGGGAGGTGTCGGTGCCACCATCGTACGTAGGCCTGCGTCAGGGCCCTCGTTGATAACGTAAAAGCTTTAGAGCGGCCTCCCTTTACTGGCACATTTCCCTGGGGTGGAAGGAGGAAGAGAGAGTTAGGGTGGGAGGAAGAGGTAGGGAGGTAGAGAGGAAAGGGTGAGTGAGGGAGCTGAGGGAGGGAGGGAGGAGGGAAGATGGAGGGTGGGTGAGAAGGAGGGAGGTGGGTGATGGGAGCCTCCCTCGCTGACACATTTCCTTGGGTGGAAAGAGGAAGACAGAGAGGGGGTGGGAGGGAGGTAAGGAGAAAAGGGGGAGTGAAGGAAGTGGTAGGGACGGAGGAGGAAAGATGGAGGAGGGAGGGTAGGTGCAATGAGAAGGGGGGGGAAACGAGTGGGGGTGAGGTAGGAGGGAGAAAAGAGATGGAAGGAGGAGGTAGGAGAGGGAAAGGCAGGAGAACAGAGAGGGAGTAAGGAGAGGGGGTGGGAAAAAGTGATTTTAGAATTCAGGCAGTTAGCTGTAATGTCTCATTTGGGATGTAACCGAAAGTACTATAAAGGGATCTTCTAAACGTACCCTGCCGTGCCTCCTGGTCAGGAAACATTTGCTGAGAGCAAACAAACTGTACATGGGATTGATATTTGATTACCTTGTGCTATCATTTTGTGCTATCATTATCTGTCTTAAACTATTATGATAGGAGGTACTGCAGGTCATTAATAAGAAATAAGTAAAGAAAGAAAGAAAACAGACAAGCAACTATCACAGCCAGTCACAAACTTCAAGATCAAGTCTGAGAGAATCTGTGAAGAATCTGTGACAACTTTTTCCAGCAATTATTTGGAGCCTGGCAGTCTTCCTTCCTCTCTTGTTCCCCATGCTACAATGAATGGGTTCAGATTGTACAATGATGTGCTCTATTTGGTCCATAATGATTCAAATTAGGCGCTCTCCTGCCTGCAGCTCCTGCAAGGGACCAATCCCCCCCCCCCCCCCCCAAATAAATACAGTCGTTGATCTGATCTTAAATAGCGACAAAACTTGTATGTTTTACCACAAGAGGCCAAAGAGGTGAGTGATGTTTTGATTATGCAAATGGGAGAGGTAACAACCCTTATTACTGGTGGCGTTGCAGTACACTCCAACTTCTGTGTGCTTCATTTAATCATTTGAGGAGGCGCCGTTGGAGTTTCCAGTCAATAAGCAATTGACCCACCATTCGCTGTATGCATACATTTAATCAAGATGAAAATCATTGCTGTGGATAATGAATTATTATGCAAAATTTAACTCAGAGAGAGGCAATGGGGAAATGTCTATTGTCTGCACGGCTCGTTAGTTGGGGAAGATAATATCTATGTGCACATCTGAGGATGAGCACGAGGATGCTGACCGCTCATTTCTATTCATTTATTTCACACACTCCTGGAAAAAAGAGTAAAAAGGGTTCTTTGCTTTCCTTGTAAGGGAACTGTTTAAAGGACCCTCTTTGGTACCACTTTGCCCGGCTGCCCTCGAAAAGGCGGTACAGGACCATGGCCGCAAGGACAAACAGACTGAAGCTCAGCTTCTACCCCAGGGCCATCCAGGCCCTGAACACAGCAAAGACCTAGGTTCTGGGCCCTGGACAGTCTGGACGGATTGATGGCAGCTGCTGGATTGAAAAAATCAGGTGTAGTGCTGAGGCACAAATGTGTACATTTCAAGCCTGCAAACTGCGACACTTTAAATGAATGTGCAATAACACTATGTGCAATATGACAACCCTAGTCGTTTTATCTGTACAGTATAGTATAGTGGATAGTGTACATAGCCTTTATTTATGTAAACTAGCTCCTCTCCCTTCTTGTTTTTTTTAGTTTTTTTTTCTCTTTCCTAGCACCAGGGGAGCCACCCCTCCCAAATTTCGTTGTTTGGTACCTGTACTATAGCAATGACAATAAAGACCATTCATTCATTCATTCATTCATTCATTCATTCATTCATGTAGATCTAGATGGAACCAAAAATGGTTGTTCATGGAACCAGAAAATTCTATGTGGAACCAAAAAAGATTCTACACAAGCAAACAGGGTTATTCAACCAGGGACAGCTGAAGAACCCTTCTGTTCTAAGAGGGTATGGTAAGAGTTGAAAACGAAAGTGTAGCATTAGATGCAACAACAAGGGTATGTATGCACAGGTGTGGGGAGAAAACCCTAAATGGGCTGAACTCAGTGGTGAAAAGTATTTTAGATTGTAGAGAGGATAAGTGAAGAACATGCTGCTGAGCTTTCTGTGTGTACTACCATACAGCCTTGGGCATGCTTATGGATGGTATAGTCTGTCTCCCACACAACTTTCTTCTTCACTTTCTCACACCTTTGTACAGACTCTTCCGCGGAAGCTGGTGGAGGTAGAAATCAGAGGACGTGCTCATTGTAATGCATGGCACAGAATGAGGAAGGGTATCAAACACAACAGGGTATATCAAGCACACTCCTCATTCCATTCATTTACGTTTTTGGCATTTAGCAGACGCCTTATTCCAAAGCGACTTACAATCAATACATTTGAATACTAAGCATGTGAATCAGCAGTCCACCATTCGTTGCAGGAAGAGTACTCTAGCTCGGGCCCGGGGCCACTGATAGAAGGAAAAACCTTCTCCCTATTGTCGCCTTCTACAATTTTTTCTTTTTTTTTTTTCTGGAGAAACTGAGAAACAGTACAAGGGGGGCAATAGAAGTTCTTAGGGACACAGTAGAGGGGAAAGCGGGTGTCTTTAGGAGACGTAGTGGTGAGGGTCAGAAGATGTCTCAGGAGGAGCAGTTAAGATGTAACCTGAAGAGATGGAGGTCTTCAGTCTACGACGGAAGATGGGTAGTGACTCTGCCGTTCTGACAGCCGTGGGGAGCTCATTCCACCAGCGGGGAGCCAGTGTTGTGAAGAGACATTCCATTGTATTACAATGAGCCCGTCCTGTTTTTGACCTCCACCGACCTCCACTGCTCCTTATAGCAGTGCCACACATTACACCACTATGGCAAAGTGACATAACACCGTATATAACATAGGCGCCTCTTTTTGACAGACATTCTCATCGTTGTGCACCGATACAATTGAGGCTGGAAAAGTGCTGTGATTCGCAGTTCGGGACGAGCAAGCGAACAAGGCATTAACAAGTCGATAAATGATGTTGACAGCGACATGCTGCGCGTGCTCTCCCCCCTCCCTCCTTGTTCATCCACTTTATTCAGCATCCACATGCTGCTATTTGCTACTCGGGCACAGCTGGAGAGATACAGTAAGTTAGCTGTTGTCAGAGGGAACATATTTTTGGCACATTGTCATTTACAGTAAATAAGTGAACCATGTCATCCCCGGTGCCGACAACAGACAAGACAGCCTAATCCCCCGGAGCGCAGCGCGACACCTCCATGAAGTATTATTAAGCAGGGGAGGAGGACAGATCCATCTCTCAGCGAGAGATCTGTTTCAATGCCTGAGTATGAATCATATGAGATGTGGGCAGCCCTCCGTTCTGTATGTTGAGTAACTCAAGTGTTTCCAGGCCCAGAAGGGAGGTAATGTTCAGCTGTCGTTTGTGTGTGAGTGCGTGTGTGTGTGTGTGTTTGTGTGTGTGTGTGTGAGAGAGAGAGAGAGACAGGGAGAAAGTGTGTGTGTTTGTGTGTGTATGTCTGTTTGTGTGTGTGTGCATGGGTGCGTGTGTGTGTGTGTGTGTGTGTGTGTGTGCGCGTGTGTGCGTGAGAGAGAGAGACAGGGAGAAAGTGTGTGTGTTTGTGTGTGTATGTCTGTTTGTGTGTGTGTGCATGGGTGCGTGTGTGTGTGTGTGTATGTGTGCGCGTGTGTGCGTGAGAGAGAGAGAGACAGGGAGAAAGTGTGTGTGTGTTTGTGTGTGTATGTCTGTTTGTGTGTGTGTGTGTGTGTGTGTGTGTGTGCATGGGTGCGTGTGAGTGTGTGTGTGTGTGTTTGTGTGTGTGTGTGTCATGAGTGAATGGTGTGAAAGAGTTTAAAGCAGAACACTCAGCAACCCCTAAGACCTCTTATGCTCAAGTGTGTGGCGCGTCCAAGGCAACGGCCGGCAGCACCCACTATGATGGGTTAGGAGGTAAAGAGGAGGAGGTCAGAACTGAAAAGAACATAGAGAGAAATCCACTACCTTTTTTTACAGGGCCAAGGAGAGATTTGAGGTCTGACAAACTTGACAAAGGCTTGAGTGATGAGACCTCCACTCGCGGTGCTGAGTGATTGAGCGACCGAGAGGTATGAGGAAGAAAGAGTTGGAGAACCTGAAAGGGTAAAGAGGTATTAAAGAACCAGACTTTAACAAGAGAAGACAAACATATGAATGTGGCATGGACCTGTGGGAGTGGAGTTTATGTAACCTTCTCTATGGAGCATTAAGAAGGGATCAAAGAAGGTGTCTTTTAAAAAACAATTAAAACAGTGGGCCAAAAAAAAGAAAAAAGTAGGAATATGAAAATATTCCATGTTCTCTATTATACTGTAAACACATTAGACACATGATGCATCATAATGTGAAAGCATGGTCACATTGCTCTTATCCTATGATAGATAGAACACTGTTGAGTGAAATCTTGAAGGTTGAGCGGCGGAGTATGTGATTCTGCCAGCTCATCAGTAAACACCATTAAACATCAGGGGCGTTTATGGCTCAGGGGGTAGAGCCGGTGTCTAATGATCTCGCTGTCCGGCGGTTCGAACCCCGGTTGATCAGGTATTGAGGTGTCCTTGGGCAAGACACTGAATCCCAAATTGCACCCAAAGAGCGGGCCAGCGCCTTGCATGGTAGCTTGCCGCCAATGGTGTTTGAATGTGTGTGTGAATGGGTGAATGAGAGGGCATTGTAAAGAGCTTTGGAATAAGGCGCTATATACTGTAAGTGCAGTCCATTTCTGCCAGCTCATCAGTAAACATCATTAAACATCATTACTGTAACAACAGAACAAAGCCAAACAGGTGGGCAGCCTGTCGGTTCCTTCTCCACATACTGTAGCTTGTGACTGCTTATGGCAATGTACATACCAACAAGAGCCCACATACACTAAGAGCTGTCTTTCTGCTTTATTATGATATTTCTTCATGGCCAGACCCTGTGGGGCCACCAACTGTGCTGCTGCTGCAAAAAAATGCAAAGATGTGTTGCTCCAAAAATGGAGAGAGAGAGAGAGAAAGTGAGAGAGAGAGAGAAGAACCTGGAGCTATGTTGACAAACACAGCTCAACTGGAGGAGGAGGAGGAGGAGATGGAAGTGTTATCGTGTCTTCAATGGGCAGAGCCACAGGGGAAGAGGCCTCAAATGAGCCATGCAAGTTGAAGGGGTCGGTCGCTCCTCAGCAAAATCAGCATTATTCCCTTCCTCCTCTCCTTCCCTCCCATTGAACTCCAAGCCCAACTAGAGGGGCTTATCAAGAACTGTGCCAAGCGAATGCCCCAACTGTGCCAGTTCCGTGTAAATGGAAGTGGAAGTCCCTTGTAAAGAGTTCACGTCATGGCATCGGTTCATTTAAATATTGATTGTTAATTCTCGAGACAATTTGTGTCTTTCCTTGCAGAGTACGGTAGTTAGAGTGTGAAGACCAAATGTCTATTGCAGAGACAAAGCGAGGGAGAGTCTGTTTTTTTTTGTCTGTTTGTATTGTAAATTAGTGAGCTAATCACCATCTCCTTATGCTACATGCTGTAGTTAAAGACCATATGGCTTTGATCAATTTTCCCTTTCCCTCTATTTGTTTGGAATAGGATCCTGGTGGACAAAGCGGTTTCTAAGGAGATGAGGTCAGACTGTGGGACTGTGGGACTGTGGTCAATTAAGCCACACCACCACTAAGACCACATGACAAACTTGTATCTCATGTCTTATAGACAGAACCCATTTTAAAACTCTTGTGATTCTTAATTCTGGAGTTATACACTGATTGATTTAGTGTTTTAGCGATCGTTTGCGGACGTGGCGAAAGATGGGTTCCATATAATGTGAGGTGATAATGACAGGACATGTCGAGATTAATTTCACCAACAGATATTATGTATCAGTTTATGAGTCGAAGCGATACTGTAAGAATACTTTCTTTTAAAGAGTCCAACCCTAAGTCTGGCAATTTCATCAGTGGAGTAAAATAAGAAGCCTGAATAAGAATAAGAATAACATAGCAAGGCTGAGTCTCCACAGTGACTCTCCACAGAAAATGAGAGTGCACAATTAAGGCAGGAGAGAGTAGGGGTTTCTGAAATGGAATGCTTGTTCCTCTTGGGGAAAATGACTTCACCGAATGCTAATTCAATTGAGGGAATCTTATATTTAGAACATTCCTCATAGCGTATGACATTACCAAAAGAGGGGTAAACTTCAGAATGAGCAGAGGAGAAGCGTTTTTGTCATCTGTCAAAAGAACGAGGTTGGCGGAATGAGGAAGATTCGGAAGGAAAGGCTTCGCATGTCAGCCCACAATTAAAAGAAAGAAGGAAATAGAACGAGAGTACGAATGAAAAGAGAAGCGTATTGATACAGTAATGTCATTCTCTCGTTGACTTCCTGTGTTTGAATGAAACCTTTAGACATTAAATGGAAAGAGAAATAGGCTAGAGCTGGTTTGTATCACTGCTGTTGACATGACAGTTGTCGGGAATTTAGATTACAGGAAATGCAATGGAATGAATTAGGAGCAGATGTTGAACAGGTGGAAGGGTAGATTAGGTCATGGAGCAGAAGAAGCTCTGGATCCAGATACAGATCCTCCATGTTTGATATAAACCATACATTGTCTGAACTGCCAAATTATTGATTATCTTACCTTGATTCAAATAAAACAAGTAATTATACAGGTAATTTACCTAATTTACACAATCAAGTATGTGACAGGGTCTGGTTAAAAAGTCCTCAAGTGAATGTAATTTTTAAGTTTTTTTTCCAGATTATGAAAGTGCAAATTGTACGCTTTCAAATGGTGTGTCATACATTGAAATCTGAAAATAGTTGAAGAAGATAATGCTTATTTGAATGTTGGTACACCTGATCTCTTCGATGACTTTCAATCAGGCTTTCGCCTGCTATACATAGCACTGAAACGGCCTTATTAAGGTCCTTAATGACATTTGTGTAAACACCGACTCCGGAAAAATCACAGTTTTGGTACTACTAGATCTTAGCGCTGCCTTTGACACAACATTCTAATAGATAGACTAAAAACCTGGGTAGGACTTAAAAGTACGACTAAAGCTTATTGATAAAAGGCACACACAGTACAATGTAGGACTGGTTATCTCTGTAATTGCATTGAACAAATAAACGCCTAGATGACACAAAAAAGCTGGATTACTCCAACTAAGGACAAAACAGAGATAATTGTATTTGGTGCACCTGACAAAAGATGTTTAGCACATCACAACATGCTGAACATGAACATGCTAAAAACACAAAAACTACACAAAACTACATATAATTAGATGATCACACATTCCTTGCTTTTGAACACGTCCTAAAACGTACGTTTGTATACAAGCCATGTGTCACTTACCCATGTAAGTGCCTATGGCAGACAAGACAGTCAAATTCACAATTAGTGATCCTAAAACTGTTGTTTGTTGTATCGAGTGTGCTTTTCAACACTTCAACTTTCGTAATTATAGCAAAAAAACACATTAAAAAAGATACGCTTTTTGCTCATTTGCGTGACTTGAGAATTGCCAAAATGGGGCCCTT
>NC_137689.1:67728429-67800929 GCF_963989245.1 Nansenia antarctica | reverse complement strand
AGGATACAGTTCGTTGGATGCACAGTTGTTGTGGGTATACAATATGCAAGAAGCTGAACTACATCACTGTGACAGAAGAGGAAACCACAACTGTGAAGGAACAAGGCCAGAATGTGTCAGGATATTTGCACAACAAATCAGGAAAAACCACAACATAGAATATAAAAAACTTTTCCTGTAAGTCAAAAGATGTTGGGCTGGATTTTTCTCAATGTACAATAAACTTGACTTTACTGCCATCTGGTGTTCATAAAACATTGAGCAATAGTTTACAGTATTATTCTGGATACCATCTGCCTATGATGATCCTTAATCATTCAAATAATTAAAAAAAGGAAACAAAAAGAAAAAATATATATGAATTGAAATATTGGACCATTCAGCAAACAATTAACAGCATACTCAGTATTACTTGTGAGATTGACTGCTGTTCACTACAAAAACCTTTCCAGTTGTTTCAATTATAGTTGTATTTCAGACAGTCTTAATGGTTTCTATTTCTTCATCTCACAGTAACCCATGTATCCCGTTTAAGAGTAACACTGCCAGCAGCAGCTTTAATAATATAAGAGGATATGAGCTAATCTACCCTGCCCTTGAAACGTGAGCGGCCTGAGATAAGGTGTGTCTGCCAGTATCAACTACGACACCCGACACCCCCGTCCAAAACATAATATGTAGTTCTGTACCCGTATTCATAAAGTGTCTCAGAGTAAGGTTTGGCCTTTTAGATTAAAATGAATTGGATGATAGGGACAGGAGGGAATCTGATTTGAGATCAGCTCTGAGATGCTTTATGGATATGGAGCCAGAAACAGTCTGTATCTAATAATATAGATGAGAATACTCTAGATGACTCCGACTTAACTAGTTACAGCTACTGCTAATACTGCCCTTGGTTCTGTTACAACACAAATACTGTAAAGTCTGAGGAGGCTACTGGAAGGCTAGTGCATGGAGCCCTCCGATTTCTACCTCTGCCAGCCTCCCCTGCTGCAAGTAACCCCACTCTGAAAACCAATTACATTTTACCAGCGTCAGCATTCACATTCCACGTTCTCCCTCTTGGGGAGGGAAGCAGTTCTGAGTGTTAGTTTACTTTTTAAGAGCTTATTTAAAGATCTTATCTGTTTCGGCAAGGTAAAATGCAATGACAAAGCTCAATATATTTCATTTTATTCTCCTAACAGAGGCAGATACGTTTAATTAGGATGAGGCCAAAGATATGTTGTTATTGAAACGCAGCATTTGTGCAAATGTTGCTCATTGTCCTTTCAGCTTTTTCCAAAAATCATCTGTAACCACTGGGGTGGTTTCCTGGACACAGATTAAACCTTGTGCTGGATTGAATCACAGATTCTCAAATGAAAATGTCTTTTAGAATCAGACAAGCGCTTCATCTAGGTCCGGGAAGAGCAGCCCTGTGAGTATACCGAGCACAGGACGCTGTGGATACTAACAAGATGAACAGGAGACAAGAGAACAAACACATTCGATATTTTCTTAACTTGACAAAATCTAGGAGGAAATTGTAAACGAGGACCCCCTAAACAGATCATATGACAATCGAGTTACTTATCGTTATAAAGACACGGTTCTCTAGTGCAAAGATTTGCCATTCGTAGATAAGAACCAAAAGTCGATGTGCATCAGACGGACACATTCAAACATATTCAAACATGGAGGCAGGAGTGCAAATGAACCACTCACTCACGCCAAACATCCTCTCAGAACAGCCGTAAGTGTTAGCTTCGCACAGAGAGAGCAACAGATGGATAATTAACACAGCCTGTTTCTGTGCCCTTTTCCTTAAGTATGCTTAAGTATACTTGTGCACTTGGCTTAAGTGTCGGCTCTTACACCACATATCTTTTCCCATTTAAATCCATGTGGGGAAGTGTTAGTGCACAAGTGCATACTTCAGACAAAGGGTGGAGAAATTGGACTCAGAACATGTTACTGTATGGGTAAAGCAGGAGCAAAAGAAGGATGAAAATTAAGGCATGTACAAAGTTGCAGTCTTCTTGACTTGTATGACTTCTAGAAGTATTGGGCTCGGTTGGGAATTGGGTACTACATAGATACAGCACTAAAAACTAGCATACTGCATGAGTACAGCAGACACTTCACATTTGATATACCACCAAATTGCATTTGTAATTGAATGTAGTATATATGACATCTGGTCTTTCAAGCATACTAGATGACCACTATCCTTACTAAATAGTATGGAAGTACAGTATGCCATTTCAAACAGAGCCCAGTGACATAACAACCGATCAGATTTCTCTATCATACAACTATTGTTCAACTTTGCTTTGCATTCAAAATGGATATCAGGGATACAGTAACAGATCCAAACAAAAGCAGAGAATCTCCTCATTTAAGTTAATTCAATTTCTCTGCAATAATAATAATAATAATAATAATAATAATAATAATAATACACCACATCCATTCTTCAATAATCAGATTATTATCATCTTTAACAGATTGGTATTCCACTGAGGGGGGTCATCATAAGTGCCATGTTTCAGGTAGTACAGCCATGTGTTTTAAAGACTACATTGACTCCAGTTGACATTTGGTAACACACTTCTCATACACATGCAAATGTCTGACCCATAAAAAAAAACAATAATTGCAAACAAACAAAATGATCATTTTAGATCAGCTATTGCAACCTAATTTGATCTCAACACACCTGATGAAACAATTGAAATGGTGTCTTTCATTTGTATATTGCTCCAACACCCTTACCAAATTATACTTTTTTGAATATATTTTTTTCCCTCCAACTCCCATTGGACAACAATCTTTACCTGCTGGTTTGTTCCTTTTCCAGATAAAAAGCAGATCTCTAGCCTTAGCTATTATGCCAGCAGACATGGTAGCTAGCTATTCCCCACTATAGTGCACATAGGGACCTTTTTCTGGACTTTTTTGGGCCCAATGGAAGTCCAAAGCAACAGATACAGAGCAACAGATACAGAGCACCAACCCTCACAGTGTCTTTGACCTGACGTGACAGAGAGGGATTGACTGCATCCTTCTGCCCTGTGGCTGTTCATCAACCAGCCAGTCTTTGTGTCACCACCTCACGGTACATGATGGATATGTAGATGAAGAGGAGGAGGATGACAAAGAAGTCGTCCATGAAGCCTAGCAGGCCGAACATTGCCTCTGGGATGAAGTCCAGCGGGGAGGCCAGGTAGGTAAGTGCTCCCACCAGACACAGTAGGATACGAATACGAAACATCCAGAAGAGCCCTCCGACAGAGAACATCTCCCTGAAGGCGTGGCGCAGCAGCGTGGGGACGTCCCGCAGGTACTCCATGAGCTGAGAGAGAGAGAGGAGGTCAGGACGATACATTTGGCTTAGAACAGTAGCATTGGTAGCGCTTTCTTTTAGGGTGCAGAAGTGCTACATGGTAAAATGGTAATTACAAAATAATATGATTTTTAATATAAATAATATATTTGTACATTTTTTTGGGGGGGGGGGGGGGGGTAATTATAAGCACCATTACTAGGCATAATTGGTACCAAGTAATTTCCAATTTGGTTGAATTATTTGAGGCAAGTGCCATAAATTACTAATTATATTAAACAGCAGTAGAAGGTGGCAGAAACAACATAAAACAAAGTGCTACCATTAGTGAAAGCAAACGTGTGTTCCCATTTGAAGTGACGATAATTACTCTACTGGATGATAGGGTCAGATAAGAACATCTAGCTGCTGTAGTAAGAGGGCAGGATGAAAGCATTGGTAGCACTTTGTTCTAGGGTGAAGAAATGAGCTAGAATATAACCATCTAGCTACTGCAGTGAACTCACAGATCTGGGCTGGCCTGAGAACCTGCGGTTGTAGTCGTTGAGATCCCGCAGGATGAGTATCGGCTCCACCTGCCCATCCGGCTCCACCTGCCCATCCGGCTCCACCTGCCCATTCGGCTCCACCTGCCCAACCTGCTGCGGTGAGGCGTGCTCGTGGAAGAGCGGGAAAAGCAACGTCACCTGTCCGCACAACAAGGAAGAGGTACATTTATCAGGATAAATGGCTAATACTATATATGCACTAGGTCATATAAACGTGTCCGTGAAAAAAAAGACAGGTGAATGTATTAATTCATGTTACGAAAAAAGGTCTTACCATTTGTCTACAGATGGGACAGTTAATAGCACCAAGCCAAGTCCCATACCTCCAATACGCAATTATACAGGAACCTTCCAAATAAAGGAAAGAAATTAGTCCTATATCCAGATGCTACTGTATACATCCACCACCATAATGCTTCAATACAGTTGCTGGCTCTGATTCCTTGTTCATAGTGGAAAGTAATGTGTTACAGCAGTAATAAATAAAGGCTCACCACAGAAGAGGTGGCCACAGTTGGTTTCTACAGGCAGTACGGCCTGCTGTAGACACACAGGGCAGGACATATCAGTGTAGTACTGTGTCCTGGGCTCCGCAGGGGTTTCCTGATGTTGGGAGAAAGTAGCAATCAACACACACAATACCAGGAAATGCTGCACAAACCAGCAGGCCCAAAGCTGCTTTATCTCGCAAGACTGGCATAGCATTTCATGCTTGGTTCAGGTTAAAACAGTTTGAAAAATAAAGTGTTGAACTACTATACTTTAAGTTCAGGTACACTGAACATTTCATCAAATCAATTGTAGTGAAGAAGAGTGAATAAGAGTGAACGTCGAGAGCGAACAAGAGTGAACAAGAGAGTCCACTCCTTTCACTGCCCTTTGGATTCACTTTTTGTCCTTTGGTTTCTTCTTTATTGGTTCCGTTTCTCAGAAACATATCCTAAAGAAAACTATCCTCACAGTTCTCAACAAGACTTTTGATGCATGGGGTCCAGTGTTTCCCCTAGGTTTGCTGCCTTGGGGGGGTGGCATGGACCGTGGCATGGACCCCGCCCCCCCCCCCCCCCCCCCCCCCCCCCAGGGGGTAAGACCCTGCCTCATACCAGTGTCATGTCCAGGGGTGTACTTGTACATTAAGCCGCCTCACGCTACGGAAACAGGAGATAGGCTCCTGCCCTATGGGCCATTAGGCTCCAGAACCATCGGTTCTCAAGGCTACTTACTTATGTGGTCTTGACTACCTGTCCACTTTCTCACCTGGTTCTTGCTCGCTCTCTCTCTCTGGTGCACCATCCTGCTCTCTCTCCTTCTCTCTCTCTATCCTCCTCTCTCCCTCTTTTACTGTCAACCAAAAGGCAAACATAACAACCAGAGTATTTATAATCTAATACGAGGTATAAATTGATCCATATCAATGTATAACATAATTATAATTGAATATTGGATTGCTGTGGGCAATGCAGTCAGATAATGTCATTTTGACTTTACTCTCTCACCTGAAAAAAAATCGTATGTCCAACTATAAAAAAACAGACATTTCCAATGCTTCAATCCACTGTCCATGTACTGTAAATATGCCAATATGGTATTACCATGAAGCCCAATTCTAGCAGAATAAGAAAGATAGTATATCTACTTTAAGTAAAATAATAAAGTGCATCCAGTTAGCTCTTTAGCTGGCATGTGTGCAGCAGACTAGCTCATCTAATCACCTCTGAGTAAGCTAGTTAGCTTGCTAGTTCTTTGACACTATTTTACATACCATGGAACTATAATCAGACACTTTCTAGTCACAATAATAACGACCAATTTGAACCAACTTCCTCTGTCAGAACACTCAGCAAGTATATTTGCTAATGTTTCAACTTGCTTACTTTCCATCTGCAGACATCTCACCCTGCAAAAACTCTCTCGCGTCGCGCGCACAATCTTGTGTGGAGATAGGTTTGGCTATGCGAGACTACTGCCGGACTAACGTTACCAACGAGCCCATGGGCTTGCCACTCGCCAGATTCGGGTTGGGTGCATTTAAATAAAGCTGATATTTTAGCCTACTTGTCAGATGTTTGGTGTCTACGTCCGTAATAATTCCTCTTTCTTGGGGGGGCGGGGGGTTCCGTTGGGGGCCCCAAGGCAATGGTAGGGGAAACACTGCTGTATATATGCCATTTAGCTGCCGCTATACAAAGCGACTTACATATAGGTCCAGGCGGGAATATTACTGTGATATTACAAACACAACGCTTCAGCCTTACCCGCTGGAGCTGCTCTCGAACGGCACGCACATGTTCCTGGTTCTCCGGGTGGATGTTTTGTTGATCCTCTCTGTACAGAGGGGAGTCAAATGAACATCTTCAGTTGTGAATGTTTGACACACAAGACCTGGCTACATGCTGGGTGTGTGTGCTTTGGCAAACTTCTATGAGTGGCTGTTACACACAATACATGTACAGTATGCTATGAACTGCCAGTCTTGCATCCTACTGCAGCTTGCACACTAATTGTATATCATTCTATTTTGTTTTGTCTGATCTTCATTGCTGTATATGTCAGTGAATATAGAACTTCCCATAAAATAAAATTTCTGGACATCTCAGACCTTTCAAATGAATGAATGAATGAATGAATGAATGGTCTTTATTATATTATATTATAAATACTGCAACATATTCAAGGCTCTGGTGAAACATTAACCCCCCCATTTCACAATAATACAATACCTGCAGAGCAGTGTTAGAAGTCCAATCAAAAAGGTGACACTAAGGACAACCACTAGCAGGACTGGGTTGCTGATCCCTTCTATGAGTGAGTCTTCACTTTGCCGTAAATAGTCCACATCCGCACAACCGTCTTCATCCATCACACCCACTCATATCCTGCAGCACTGGATACAAAATCAACAGGGAGATTGTGAGATAGGGTCAAATCTTCACCCCACAATTAATTAGTTTGCTAGCTGGCCAAAACTACTACCATTTGAAATGCAAGTAGAGTTAGATGGGTACACTGTGTTGAACTGCACATTAGTTACAATCAATGCATTCTTAGAATTTTAATCTAAAGTGAAAGCAAAAGTATATGTGTGAACACCCTACATTCTAGCCATCTTATCTAGCTGATCAAACAATCACATTTTTAGTTATGAACTTTCAGTGATTTTATTAATTTCATTTTCATTTTCATTTGGATCACTTTTAACAAAACAAAAAAAATCAAACACGAGAAGGAAGAGACCCGTTGACTGTCATTATGTCCAAACTTTCAAGGCTAGCTGGCTAGTCAGCTGGCTACATGGGTGACAGCGGTCAGCAACTGTCTGAGCAAATAACGTTAGCTAGCTTACCTATGCTAGTTTTTTCATGACAAATGCAAAAGCACATCTACCAAACCTGCCAGTATTACAATACAACAAAAGCCAACGTGGGTAACTGAACCGATAACAGGACTTAGCTAACTTGCTAAAAAGTATGTTAATGCTTGTTTACAAGCTCACCATATCCATTGGAATGAACTAGTGCTACTACTTCCGCATTCTTTGAGGGGTCCTATTTGAAGCTACGTACACATGATGGGTCTAACGCATTGCGTGCTCTTAATTACAGTTACCCTTATGGAAGTTTTCATTAAATTAAATGGCAGATTCGAGATTTTTCTGCACCTTATTAATAGTATGCTTAGAATTCCTACAAAAAAAACTATTGGGGATTTTTGACTAGTAACTATTGCAAAGGAAGGTGCATCCGATCAGGCTTCGAGCTGTCTATCTGGGGGGTATTCCATCAACATCGCTAAATAAAAATCCAGGTTTAGTCTGACAAGTCTCGCGAGAGTTCCTACAAAATATCCAGGCATATTCTGATAAGTCTCGCGAGAAGTTATCAAAAAATAAGCCAGGATTTTCCTTTAGCAACATTGATGGAATACCCCCCCTGGTCCTACGGGGTGGCATCTTTAGGTCCCCAGCTGGTTGGAGAAAAGCCCGTTGGCAGAGTGAAGGGGACAGACCGGTGGTGTGTGTGTCTCGACTCTGTCTCTGTTTATGATAAAAAATAACATTTAACCATCGACGCTGGATATATTTATATGCGTGAATACGGAGCGGGTGGGACCGTATCTGTCCTGTCAGATCATTGATTCGCTAAGCCATCTTTCCTACATAGCTAAATGGTAGCTAGCTTTAATTCCTCGTTTTGATCATCGAGATCATCAGACGTGTCTGGTTGGGTTGAAGTCATCTCCGTTACTAGCTTAGCTGGCTAGCTGCTAGCCCCTTTTTTGGGATAAAGAAGAGGATTAATTTAACTACGATGAGTACTTCTGTGGATTCTGTGGACCGAGTGGAACTGTGCGAGAGCCTCTTGACATGGGTGCGTATGAGAGACTAACCTAGCTAAATGGGTTCTCAAGAAAACAAAGGTTCACATTTCGATAGAAGCTTCTGTTGCTGTCAGTGAGAGGACGTGTAGCTATGGCACTAGCGTGGATCTAATAATGATCTAGCTATCTTTTCAGATTCAGATTCAGATTCAGATAACGTTTATTGCCATTATGCTTGACACATATAGGAATTTGTTTTGGCATTACAGAAGGTGCATTTATGCCTTTTTCCACATATACATGAACAAAACAAGTACAAATACAAATGCAAAAACAGGACAACACAGGACAGACAGTGCATGGATAGTGCTGTATATAAAGTGCAGTGCAGAGTTATTATCTAGCTATCTAAGACAAGTTGGTTAAGCAAGCATCTTGACATTTATGACATGTCACTATTTATGCCTAACGCTACAATGAGGCTACTTTAAAGGGAAAAGCAAGAATTTCACACGCTATTTCATGACATCTCATGTGTGTTGTTGTTGTGATCGGGCCCCTAGCAGTGCTGTCTTAAGAAGTGTTCTTAGTTTTGGTTCCTAGAGGCTTTTTGGTGGTAATAATGGTTCATATTGTGGGAAGATAGGCTTCACGATGATGATATTGTTATCATAGTAGGTTTAGTCCACCCATAGAAATAGGACTTGACCTGAGTGGAGAAGACCCTGCTTTAGTGGCATAGGCCTAGTTAGTAGTACACAATCAACAGATCTGGATGTGGATAAATGTATGATAATAACCAAAAGGCAGGTTTATCTCTGTTTTTCAGGTTCATCAAGAAAGTGAGTCAGTCTAGATGATTACACCAATGCAATGATACATTAAAACGTTCATAATATTTAAAACAGCTGGTTGACTCACTGATCCTGCTTTGTGACATAGCCTTCTGGTAGATATCGGCCCTACCTATTGCTGTGATTTAAAACGGTGTGCCTGACAGGGATGTCAACAACATTCCAGGGTATTCAACGACATTGAAGGGCACCCCTATGGGACCTTGTCAACACTACAGAAGCTGCCTGTGTGTCAACAAATGGAAGTGGATACATTAAATATAGTGCACTAAATTCTCCCATGGACTGCTGCTGGTGACTAACTTGTATATATAGAACAGAGTAGCCTAGTAATGGACCCTGGTCCTTGTAGTTCAACAGCTTTATGGACAAAGACAGTTTTAGGTCCAGTAGCGTGTGTCCCAGACCCAGACAGATAGATTTGTTTCCCACCCAATCATCTTCCTCTGACACATACTCTCAGTCATCATGTCTCAGTCTCTGTGATTGGGCTGATCTTTTAGTTTTGATACCCTCCCAAAGGATTAGCCTATATCCACTCCACCAAACCTCAACTCATCAGCATCAGGGGAGATCTTATTGTACAATTGTAGTGTGTAAGTTAAAGAAGTTAAAAAGCATTATCCAATCATTGCAGTCCTCTGCAATCATGTCACTGGTACAAACTTAGCCACAGAAGCTCAAAGCATTCATATTGACGAGATTAGCATTAGCCTAACTGCAGAGCTCTGTGCGAAGACTGAATGGCTGCTCCTCTCCCTGGAAATAATGTGGTTGGCTCACATTCCTCACATAGCTGTTAGCAGTGCTGCTAAAAGTCACTGAATCTGTGACAGCCAACTGGAGAGCTGTGCTTTTACCAATTAGCAAGCATATGTTGGCGGTTGCCTGCACTGAACCCTTTGGCTCCCCCAAAGCTTTAGCTCACTCAGAAATTAATATAATATAATATCATTGTTTTAGAAGGGACATACAACATTTAGTCAGACTCCTGAACCCTTCATTAGGCCTCTCTACAGCATAGCCTGTCAGCATAGCCACTTTCTCTCTAACTATGTTGCAACATATGGAGCAAGCAGTCTAGACAATATTTCACTTCAAATTAACCAGGCTATGTACTATTGCCTTCCTAAATGGGCTGCACAGTGTTTATTTTGATTAGCCTATATTTTCCACTGAGTGGGATTGTTTCCCCTCCCATCTGTTTCCTCACATTCTGAAGTGTTTGTGTGGGAGTGGATTTCCTCTTTTGATCTTTCTCTCATTATGGATGACATTGGGATCTCTGCCTGACTGCTAAGGGTGGCTCATTTGGAAAAGGAGTAGGCTGTTTCATACAATTTAATTCACAATATATAGAATAGTAAGCAACACAAGTGTTCCTAACACAGGCCTAATGTAACCCCAAAACAGCTCAGAAATACGGAAATTGGAAGGTGCTGAAGTGGAAGAACGGATCAGTGTTTTTTTGGAAAAACACAATCCGCCTACAGGGCCGACAATATTTTGAATAGGCCTGCAAAATCATAAGGGCCATGGAGGCTTTGTCACACAGGAACCCAAACATGATTAGCAGATTTATATTACCAGATTTAATTAGGATTTAATCAGAGTAGCCCGTGGGCCTATTGTCTCAAGAAGACTGCTGGACCTTGAACCATAGCTCGTTTCTTAAAGTGGACCTTTCGGTTTGTAAGGAACTGGTGGGTTTGGCTGACGAATGATTTGTGGACTCCAAGTGTCCCTGGCTCTCTCTGCTAGACAGAGTTTAGTGTCACAGGGTAGGGTTTCCGAAGCAGCATGTGAGGGCTAAATTTAAAGCCTGGTCGTCATCCATACAGGCAGTGCTGAGCTGGTGGACACAGCATATCCCTTTTCCAAGTTCTTTGTAAGAAACACAATAGTTAGGCTATTAGGACTAGTTAGAATAATCTGTGCCCAAGAATCATAAGTGGCTATTTATCGTATTACCTAAAAAGATCAGACCATGAGCTGCTTTAACTCTATAAATTTGGCCTGTGTCATAATTTCATTTTTATTTAATTTAATTTCATCTCGAGGGGTTCATTTGCGTTCCTTCCTCACACTTATTTCATAAGCTTCTGAGAGAGATGAGTTGACGCAGGGATAATGGCCTTGATGACTATCTACTGATTGATAAGGATTAGGGAACGGCTTGACCTAATGTTCTCCTAAGAAATTGAAATATTTCTAATTAAATAGTTCAGGGGAGGCCATGACCCTGAGGGGAAAAAAACACCTTGCGAATGAGACACAAGAAATGCTGTCAAGTAGTACAATCACGTTACACCTTGGGTTGGCCTACTCTGGTCAGCATGAAAATCACCTGCAGTGATGCGTAAGGTCCCCAGACAATTGCAACCTATTTGCTATTACATGTCTCTCTGCTTGGAACTGATTCGTAGTCTAGGCTAATTCCCATCCAATGCCAGAAGATAGCCAGTATTGCTGTCAGCTTCGCCTGGTTTCCAAGCCCAGAGCAGAAGCCTAGCGCTAAGTGGCTAGCTGTGTGCCGCAGTGACGCTAACAGACGATGACTTGGCCTATATTTTCTAGATGCCTTCCCACCGTCTTGTAGTTCAAGTGAAATGGAGCAGACGAAACACTGGATGGGGAGCGTCACGAGGCAGGGAGAACTCACCCATATCAAAGTCTGGGGGCATGACCACTTTCAGGACCAGCCAAGCAACTGTAATGCAGGTGACAGTGTAGCCAGTCATCGCTTACATACCTGCAGTTTTAATTGTCAGATTTCTATATTTTTTACTATTCTGGGGCTGGGCACAGGGGAATGGCTTAGGCTTGTATATGTCACAGACTGATATGATTCATCTGTGGCTCACCCATGCCTTATGTTGAGGTTGATTGTTGTGTTTTTCTAATGAGAATCCTCATATTCTCCTCAGTGACCTCTCCAACCTTGACATTTAGTTATTTACATTTTTGGCATTTAGCAGACGCCTTATTCCAAAGCGACTTACAATCAATACATTTGACTAATTAAGTGAATCATCTATCCACTAGTCATAGCAGGAAAAAGTAATCTATGCTCAGGCCTGGTGCCGCTGGCAGTCATCGTGATTTTTTTCTAGGACACAGGAGAAACAGTACAGGGTACCCTGTAGGTGTCTCAGGAGAAACAGTGCAGGTTGGTAGTAGATGTCTCAGGAGGGACAGTTAAGGTGTAGCCTGAAGAGGGCCTTCAGGCTGTTCCTCTAATGCTGTAGATAAGTGGGGCAATCTGGAGCCTGAAATGAACAGCTGGGAATGAAAGCTGGAGAATTGTTTTGCCCCACAGATGTTGATAAGCCTATAATTGCCTTGCTTTGTAATCCTCACATACAAAGTCTCATGTGGCCGGTGCTTTGTAGCTATGTCCTATGTTTTATGTATCTCATATTATGACATGAATTGGATTGTAGAGCTGTGATGCCCAGTGCCTACTGCGTATAGTTTTGTGTCTTGATAACTAGTCTATGTACTATTTCAAAATGTCTGATGACGATTCAAGATGGAATGACCTTCTCCTAATTCAATCTATTTAATAACCTAAATCCAACATGATTTGGTAAAGAAGGTGGCATTGTCCATGCTGGGTAGTGGTGTCCTAGGGGATAGTGAGTTGGACTGGTGATCAGAAGGTCATGAGTTCAAATCCCACCTGGGAACACTACCACTAGTGTGCCCTTGAGTAAGGCACTTAGCCCTAAGTTACCGTACTCCAGGGAGACTGCTAAATTATTAGAATATCATGTATGAAACAGTTTGTTCTGCTGAAGTGTTTTGTTTTCATGGAGGGTTCTACTGTGAAACCAACTTGGGCGGATTACTTTATTTTTTTGTTAAGCACAAGTTTTCTACTCTCCCACGTCCCACCACAGAGGAGTGTCCCCTCTGCATGACACAACAGTGAGAAGTTGGACCACCAACGACGATCCTTTCCCCTGCTTTAAATGCCCAGAATGCCCCCGACCAGCCATAAAGGCTGTTATGAGACGTTTCACCATATCCCTTATTTAATGCTGTACACTTATTATTATTATTATTATTATTATTGTTACAAATTAAGAACATTCTCTGTTAATGAATGTGCCAGGTAATAATCAATAAAAAATTATCTGATTTTTTAAAGCAAAATCGGCTGATACAATCGTGCATCCTTAGTTCCTGGCGCTCACCCTCTCCTCCCTACCTCCTTCTCCCACTTCCCTACCACAACAAAGACCTCTCTTCTGTGGACTTGGGCAGGAAGTTAAAGTGTCACAGGCTGAGGTGAACCACTTCCCTAGTAATACGGTTACGTAACAGCCTCCAATGTTGTGGGTCCAGCCCTCCCTGGCAATGTGCCCAGTCTTGAGCTGGGTGGGCTGGGCTGGGCTGGGCTGACTGGCTGGCTTTAACATTGCTCCGAAGTGGCAAAACATGGCCAATGGACAGACAGTTCTGAACTTCCTGCTCCTGTGGGTGGAATAGCTGAGTAGGGACTGTCAGAGTCTTGCAGTCTGATGTAATCACCACCAGCTTGTTTAGGCCTGCATCTAGATGAAACCCTGTAGACAAAGTGTCCTTTTACAGTCTGCTTCTGTGTTGACTTGACTAGTAGACGAGAGTATTCCTTCATGACCTGGCACTATAGAGACGGACAGACTGGGCTCTGCCACGTTCGGTGTGAGGTGCTGCTCACTGACAAAGGGTCAGTGTCCCTTTTGAAAACATGAACCCCCAGAAAATGCCTCATTTGGTGACTGTTCTTGTTCACTGCGGAACAGCTGGGTCAGAGAAACAAGAGACACTGCTCTATAGGAAAGCTGTGGAAGGCAGTAGCAACATCATCTGTCTCTCACTATGGGCTAGTGGCAGGTGACCTCCCTTTCTTCCTGCGGTTGGGTACACCTGGCTGTGCTGTCCCAGTCTAAGTCTAGGACAGGCTACATACTAATGATCCTGTTCTAGATAGCCTAACTATCGCTGTCGCTATGTTATCTGACTCCAGGGATTTGAAAGCAATCTGATGTTCACCAGGTGCTGTTCCATGTAGTCGGCATTTTGCAATACTTAGACATGCACGTCATAGGCCTATGTCCTTGATGAGATCTATGTGCTGTAGGCTGTGTGTGTGTTTTTTTTATTCGTTTCACCCTCGGTCTACGTGGACCAATGCAAATGCCAATTCTACCCCTGCTGTGTGGAGTGTTTAAGCCTGTTGTGTCTGTTTATTTACTTAGCTCACACAGTGGAAGGCAGGACCCATTATCACACTGTCAGACAAGCAGGCCACGGCTACTCACTGCAAGGCAGAGCTTCTGTTCCTTGAGCTTGCTAAGAGATGGAGAATTATTTACTTCACTTTCAGTTCATCACTTTGATGAGAAGCCTGTCAGACTAGGCTTCAGAGAGAGAGAGAGAGAGAGAGAGAGAGAGAGAGAGAGAGAGAGAGAGAGAGAGAGAGAGAGAGAGAGAGAGAGAGAGAGAGAGAGAGAGAGAGAGAGAGAGAGAGAGAGAGAGAGAGAGAGAGAGAGAGAGAGAGAGAGAGAGAGAGAGAGAGAGAGAGAGAGAGAGAGAGAGAGAGAGAGAGAGAGAGAGAGAGAGAGAGAGAGAGAGAGAGAGAGAGAGGCCAGGAAGAGGGAAAGATGGAAGGAGGGAGAGTGGGAAAGAAAGGGAGTGAGGCAGACAGAGAAGAAGGGACAGGAAAGGGAGAGGGGGGGAAATACGGTGGGAAAGGCAGAGAGGGAGAAAGTGAGAGAAGGAAAGAAGGAACGAACGAGTAAAGGGAAAATCAGAGGGAGGGAGAGAGAGTGACAGAAAGAGGGAAAGAGTGAAGGGAAGGTGGAGGGAGTGAGCCGAGTAGTCCAACAGCTGTGTTGACACGACACACTGCATTGAACCACTGAAGGACGTGGAGGAAACAGGACCACGTGATGTCTGGCTGATGGCAGCATGGGGGTGTTTAGGAGGACAACATTGCTGGTTCATCTGAGGGCCAGTGGAAGTCTATTAAAGGGATAGTACCATCAAATTCCAACATTCCATACTTGTTTTCTCACCTTCAAAGTCGGACAAGGACAAGAACCTCATACAGTCCACTTTTAAAAAATCTATTGTGCACTGCTAAAATCTCCTAATATTAGAATGTTTTAACCAAAAACCAAAGGATGTCATTGTACCCAATTAATTCGAATATTTTAAATGTCATCCCAAAGTCGTGGTCTACTAGTGTCCTACTTATTTTCTACAAATGATTGCCTTATGTCAGAGTAGCTTCAAGGCTCAAACAAATAGCCTACTTTTATTTTCAAATTGTGTGTGTCTGAGACCAAGGCAATGGCCCAGTTTTATGTGAGGGGTGAACAGGGAGAGATAGCCTAAATTATGGTGTTACGATGACCCAGTAACCTTTCACTTCAAACAATGCCCTTTTGGAGATAGAGGGGATGGATGTTGCTATTCTAAATTACATTTCCTCTCTTCAGATTCAAACATTTGGAGTGGAGGCACCATGCCAAACAGTGGAAGACCTCACGGGCGGGATAGTGATGGCCCAAGCCCTGCAGAAAATGTAAGTGTGTCTTAAAAGATAGAGACAAAGTTAAGGATGATCTGAAACCCACTGGCCCATGAGTTATTAGATACCTGAAACCGTCCAAACCAACCTTTGGAGTGGCAGTCCCAACATTGTTAGCCTTACGCTGTAGGCTATACAGTGGGGTGCAAAAATGTGGGCACCCCTGGTTTAAATGTCTGCTACAATTAATCTCGAGGTGATTGAAAGCAAACCTGAACACTACATGCTACAAAGTTAAACATGACACCTTTCTGCACATTTTAAAGCAAGTTGTTTGCACAGGCAATATTGTGCGGGTGGAAGGAAGAATGGATTCCACCAAATATCAAGACATTTTAGAGGCTACCGGTAATGTTCGAAGGTCAGTCCAATTGAAGTTGAAGAGAGGTTGGGTATTCCAGCAAGACAATCACCCGAAGCATACCTCAAAATCAACCATGAAGTACCTCCAGGAAAGACGGATGAAGGTTTTGGAATGGCCATCACAGTCCCCAGACTTGAATATTATTGAAAATCTGTGTAGAGATCTCAAACTGAGCTAGAGGTGTTCTGCCAGGAAGAATGAGGAAAACTCTTAGCTGTCTTAGCGGTCTACAGGAAGCATTTGCAAGCTGTTATATATTTACCAGAGGAGGAGATACAAAGTACTAGCTGACAGGGTTCTCAAACTTTTGCACAAGGCCTTTTTCCTTGTTTTATTCTTTTGAAACTGTAAAAAGTTTTATTGATTCCCATCTTACTTTTTTTCCAGAGATATTGTGTATTTCAGTGACAGCTGGGTCAGCAGGATTAAGCCTGATGTGGGGGATAACTGGAGACTAAAGGTATGGACCATGTTGATCTGGCTCAGAGGACTCAGGAGTTGATGTTGCTATTTGCTTTTTTGTCATAGATTCTGTATAATTCCTGTTTTCTAATCTTGTATCTGTGTTATTAGATATCACTTTCCATAGTTGTCCCCTCACATGTCCCTCTCCCTTTTCAGATCAGCAATTTAAAGAAAATCTTGAAAGGCATGTTGGATTACAACCATGAGGTAAGAGAATTAGTTTTAGGCTAAATCTACGGTATGGACGTGTAGTACAGTAACTGGCCATGTATTGAATTGAATGTAAGCAAATACAAATCTACAATACAGTGTGACAGAACTTGATGAGAGGGTGGATGATGTAACAGCTTCCTGTGTCCCCCTCTGTGTGCCCCCATCCTGTATGACAGCTATAAAACACAGACTTGTGTTGTATTTCCTGTCCAGATTCTGGGCCAGCAGATCAACGACTTCACTCTCCCAGACCTCAACATGATCGGGGAACACTCCGATGCCGCCGAGCTGGGCAGAATGCTGCAGCTCATCCTAGGGTGTGCCGTTAACTGTGAGCAGAAACAAGGTGCGGACCGTTTCGATCATCCCAGTGTTTCCTGCAGTATTTTGCAAGACTGTGGCGGGTGGACCACATATTTAAAAAATGCATCAGGAAAAAAAATGTCTAACACTTTCCGCAGCAGCGCTGAAACATGCGGTAAAAAAAATAAGAAAAAAGAAAACAGCGCTAAAAATACTTTGTTATTATGAGACTTTGGCGGGACAAATTAGACTATGGCGTCTCGCCTATGTATGGGAAACACTGCATCCTCTGGAAATCGGTTTGGTATTATTCTGTCTAGTAGACCTTTGTATTCTTGTCAACATCCGCTGTATGACTGAGTGAGACTAGGTGAGCTCAAGGTTATTGTGTTTTTCTTTTGCACACTCATACTGTGAGTGTAAATCTCTTTGATCCATCCCGGCTTTGTCCGAGATGATGTATTGAGTTTGGTTAATGAATGTGAATGTTCTCACATACTGCAGTTCTAAGGTTCATGGTTTAATGCCATTCAGTCATTCATTGTCAAGTCCATTTTCCGTTGAGGGTTTTTAGTTGAATACGAACGTTGACATTTTGTGGTCTTTCTTTGCCACTCCAGAGTACATTCAGACCATAATGATGATGGAGGAATCTGTGCAACACGTTGTCATGACAGCCATTCAAGAGGTAGGCTTTTATTGAAGATTGAAGTGCCATAGAAGCTGTCAAGGTTTATATTGGACAATGCTTTCCTGTCCTCTACTTCTAATACATCAGGAATGGACAACTGGTGACCCGCACCGGCGCTATGTCCAGCCTGTAAATGAATACATGATTACATACAACAATGATTGACATTCCTTCTACTCATTATTCATTACACTTCTGTGTGCTCCCTGTGTCGTAGCTGATGAGCAAAGAGTCTCCAGTTGTGGGAGGAAATGAGTCGTTTGTAGATCTTGATAGACAGGTAAGAAGTTCTCTCATTGTGCCTTTTGGCCCAATACGACCCGGTCGGGCCCATGTTCTTTTAACAATATTATTTATTCGTCCTTTCAGCTCAAAAAGACAGTGGAGGAGCTCAACGATGCTTTATCCACTAAGGAAGAGATCGCCCAGAGATGTCACGAGCTGGATATGCAGGTAGGCATTTGACCTGTTCTGTCTCATAATAGCGCAGAGACAGAATCTCTGATGGCCCAAGTTCAAACTTGTATGAAATGATTTGTTGAATTAATATGCCCAGTGCAATGATTTAAACAGCCTGATCAATGCCAATGTTGACAGTTCGCTCTAAAGACGATGGCCCTGCCACAACCAAGTTTGCTTAAACTATGCATTGTTTTTCCAGATAAATGCTTTCTTTTCTATTTAATTTACCTCTCTTCTCCTGACCCTTAACTGAAACGTCATACTCTGTGCCTTGCTTTGAAGGCGGTCCATGTTCAAGAGGAGCGAGATAGACTGAGGTTAGAGTATATTGAACTAGAGGAGAGGGTAAATTCGCCTTTTTTATATAATTTTGTCTCAATCCTTGATGTTTTTGGCGTGTGAAAAGCCCTGGATTTTCAGTTTGCTTTTAACAGCATCTCTTTTTGAAATCCAGCCTCCCCCCCTTTAATTGTGTGTGTGTGTGCGTGCGCATCAGCTGTCCTGTCAAACTCAGTGCTGTGTGTCACCACACCCCAGACTAATGCGTCGTCCCCCCCTTCCCCATGTTAACCCCACCTGTGTGTCACCAAGTGCTCCCATGGCAACGACAGGACATGCTTGGCTTGGGGTCTTAGCAACTCTGTCATCTCTGCAGTTTTCTCCCTCGTACCACCAAGAGTTTAGGAGAAACGCCATTCATTCTTGAATCTTGTTGCTTGGCCAAATAGCAATTAGGCCTTGTTGATGGCCACAGGTGGTCATTGAACGGTCCACAGGAGCTGATGACCACCGAGGGTGTTGGAGGGTCATTGCCTCCAATGTGAATTAAGCTGTTGCCGATTAGTTTGTCATGGAGGAATGATGTAAGATGACAAACTGGGTCTTCGTTAACAGATCCCCATAGGGGAATTAGTCTACCAGTGAACCCCCTCAATGGGCTGGTCTATCCAGTTATACATCAACAGCTCTCTGACTTCAGAGCGCCATGAATTAGTCAACGTTTGCTTCTATGAGAAAGTGGCTAGCTGCTCTGGTAGCTATTCTGAGTGGAAACAGAAAAGGGCCTATTGAAGAGGTTTCACCTTTATATTACCTGTGAAACGATCCTCATTTTGTCAGGATATGTGGCAGAAGCAATGATCTCTATATAGCAGTGTTATCTACAGGAGGCTGTGTGTTAGCTTGCTTCAGCTGGAAAACATTTCACTTGAGCTTGTCACTGCTACTGATTTTACCTCCACCATGACTGTCTTAAAAAAAAACGGAAAAACACTGCTGCTTTGCTTTTGTGTGGAATTTGGTCCCGCCCATCACGTCGATAAAGCCACAACTGCATGATGCCCCGTTGGCACTGTAAGAGTTTGTTGGGTTTGCGTTTTATTGTTTGGTTTGTGTGCTTGCTTCTATTTCCTGAATGAAAAAAATAATTGATATATATATATATAGATAAGATAAGAAATATATAGAAAAGTTTGTTGAGGAAAATGTGTTTAAAATAGTTAAACTTTCATATATAGATTATTATTATTATTAGATATTACTTTCGAAACATTCTAGTCTTATAGCAGACATTGTATACATTATTGATGTTGTCCTCCCCTCGTTTGTCACCACCTAAGATACCTGTACACAACCTGTCCATTCAAAAACACCTCAGAAATTCACCAGTCCCATCCTCCACCCCCCCCCCCCCCCCTCCCCCACTCTTCTCCCACCCGCAGGTGGCGGCGCTGCAGGAGGAGAAGGGCGGCTTATTGGCCGAGAACCAGATCCTCATGGAGCGACTCCACCAGTCGGACTCCATCGAGGACCTGAACAGCCCTGCGGGGCGCAGGCACCTGCAGCTGCAGACCCAGCTGGAGCAGCTCCAAGAGGAGACCTTCAGGTGAGGCCCTGGGGCGGGGGGGGGGGTACAGGCTGGCGGGGGGGTTGGGGAGGCAGATGCAGATGTGGGGGGAGGGGAGGGGGCGGGTACTTAGTAGGGGAAGGGAGGTAGGGGCTTATGGAGGGTCACAGGGAGGAAGGGTGGGGGGGGGCGTAAGGAAGCTGGGTCGTGTAGTGGAGAGGGTGAAACAGAGGGGTAGTCAGGCCTAGGCAAGGGGAGCCCTGCCATTAGAGGAGGGTGAAGTTGCCCAATTGACACTCATGTAAATCTACCGCATACTCGCTGTACAGGGGAGGTGTAGGGGATTCTCAGCCTCATCTCAACCTGTGGTCTCGCACCGTCCATGAATGAGATGAAGCTGGTGGTTCTTTAGGGGTTAACTACACTCCACTCCACTTTCCACATTCCACCTTGATTATAGGGCAGCTACAGTCATGCATGACTGGTTCTGCCTCCTGTACAGTAGTCACATGCAGTCCCTGTGTGTTTAGATGTAGATACGGTCCTACCGGCACCATAGGGGTAAGGCTGGGAGTGAGCTATAGCGGGTCCCTGCTAAAGAGGTGCCGTTACTCACCCTGAGAGATTGATTGGGTTAGAACGCTATTGATCTTCCCCTCCCATAGGCCTGGGGCTGCCCACAAAAGCCTTTTTCGCTCTCCATACAGATTAAAGCCCTATAAATACACCCTTACGGCCTTTTAATAGCGAGTGAGTGAGTGAATGAATGGACTCCCTTCGCCTTGGATGAGGGCCAGAGTCATACAGGACAGAATAGGCCACTAACCACCAGGCCCATTTAACCCTACCTCACAACAGGCTCTCTGTCTCAGAGGTGTCCCTGTTGAGCTGGGAGTGCCAGCCCCTCCCCTCGCCCGGTACACCCTTATGCAGGTAAAGCATGCTTAGTGGGGCCTGGCTAGGGATCTCACTCTAACCCTCTAGGGCCTAAGGTGTCTCACTAGTGTCTGGGGCTTGAGGGTCTCACTCTGGTCTAGGGCCTAAGGTGTCTCACTAGTGTCTGGGGCTTGAGGTTCTCACTCTGGCTCACATATGATTTGTGCTGCCCACTTTCACTGGGACCTGGTGGGACTAGGGCTAGGCACTCCATTCATTCATATTTTGCCACTCTTTTGGCAACATCGAGTATATAGGCTAATACCTATTTCGAAACTTGGACATTTCCAAATGGGCAACTCAGGTTCTCACTCTAGCGCTACCTCACACTCAACCAATCCTATGCTATGTCTTGCCATGTCCGAAGAGCACTTGATTGCAGCGTTACATTCAAGCTTTAGATGCTTTGTGACCTCGGACTCTCCCTCTGAAGTGTCCGTGTGTCTGTCTGCGGCGTTGCAGGTTGGAGGCAGCAAAGGACGACTACCGGATCCGCTGTGAGGAGCTGGAGAAGGAGCTGGTGGAGCTGAGGGGGCAGAACGAGGAGCTGACCTCCTTGGCTGACGAGGCCCAGTCGCTGAAGGACGAGATGGATGTGCTCAGGTCAGAACCACAGAACATTATGCCTTTGTTGGGATTTTACCACAGTTATTTTCTAACACCAGGGGTCAAATTAGCATTGGTTTTCTTACAAATACTTGGTGGTTTTTGTCAAGCACATATTCGGCATGTTCCCCAGACCCATGACTACCAAGCCTAGCCATAGACTCAATACCATATGGGGAATCACCATTGAAAGAACTACTTTAGTTTTTTAGTAAGAATAACTTACTTTCTAATCCTTAACCAGGATCCAGGGAAATCACCCCCTTAAAATCACCCCCTCAAATAGAACAATACTACTGAACCCAGATCTGTCTAGCACTTGTGTTACTGATAGTTACCCCCCAGTGAACCAAATCCTAACCTGAGTTTGTGTGTCCGGTGTGGCAGACACTCCTCTGACAAGGTGTCCAAGCTGGAGGGCATGGTGGACTCGTACAAGAAGAAACTGGAGGACCTGGGAGACCTGAGGAGACAGGTGAAGCTGCTGGAGGAGAAGAACACTGTGTACATGCAGAACACCGTCAGCCTGGAGGAGGAACTGAGGAAGGCCAACACAGCCCGAGGACAGCTGGAGACCTACAAGAGACAGGTACGAATGGACACACATTTTAAATGCTTCATTTATGTCCACATACAAAGTACAATTCTAAAGGACATAAATACTAACAGTGCATTTTGACATCCTGGAAACAATTTGTTACAGTAATGCTGAGCCAACAACCAGTTCTGCCACACACAGGATGTTATTCGCACCAGACCAGTGGGTTGATCAATACTATAAGACAGACAGTATCCCGCTCATGGGTACAGGAAGCACCGCCTTCTCCATATTGAGCGGCTACCAATAACAGCGGATATTGAGCAATATTTTGCTAACTGTTTAGTGTGTTAACACACACACACACACACACACACACACACAAATACTTTATTTCGGGTGTACAGTAAAGCATTACATTGAAGGAAACAAACAGCACTGTCTTCACCACACAGCTAAGCCTGAGGCCACGGCCACTAATACGTGTTACCAGGGACTGGTATTTAAAGGTTGTAAAAAAGGTTTTTTTGAGTTCCTCACTGGCTGTTCTGTTCCCCACAGGTGGTCGAGCTCCAGAACAGACTGTCTGAGGAGTCTAAAAAGGCCGACAAGATGGAGTTTGAGTACAAACGGCTCAAGGAGAAAGTGGACTCGCTCCAAAAAGAAAAAGATGTAGGTATTAAATGCTTCTGTCTGTCCTCCGTGGTGTAGAGTGTACTTTACTGTGGTAGTGTGTCGTCTCTATGCTCAGCCCGTTATCACAGCCCCCATGAACGTGTTTGGGGATGTGGAGGTAGAAACCAAACCAAAACAGGAAGCAAATCAAGTGATGTACTGTAGATTATGCTGAGCTGTTATTTGCAGAGATATGAGTGTATGTGTTTGGAACCATGTTGGTTTGTCATTGCCTGTCACAA
Organism: Nansenia antarctica; assembly: GCF_963989245.1. Lineage (NCBI taxonomy): Eukaryota > Metazoa > Chordata > Actinopteri > Argentiniformes > Microstomatidae > Nansenia > Nansenia antarctica. The sequence goes on along the minus strand of NC_137689.1, from coordinate 67,777,955 downwards.
AATAAATGTTTTACAGAGAGATTTGATCTTGGGTATTGAGCCAGCTGCTTCCTACAGAGACAGTTACAGCAACATACATGGCTCTGTTTTGAGAAGATTGAGCCATGTGATGCATTTTTATGTAACATGGGGCTCATTCTGTTTTTTACTCTCTCCCCATCTCTCTCTCTCTCTCTCTCCCCCCCCTGTCTTTCTCTCTCTCTCTCTCTCTCTCTCTCTCTCTCTCTCTCTCTCTCATGCTCTCTCTCTCTCCAGCGTATGAGGACGGAGAGGGACTCTCTAAAGGAGACCATTGAGGAGCTACGTTGTGTTCAGGCCCAGGAGGGGCAGCTTACAGCAGGTGATGCTTCTTGCCTGTCATATCCAACCTCTAGAAACCCACTTACCATGTATGCTTACCATCAAAGTCCCCTTAGCAGGCAATGTATCAAGTCAAATGAAATCAAGTCAATCTTCTTGACACAATCACACTTCTCCATGAATGAGAAATGGTTGCCTTCCCATGTCCTAGTTCATTACTGAGCTTACTGCACATTAAAGAGGATAATGGGTCTAAACTCTAGCTTCTTTTTTTACAAGAAGCATGACTATCTACCAGAGACCACCTTAAAATCAGGTTCAAAACATGTTTCTGCCGCCCGCCGTAGGGCTGTTCTGTTCGCTTGTTTTCACTTGTAGCGGTGTCTCTGACGAGAGTTCTTTAACATTCTGCCGCCTGCCTGCCTGTGTAATGAGTCTCTGCCTCTGATGACAACGTTCTGTCTCTCTAGGCCTTCATCCACTCGGCAACGAGGGCTCTGATTCGCTGGCCTCCGAGATCGTCACCCCGGAGATTCGGTAGGACCCTTTGCATCCCCCAGACATTCCATAGAGCGGAGAACACATGACCCCTCCTGTCAGGGAGTCATGCATATTTCATATTCCATACCTCGTAATGCTCCCCACACAATCTTTACTTTGAGCCAACACTGGCACGTTGTTTGTTTGGTGCGAGGAATGCTGCAATATGTTGGAACACAACCTAGATTTTCCTTTTTCTCGTTTTCCCACATCAACACTTGTTATCATACTTTCCAAATGTTTTATAGATTAATCTTGTGCTGTTTCCACTCATGTTGCCTATAGCGTTTGTAGGATTCTGACGTTTACAATTGTTTGTGGAAAAACACATCACATCAGAGAGGAGTTTGTTATTGTTTAGTGTTAACACAAACTTCTCGAGGCTAACGACATCTGTTATAGGACAACTTCAAAACGTTTTTACACTAAACCAGGGGAGGCTGGTTGGAGGCAGACATTGGAGGAAGTGTATTTGATATCATTCCTAATTCCATTCCATGCATTTACAATTAGCCCGTCATTCGATGGCCACCTCCTCTGCACTAAACTAATTAGCTTCTCTTTCCTCTCTGGCCGTCCTGTTTCCTCTTGTTTGACATTCAACTCTGCCCCTCCACACAACCAGATAGCCTCAAGCCCAGTAATGTTGTGCTGCTCTCTCTGCCTTGCTTTGGAATAAGGCATAAGTAGTCCAGCTGTGTGCAGAGAGGAAGAGTTACGTTACGTAATGTCCCCGGCTCCAGATGCCTGAGTTACATCAGCCTCTAGGCCCTGGCTGTTCCCAATTGCTTTCTAACAGCGCTGGTATTTCCCTGCTGCGGCAGCTATAGCTAGCTAGCCTTAGCCAGAGGCGCACTGTGGTCTGTCTGACTGTTGTCTGGAAGTACTTAACCAGGCCTCCGGCTGGGGTTAGCGTTAGCAGTTAGCCACACCCTGGTCCTGGACGGATGGCTATAGGCCACGAAATACTACAAAACACTTCTCCAGTGGAAAAGCTGTTTAAAGACCTCCACCCCTGGTTACATTAAACTCTACTAAACACTTCTCCACTGGAAAAACTGTTTTATGTTTTACCACCCTAACACTGAACACTGGATACTACCTAACACAGCCCCACTAGAGAAGCTTTTGAAAGTCCTTGACACTTCTCGTCTCTTACTCGTCTCCTGGGACAGCACAGCACTGCACACACACACACACACACACACACACACACACACACACACACACACACACACACACACACACACACACACACACACACACACACACACCACAGCACTACGGTCTGTGTTTATTCCTGGTGAATAGTGTTCTGTGTATGTGATGAGTCATCGCTGTCTGCATGTTCCCAGCTGACGTGGCCTGATAGAGACTAGAGAGAGCAGAGTATCTGACCAAATCAAATCAAAGTTGATTTGTCACATACACACACTACAGCCATAGACATGCAGTGAAATGCTTAGGGCAAGCTAACTCCTCAACAGTACAACGAGTAGTAATAATTAAATGTAATAATAAAACAATAGCATAAGGTAGAGTATTGTGAGTATTTTGCAGCATAAACACAACATCAATAGTGCGGTGAGTAGTAGCAGTAGTACCGTACAGGTGCAACTCCAAAAATTAGAATATCGTGCAAAAGTTCATTTATTTCAGTAATTCAACTTAAAGTGTTGAACTTAGATATTATATAGACTCATTACATGCAAAGCGAGATATTTAAAGCCTTTATTTGTTATAAATTTGATGATCATGGCTTACAGCTTATGAAAACCCCAAATTAAATATCTCAGAAATGTTTAATATTACATGAGATCAATAAGAAAAGGATTTTAAATACAGAAATGTCAGCCCTCTGAAAAGTATAATCATGCATATGTACAATGCAATGAGTCTATCTATATAATATTTAAGTTTAACCCTTTAAGTTGAATTACTGAAATGAATGGACTTTTGCACGATATTCTAATTTTTTTAGTTGCACCTGTATGTATGGTGTAGTATGCATGCATGTATGTATGTGTGTATGTGTGTATGTGTGTATGTGTGTATGTGTGTGTGTGTGTGTGTGTGTGTGTGTGTGTGTGTGTGTGTGTGTGTGTGTGTGTGTGTGTGTGTGTGTGTGTGTGTGTGTGTGTGTGTGTGTGTGTGTGAGAGAGAGAGTGCAAATGTGCAAAGTCATTGGAGAAGGTCACTGGTGCAGGTGCACAGATATATTAAGATCTCTGATATCTGCCTCCCCTGACTACATATTGCTGTACGAGATGCTAACATATTATTGATCCCTTATTTGGTACTACGTTGCTTCCGATGAGACTTGCGCAATACGAACAAGATGCCAAGAGATCTGGTTTTATCCTATATATCTATGGAAGGCCACTGTTGCACTGTATTGTCCAGCACTTTGAGCTGCATTCTTATGTATGGAAGGAGCTATATAAATAAAGGTTATTATTATTATTATTATTACTGTTGCTAATTACTAACCTGCCCTTGGTCGTCCTCCTGTCCCCAGAGAGCGTTTGATCAGACTGCAGCATGAGAACAAGATGCTGAAACTGGCCCAGGAGGGCTCGGACAACGAGAAGATCGCTCTGCTGCAGAGTCTGCTGGAGGACGCCAACAGCAGGAAGAACGAGCTGGAGACAGAGAACAGGTATACACACACACTACACACACTATAGATACTACACACACTACACACACTATACATACTACACATACACACATACACACATACACACACACACACTACTCACTATATACTACACACTGCTCACTACACACTGCATACTGCACACTACACACTATCCATATCTCCATAGGACTTGAAACAGCGGGCTGACAGACTGTGTATGATTGGACAGAGATCACTATCAAAGCTTGTCCGTTAATGAGATGTCAGCTCGTTTATGGTTCATGTCTGTCTGTCAGACTGATTTAATGTAGGGTTCATGTCTCCGTCTGTCTGTCAGACTAGTGTACCAGAGACAGATTTTAATGAATGATTCTTGTCTCTCTGTCAGACTGGTGAACCAGAGGCTGATCGAGGGTCAGAGTCAGGTGGAGGAGCTCTCTAAGAATCTTCAGGAGCAGGGTTCGAAAGCAGACGACGTGAGTACCAACCTACTGTTCACAGATCGACACTGTCTAACACTCTCCCTCTCTGTCTGCATAGCATAACACTATTAACACAGGGCTCAATCCTAACTTGAGGACGTGTAACAGAGGTGGTTCCGTGTAACTGTCTGACACCTAAAGACCTGTCTGGCTCCGAGTGGACCTGAGGTCACCCGATCGCCACAAATATTTTGGGGGGGGGGGTTATGCGTAAATGTGTGCATTGAGGTCAATAAGAGATTTGCATGTCAATTCGATTTACATGTGCAAATGTCACGTTAGTATTCAGCCCATAATGAAGTGCTTATTTAGCCGCACCCTGCCAGTTCATTGCCTATGGCTGTGAAGTCCTTTTACTCATTGTAATGCATGGCATGGATTCCAGTGCTGGAATGCTCCATCCACGTATCTCATGTGTCATGGTGTCACAGCCCTCATAGCCCTGTGTTTGTTCTGTTAGTCCCCTTGCTTGAGTTCCTTTCTGAAGAACCTTTTGTCCATAGAGACATTCAGTGAGACTTTATTGGAACTAATATCTTAGTCAGTCTCACTTTTGTGAGACAGTAGTTCATAGAATGCATGGTTGTTTATGTCATGCCTTACTAACATACTCTAACACTGCCTTGTGTTTTGTCTGTCGTCATTTTGTGTGGCGTCACTCATGTTTTAGCCCTGGCAGTGGCTTTCCTCCCTCTCCCGTTAAGAAGTGACAGGCAATTTGCCTAGTGCTCACCTGGTTGCCTAGGGGCTCTCCTGGTTGCCTAGTGCTGCTCTCCTGGTTGCCTAGAGGCTCCTCTCGTCGATGACATCACCAGGAGTGTGTGATGTAACACAACCGTTCCTTGTCCTGTGTCTCTTACCTGCATGACTAACCAATCAGAAGATCTCTCTCTCTCTCTCTCTCTCTCTCTCTCTCTCTCTCTCTCTCTCTCTCTCTCATTCTCTCTCTTTCCGTGGGTTGCTGGTTCTGTGTTGTCAATCACCTCCTATTTTCTTTTTAATTTGTGCTCCCTTCCTTTCAGGAGATTGTAAGTATGGCTGGAAGATTAATCCCTAGTCTGACTAGAGTTTAGTTTCTATTAGCAATTAGTTCCATGTGTTGAGAATGCTGCTGATGTTTTTGGGGACCTGTTATCAATACAATTGTTCCCTCTTGGATGCTAGAAGGCAGCATTTCACCATTGTAGCATTGCATTGCTGGTGGCCTAGATTCAAATCTGAGTGCAATCTAGTCTCTATAGATGCTTTGTTTCCGACTTGCCCAGCATATAATTGTTCCATGCATGGCTTATTAATAATTAGAAGGAACATGCTTAGTAGAAGCTCCAGTATGTATAATAGTGTGTATACAATGGTTTCATAGTTTTCATTTTCTTCAGGAAATCAAATCCGGAAAATCGTTGAATCCACTTGTGATTATTCCAACACACAAAACCAAGCCATACAGTTGGATGTGTATTATGTTTAAGAGTTTTAATTAATTCTTCCAATTGAATATTTAATATATAATCTTTGATCCCTTGTATGTTGAATCAGTGGACAATCGCATGAATTTGAGACACTTTGTGCTTTTCAATGCCCTCTGTTGGATGGTACACGGAAGTACATGGACCTATTGGACACAACCAACTATATTTATATCAATATTATATACTGTATATATTTCTATCTTTGATGGATGTTAAAAAAAATCATAATATTAGTATATTTGGCTTTGTTATAAAGTGCTTAATAACTGTCCGGCATAGTGTAGTTTCCTCCAGTTGGCCATGCTTTAGTCTATAGTATTCATCTGACAGAAGCCATTCAAACACACAAGAAGGTTGTTTTGTTATGATTCGGTTTTATAACAGAATCTAATCATCCTTTTTGCTTTTGTCTTTTTTAGTCCCTCATTCTGAAAAAGAAATATGACGAACACATGTAAGTAGTCTGTTCTGTGATGTAGCCTAAATATGTTTTTGATTTTATACTTAAGACCATTTATAACGGTTTTGTTTGTGGAATCAGTCAACCATAAGAAAGCATATTTAAAGAAAAGTGGTGCTCAGACCAGTGTTTTGACTCTCCCTGTCTTTCACTTTTGTTTTGGGAACCATAAGGGACAAAATGCGAGAAGTCAACAACGAACTCCAGAAGAAGAGTGCTTACATCGAGGACTTGGAGCCAAAGTACAGCTCGAGCTGTGAGTGAAAGAGCCTTTTAATGTAAATGTCATGGAAATTGTAAATGTCTATGCACAAAACAAGCCATCCTTCTTCTTGTCATTTCAGCCCAAAGAGTGGAAGAGTTGGAAGAGGCCTTAAAAAAGAAAGACGAAGACATGAAGCAAATGGAAGAGAGATATAAGAAGTACCTGGAGAAGGCCAAGAGTGTAAGGATCTTAAAAAAAAAATATATATATATATATATACGTATATATATATATATATATATATATATATACGTGTATATATATATATATATATATATATATATATATATATATATATATATATATATAGCATACACAGTATATAAAATATATATATTTGACCTTTATTTAACCAGATAAAATCAATTGAGAACAAATTCTCATTTTCAATGAAGATCTGGCCAAGAGGCCCCGGCAAGAATAAAAACAAACATATAAACAGAAATACTCGTCAACATAGAACAATACATACAATACATTAGAAAGACAGTGAAGATAAGTAAATAAAAACAAATAGAAACAAAATCAACTAACCTATGTGTGGAAAGAGAGCGTCTGACCATAACTTCTGATTTATATTGAACTAATCCTCTAGTGTCTTATGAAATGGTGTATATGCACCTTCAAGTTTTGATTTCTATTTGTGCAATACATTTCTGCTAGACTCTGACTATCAGTATGCATTATGTTTTTCATAGTGAAAAATAACTTATGATGAAGGAATTATATTGTGGCTGTGAATGTTGTTTCTGTGCTACTACAACCCAGCTATCCAGATTGAAAACAACACCTAAAAAACAAAGGTTTCTTTCTGCCAACATAAGTTTGAGTTTAAAGCGCATTTTATGCAAGGAATTAGAGAGAGAGTTTTAATGGAGTTAAATAATAGTTCTGGCAATTCCTCCTCAGTGTTGTGTTGTGTGTGTGTGTGTGTGTTTAACTGGTTCTATCTCTCCAGGTGATTCGGACCCTGGACCCCAAACAGAACCAGGGATCTGCGCCAGAGGTCCAGGCCCTGAAGAACCAGCTCCAGGAGCGGGAGAGGATGTTCCATTCTCTGGAGGTAGGAACTGGGGTGTACATGTGCTGCTGTAGTAATACTGTAGAAATACCTAATGAATACTGATGTTGCATCGTTTTAATCTCCGTCACAATACCAAGGAAGTTGGTAGCCCCGCAGTTAAGGGGGTCGGCTTCCCTGACCCAGGTTAAGTATACTTCAGGACTAGAACCCAATTCATATTAAGATTCTTCATTTAAATAACGTCCTCAGTCCAAGATTCGGCTTAACGCGAGTCCGGAAAGCTAGCCATACATAGATCTGTTTTAGTCAACCCGTCTTCTAGTTTTTAAAATAAATACGTTTTTATAAATCAGTGTTTCCCCTACCATTGCCTTGGGGGGGCGGGCCGCCCTCCCAACGGAACCCCCCGCCCCCCCAAGAAAGAGGAATTATTACGGACGTAGACACCAAACATCTGACAAGCAGGCTAAAATATCCGCGTTTTTTAAACGCACCCAACCCGAATCTGGCGAGTGGCAAGCCCATAGGCTCGTTGGTAACGTTAGTCCGCCGTAGTCTCGCATAGCCAGACCTATCTCAACACTTCGCGCTGTGCCAGCGCTGGAGAATAATACAAGATTTTGCGCAAGTGTGCGTGCGAGACGCGAGAGTTTTTGCCGGCTGTGATGTCTGCAGATTGAGAGTAAGCAAGTTCAAACGTTAGCAAATATAATTGCTGAGTGTTCTGACAGAGAAAGTTGGTTAAAATTGGTCGTTATTATCGTGACTAGAAAGTGTCTGACTTTAGTTCCATAGTGTAAATAGTGTCAAAGAACTAGCAAGCTAGCTAGCTCAGAGGTGATGAGATGAGCTAGTCTCCTTGCACACTTGCCAGCTAAAGAGCTAACTGGAGGCACTTTATTATTTTACTTAAAGTAGATATACTATCTTTCTTATTCTGCTAGAGTTGGGCTTCATGGTAATACCATAATGGCATATTTACAGTACATGGACAGTTGATTGAAGCATTGGAAATGTCTGTTTTTTATAGTTGGACATAAGATGTATTTTCAGGTGAGAGAGTAAAGTCAAAATGACATGATTATCTGACTGGATTGCCCACAGCAATCCAATATTCAATTATAATTATGTTATGAATTGATATGGATCAATTTATGCCTCTTATTAGATTATAAATACTCTGGCTGTTTTGTTTACCTTTTGGTTGACAGCAAAAGGGAGAGAGGAGGGTAGTGAGGGAGAGAAGGAGAGAGAGCAGGATGGTGCACCAGAGAGAGAGAGAGCAAGAACCAGGTGAGAAAGTGGACAGGTAGTCAAGACCACATACGTAAGTAGCCTTGAGAACCGATGGTTCTGGAGCCTAATGGCCCATAGGTTTTCCGTAGCGTGAGGCGGCTTAATGTACAAGTACACCCCTGGACATGACACTGGTATGAGGCAGGGTCTTACCCCCTGGTGGGGGGGGGGGGGTCCATGCCACGGTCCATGCCACCCCCCCAAGGCAGCAAACCTAGGGGAAACACTGAATGGTATTGTCTCTGTGTCCTCTCTCTGCAGAAAGAGTATGACAAGACGAAGATCCAGAGAGACCAGGAGGAGAAACTGATTGTGTCTGCATGGTACAACATGGTAAAGTGGCCTAAGCATTCTTTAACAGCACATGACAACAATGTTCAAATGTTCATTCTGCTGGCTTAGTCAATTTGAACACTAGAGGGCGCTGTAGGCTTTTCTATGTGACTGAGGTGTAGTTGTGGTACTGGTTTAAGTGTGTGCATTGGCAATGCATGTGAGTGCTGATCATTTTATTTCTGGGATTATTTTCAATTCCCCTTTTTTATATACCGGTATATTTATATAAGAACATAGCATGCTATTTGCCATCTCCTTTGTGGGATACTATGTTCAACCTGTTTTGAGGTAAAAACACTATGGAGCTTTGGAACAGGTCATGATAGTGACACTGTCAGTGTGTGTCATTGCCTGTCATTGGGAGTGACTGTCCTCCTGAACCCCTGTGTGTTCCTCCAGGGAATGGCCATTCAGAAGAAGGCGGCAGAGGACCGGCTCGCCAGCACGGGCTCGGGACAATCCTTCCTCGCCCGCCAGAGACAGGCCACCAGCACACGCCGCTCCTACCCGGGACACGTCCAGCCTGCCACCGCCAGGTAGACACGGCAATCCACCGACCCGACCCTTGACCCTTGATCCTGACCCCCCTCAACCCTCCAAGTGTCCACCAGCGTCACCCTAACAAACGGCCAACACAAGCAATCATCCAGAAACTGGCCACAGGAGTGCCACGGGACAGCCAAACCCCCCATCTACAGGCAACGTCTCCAACGCTCCTCCTGTCCCAAGTCCGGCTCGGAAAACACCCACTCTCGCTGCTGGATATATATGCACATCACTGTTATTTATGTTACCTATGCTAACGTTCAATCCCTACCACCACTTTTCGTCAGGAATCCTCTTCAATTGTTTTCAATTTGCTCGGTGAAACCTCACAAGAGATGTGAGTAAGGATGCGATCATAACAGCAGATGTGTTGAAAAGTCCTTATATGATTATTGTTCATATGTTGATCTGCTGCTTTAAGTTAATAACCATGTCTTCTGGAGTGAGTTGTGTATTTCAGTGATATAGTGGTAAGAAATACAGAGACTTCTGTACTAGCAAGTACAGGGAAGTTCTGTAGAAAAGGTCTGTGTGTTGTGTGAGTTCAATTTGTTGCTGTTACTGTCTCTAGTTACCTGTTGCTGGATGTCTCGTGGGTTAGTTACATGAGACACCTCTAGCCTAGTGTATGACCCTGCTTGTTACCAGTGGCTTACTGTAGATTTAGAAGAGGTCCTAGAAAAGTGTTCAGGACGTCTTAGACAAGTTCCTCTGTGGTCAGTGTTGAGATTTACCCCGTTTTTTAAACTTAAACTGCAGACTGTTCCAGACAGGCAGAAGCGTTCGTATTTATTACATTTTAATATTCCCTGTGAAGGGAACCTCTCTTCCTCTCAGACTTCCTCGTCAGATCAGCCAGTGTTCGTTTTGATCAAGTCAGCATCTCTTGTGGGGTTGTGTTGTAGCCTTGCTGAGGCATTTTACTTTGTGATGTTTTTCGGACATTTGAAAGTTAACCTTTGGGGCTTTTCCTGATTGCTTAGTTCAGGGTTCTAATATGTTTTTGCATCTTTGGAAATGCAGTGGCATTTTTCCAATGTCTCGCCCGCTTCTCAATCAGGGTTAGCGTCAGTGGTTAGGGGTTAAGGTTAGGGTCTCATTCAATTCGCTATGCCTTATGTCTCTGGCATACGATTCCATGCTGTTACACTCAAAGGGGACATGAACAACTAACGAAGGCTACCTAACAAACACACTATACCCTCACTCTAGTCTCTTGATGTCCTACACACACTGCATCTGCACATAACGCATCTTGGTTGACCTCGTGTCAATCAGTCAGTGAAGGCGGGTGGAGGTAGACATCGGAGGTCAGGCTCATTGTAATGCATGGCATGGAATGACAGATACGTGTTTGACACCATTCCTTATTCCATTCCATGCATTACTTAGTGAGCCTGTCCTCTTGTACTTCCACAAGCCTCCACCACATTCAGTGAGTCATCTATCAGCAGAGGATCCATAGGTCAGCTATAGATGGACGGTGCAGAACTTGACCACTATTTTACCGCTCGTTGTGGTCTCCTTTATCATATGTCATAATGTAGACCTACAGTAGAAAGGCGGATGCTTGTTCACAAAATTATTTTCACGCAATCTTAATATCTGTTCTATCAAAGACAAGGTAAAGGGTTCGGTATATCAGGGTCTTGTTTTATAGCTGATGTTTCTAATTTGGGTAGGGAAATAAGATGATTTTAAGCAGTCTTTCCTTGATGAGGCGGTCATGTAAAGAGCAATACTTGTCGCGATCCTAAGGCAACCCAACTCCCCTTCAACTAATCCCCGCTGACTTGCTACACTACTAATTTTTATCTATCACTTTGAACCCGTCAATGTTTGTCTGAGAATTATTGTTTTTTTATCCTATTCTCCCAACAATCAGAACCAATGCCTTCACTACTGACCCAAGTCTTAGAGTGATTCACTCTTCCAGGTTATTCTGACTCTTCATGATATATCTGACTGGTTTGTTGTGTCCTCCCTCTCTCTCTCTCTCTCTCTCTCTCTCTCTCTCTCTCTCTCTCTCTCTCTCTCTCTCTCTCTCTCTGTCTCTCTCTGTCTCTCCCTCCACAGCGATGTGATTGCATGACCGCCGGCAGGGGGCTGACACACTGCTGCATGATGTGCCGTTTTGCATGACTTTTCTTGAGTTGAGCCTGCAAATAATCCATCAGCCAACACTAACACCCCCCCCCCCACACACACACACACACACACACACACTCAGACACACAGACACACATGGTAGTGCCCGCCGGGACGGGGACAAGAGAACACCCTCAGGTGGCACAAACTGGCACACCCCCCTCTGAGGGCCATCCTAACCTGCCCGCACTCCCCCTCCCTTCCTCCTTCCCCCCTCCTCTCATGGACATGCTTGCTTATGCTTCTAAACCTCCGCGATACCATCATGACACAGTCCAAGACGCAGCAATCATAAGTGGTGGATCTAGGAAATGCAAGGAGAAGGGGATATATAGATATATAGATATATATACCTATTGATTAATCATGGCTTGAAGATCCGTTTGGCTTTGTTACCTCATTGGTATAAGTACTGTATGCTCTCTGCTCTGTTGGTCGGAGAGGTGATGGTGCAAGGAGAGGATGACATGGAGGGCGTTACTATTGGTGTCTGTAGGCTTTGACGATGACAACGATGAAACGGCTAGCATTACACTCTTCATGTAAGCGTATGAATATGTGTTTGGTATTTCACCTCTGTCTCATGGCTTTGTTTGCTGGGGCAAGACCACAACATGGAGGAATGCTTATCCCATACATTTTTAAATTATTATTTATTTAATAATTTTCCTCTAATCAAAATTGTTAACGTTCCCCATTATCATATGTTTCTCTCTCTCCCTTTTTTAATTTTACAATATTTTATGATCACTCTGGTTTGAGTGTTGTTGCTTTTTTGTGTCCTTGTTTTAAAACCATTGTTGCTCTCTAAATGGCAGACTTGTGGGAGAAGAGGTTGTAGGCATGCCTTGATGACTAGTAGATATTTATTTCTGTTTTTATTTACACATGCAGTATTGACATGGATGGATTTCATTCCTGTTGTATTAAACTTAACTGGATAACTTGTCTCTAACCTTTATAATAACAAAACAACAACAACAACAGTAGCCTGATTGAAAAATTGTCCCAGAGCTTTTAAAAAAATGTTTAAATAAAAGGAAAAAAAGCGCCTATAGCTTACATACACAAGTCCTGGGGAGGCACCAATGAACAAGCAGCGTGTCAACATGAATCTTAATGAACATGTTAATAAAAAAGTGCTTTTACCTCAAGTGTTGGTGTAAAAGAAGTGTGAAGAGCGCTTAGGGGCATTGTGTAGAGTTACTAGCCTCGTGCTCCTTCGGTGTTCAAATTTTCACATTATAACAACATATGTCCATATTATGCAATTTATGAACTTTTTATGACTCTTTACTTGTGTGAGAGACTAGTCTCCGTACATGTGGTGATATGTAGGGCAAGATGAGACGACTTGTCTGAACTGTCTGTGTGGATTTTGCATGTCTCATGAACTAAGAGCTAGTTTCAAAAACCACTCGCCGTTAATCTTGACAGCCGAGCTCTGAAGCAATGAAAACTGGTCTTTCACTACCGTCCATTCAAGTGGATTTTCTCCTACCTGTTTGTCTCCTATTTGGGACAATAAAAATATTTAAAAATATATACAAATAACAAAGGCTGTTACGCCAGAATATATCACCAGGTTTTATGGTTGCTGTATTTTTTATTCATAGGAAGACTTTTATTTTACATTAACTGAAGTAGCAAATAACCTTTCCATTTTGCCAAGTTTTATATTGCTTGTATACAATATGTACATACTGTATGTGAGAAACAGTTGAGGAAGTTTCTGGTCATTTAGGAGAGGAAAAAAAATACATGATTGAGTTGGATTTCATAGTACCTGTCCATTTAAAACGTGTTGATACATATGTGCTTCCTCTGCTGCAAAAATGTACAGTTGGTAATCAAGTTGTAAATAAAGCTTGTATAAAACTCAATCAGCTTGTTTCCTTGTGTGTACATTAATTTGCAATTACAATTCCCTGGCAGTTTAGTAACGACTTGTTAGATGTGTACATTAAGAGGATAACCACATGTTACAATAGGTAGCTTTGCACCAGTTAAATGTAGATGAATATGAATGTAGGCCTATGGTGTTGACATGGCGATACAATTAATAACAATCACAGCGACAATGATGATGGATTTCGTGTAGGACATCAGAAGTGGGGATCTAGGTTTTAGAGTAGCTGGTTGTACAGTCAGTCCACTGGAGCTTTTTCTTTTAGACACCATCAGGAAATAGACCGTAAAAGACTGTCTTCTTTCATTTATTTTTAACCTTTATTTTAAGTTGACTGAAAACATATTCTCATTTGTAGTGATGACCTGGGGAAGAATTGTAGGGGAGAGAAGAGGCGATGATGGTATGTGGCCCAGATTGTTCCAGGACACCAGCATAACTCACTAACTGCTAAAGAATTCTGGAACACTCACCACCTAGAGTGTTTTATGTGGTGTCTACCTCGGCTATAAAATGAAGCATCATCATTTTGGATGAATAAAGTTGACAAAGTTTACAATTTGGGCGACTTTATCCACCCTCGGCACTAAATGAGTTAACACACCTACTTCTGTGATATGGCACTTATCACAGAAGTAGGTGTGTTAACTCATTTAGTGATCTTATAACCAGGGCCGGCCCTAGGACTTTTCTAGTCCTAAGCGAGATTTTTAATGTGCCCCCCCCCCCCCCCACACACACGTTTTGTCGGGGGGTTGGAGTTTTCGATTGACGGGTGTTTTCGATAGCTTTTTCCTCTCCACTATTCAACTTTGTAAATGTTTGTCGCCCCAGGGTCACATTCCTGAACAGTTTTGTTCCTCTCCATTTGCTCATTGGCCGGAAAACATTGGCTGGAAAACAATCCAATCTGGCAACACTGTTAGGAAAGCGAGATGCTCCCTTAAAAAAAGAGAGAGCGCGTGTTACGAGCCATTCTAAAGACTGAAAAGGTGAACAAGCTTGTTTATCTGGCAAAAAAAAAACTCGAATAGCCGTACGGACTAAATAGACTAGTCTTGATACAACTTTTATGTGTACCACTGTGATGGGGTACATTGCAGAAAGCTACAGTCTGTACTCGGATACAATACGAATTGTTTTTGGTAGCGCATATACAGTACCTGAAGAAGGTCTATGAAAGACCGAAATCTCGCGCAATAACGTCGGATGAAGGATCATATGGAAGGAGATTAACTAAGTGACCATCGGAGATAAAATACGGAACCTGTCAACATATTACTACTTCTGGACCCGCAGCCAAAGCCAATCATCACAGAAGCCAGGTAGGCGCATTAAGCTGTGTATTAATGGATGGTGTACGGTTTGCATATTCACTTATATTTATGAAACTATGAAGTAGTCTAGTTGTGTTAATGTATTGTAATAATATAATAGGGCTTCATTATTTGAAATTGGCGGCGCAACAATGTCAGTTTGAATCCCGGTTAACCGGAAGCCTGTTGGCTTACATTTCTAGTTATTGTGCTGTTGGCTTTGAGTGTTCCTGCGTAAATCCTGTTGAGATGCAGGTGAATGTTGGCTATGTCTTAGGTATATATATGCTGTTGGCATTATGTATATGTGCGCGGTAAAATGTTGTGTGTGTCCGCTGGGGAGGAGGAGGAGGGGGCGGGGGGGCTTTCTACGTGTATGTCCAGGCCCAAGGGCCCATTTTTTCATAATCGGTCTATAAATAACAATTTAGGAGTCGGGACTTTGGTTAAACGTCTAATGATCCAAAAGATGGCCTTTGTCTGCAAGGTAGTGCCTCATTCACAGAGCTTCAGACCAGAGGGAGGAGTGCCACCTTCTATATGGTAGTCAGACAGACAGACAGGCAGGTAGTCAGACAGACAGACAGGTAGTCAGACAGACAGACAGGTAGTCAGACAGACAGGTAGTCAGACAGGCAGGTAGTCAGACAGACAGGTAGTCAGACAGACAGGTAGTCAGACAGACAGACAGGTAGTCAGACAGACAGACAGGTAGTCAGACAGACAGGTAGTCAGACAGACAGGTAGACAGGTAGTCAGACAGACAGGCAGGTAGTCAGACAGACAGGCAGGTAGTCAGACAGACAGGCAGGTAGTCAGACAGACAGGTAGTCAGACAGGCAGGTAGTCAGACAGACAGACAGGTAGTCAGACAGACAGACAGGTAGTCAGACAGACAGGTAGTCAGACAGACAGACAGGTAGTCAGACAGACAGGTAGTCAGACAGACAGGTAGTCAGACAGACAGGCAGGTAGTCAGACAGACAGGTAGTCAGACAGACAGGCAGACAGACAGGTAGTCAGACAGACAGACAGGTAGTCAGACAGACAGGTAGTCAGACAGACAGACAGGCAGGTAGTCAGACAGACAGACAGGTAGACAGACAGACAGGTAGACAGACAGACAGGTAGTCAGACAGACAGACAGGTAGACAGACAGGCAGGTAGTCAGACAGACAGGTAGTCAGACAGACAGACAGGTAGACAGACAGGCAGGTAGTCAGACAGACAGGTAGTCAGACAGACAGACAGGTAGACAGACAGGCAGGTAGTCAGACAGACAGGTAGTCAGACAGACAGACAGGTAGACAGACAGGCAGGTAGTCAGACAGACAGGTAGTCAGACAGACAGACAGGTAGACAGACAGACAGGTAGACAGACAGACAGGTAGTCAGACAGACAGACAGGTAGTCAGACAGACAGGTAGTCAGACAGACAGGTAGTCAGACAGGTAGTCAGACAGACAGGTAGTCAGACAGACAGACAGACAGGTAGTCAGACAGACAGACAGGTAGTCAGACAGGCAGGTAGTCAGACAGACAGGTAGTCAGACAGACAGGTAGTCAGACAGGGTGGGGGTAGTCAGGCCAGGGGTAGACAGGCTGGGGGTAGACAGGCAGGTGGGTAGTCAGGGAGGCAGGGTATCATCAATGGCATACGTTCCGGCGTTGATTGGCCGCAGGTGCAGGGCTTCAGTAGAGCGACGTTGATTGTTCGATCGTGGGCAGGTGTGCCAATCCACGCAGGTAGAGGTCACAGAGGCGGGGTCGTCTACACCGAACTGAAAGAACAGGACAGGTGAAAGCAAATTCCTGGTTAGCATTCTCCATATGCTTTCATCTATCTTATACGTACTTTCATACCAGAGTGTGGATAAAGGAAAGGAGACGACGACTAGTGAGATGAACCCTGTGACTACAGGAGCCAACGTTTGAGCAAACAAAATGTGTTTTTGACCTTTCATTGAAGTCATTGCGGATTCAACACTCCATGATGTAACGTACAGTGATGTTCAACAAACTCTGAGGAAACGGAGTAACTACCACAGGGTTGGGCCATCATTTGTGAAATTATGGCGAAAAAAAATTCCCTTCACATTTTTTGCATACTCTCATCCATGAGTATTCCTGGTCTCCCTCTCCCTGTTTTCATATTCTCATTCTTAAAGATCTGAGCTGGGAGAACTGTACTTCATCTGGTTCCCATCTTGATAAGGCCTACAGTTCCATACAGTGTGTGGAGGTTTCTTCTTACTAGCATAACAGCCGTTGCGTCCCTGTCCTGACTCTTGACTCTGAGAATCTCCGGTTCGCTCAGGGAGTGGTGAGGCGTGCCTCGGTCATCTCCCCGGGGGGCTGTGGGAAATGAACTGGGGGCTGGAAGCAGACTTAGGCAGCACAGGCATCTCTCCGCATCTGTGGCCTTGGACTGTTCTAACCCCAGCCTCCGGGAACATCCTCTTTCATGACAGAGCCCCACCCTGAATGTGACATTCCAGTGTCAGTACAAACATGTTTGTATGTTCCTCTGTGGATTCCGGTCAATATTGCATTCCGGTTATATACAGTACGTCAAAGGTTTGGACACACTTTCCCAATTGAATGGGAAAGTGTCCAAACTTTTGACTGGTACTGTATAAAAGCTGCTATTTTTTAGCCAGCGCAAAAAGTCCAAACAGTCGTATTGGCAAATTGTATCACCGATAACAGGTGACGTTACCACAGCACCCATTTACCACAGCACCCATTTACCACAGCAACCATTTACCACAGCAACCATTTACCACAGCACCCATTTCAGGTGGGTCCTGCCTTCTTCTTCACCACGTCTTTTGTCCTCCTCCATGTCTTCTCTGGGTGGGCCACCTTCCTTTTGCCCTGTGGGTTCCGCTCTGGTTATGGTGTTTTGAGATTTCTTTAGTGTGTGCCCGATCCATTTGCTCTTTCTCTCAATTATTGAAATAGCATAGTTTCATGTGCTTTCTTACTTTAGCTGACATCTGCTTTTATTACACACTCAAATTATTACATAGTTTTGATTAAAAGAGCAATTCGGTCCAGGAGTGATCATGGCCAGGGTCAGTGAAACCAGGCTGTAGAATGTGTAACAGTCATGTACAACAACATCTACAAAATAGCTTACAGCATATCAGATATTAAGCTGAAGTATTTCAAAATGTGGTTTCATACAGGGAACGCTGAGTAATTAGGGATAGCAGGGATAACATTCCACAGAAAAGCAGGGCAAATGAGGGGTGTCATTTCCTAATGAAAGGGTCGTTATTATTTCTTCATGACTCGAGTGATTGGCTGACAATACAAGCATTATGACATTTTCAATTTTCATTTCAAACAGGCTTTGGCTGATGACAACACAAAGCGTTCATTGACCTCCCCCCCCCCCCCCCCCTCCCCATGTGTGAGTTTCCTGGGTTAGTTAGTATGGCATACACCCTGGACGGGAGCCTGGCGGTTATCTGACCCGGCATTCACACACCACTCCAGCCGCCACCATTTTACAATATCATTTTTGGCAAGGCTTTAATACAACACAGGTGAGAAGTGCAACATGAAAACTCAAACCTCATGCTTTGCCTGTTTACACAGTGAGAAAAAGGGGCTCTCTAGATTGTATTGACCCCACGAGCAATGAAAGGTTATGACAGATGGCCCTTTACAGGAGTCGCTAGCTAAACACGCTAACGTTCCGACACTGGGCCCTTCTCATTTCTGTGTCAGACCACAAATTCCAAACTCAGCATCGTGTTCATTTAGGTGAAACAACCAGCTTTCAGCTTATCACAGACATTGCTGACAGCTTCTTCAACATTTCTGTAGAACAATCTGTTGAATGTTCTGTATTTTGTACCAGAAGGGCTTTTGGTTCTCTCTTGTATTAAGTGCTGCTGTTTTAACCAGGATTGTGATCATAAGGGGCCATTCTCAAAACCTCTGTAGACTTGATCAAGCATTTGGCTCTGAAAGGCACACATTCACTATTTCGGTTTTCTTCGCACTTATCCCTACTGATCCTCAGGTATGTTTTACACTATCAACAATAATGAATGACGTGCGTTTCTCATCATACTGTCCCAAAGCTTCTGTGAGATTTCCAAGAAGGCAACCATGCAGAGACGATATCCCACCCCCCCCAAAAAAAACTCGATCTTGATGAGACGCACTTTGAATTATCTTGCCTTTTTTTCTTTTCTTTTCAGTTTTTGAGAAAGTGACTCATAAAGTTACACCAAACCCTGTCCAGTAAATCAAAAAAGTGTTTGAACAGCTGCATTCTTTCTCACACATCCTGCGTCGGTGGAAGAGTTGCCGGGAATAATGGGAATAATAGAGCTTGATGAATGAAGTCACCTCAGCCTGCCGTGGACACACATCTATCAGCCGGGGACCTCAGGGGGAGAAAGAGGCCCACTGACACTGCACAGCAGCAGGTGATTCATGGACCTTCACAGGAAGTGAGGTCATAGAGAGCTCTACTCTACTTCATCTGCACAGCAGCTTTCAGTGGTGTTTTCTCAGACTTGGAGCTGTAATGACATCAGGGTTTATTGACTGTGTTGGAAGTGTACACAATGTCAGTCTACAAGATCTGTGTTGTTGATGTTTTGTTTTGGCAGTGTGTGTAGTGTATCTGTGCTCCCTCGTCAGATGCTGAATGGCTTCATGCTGGCATTCCTGTCTACTTTCCAAACAGACCAGATCCATTTGATACAATGAATATTGACAGACTCCTTTGAAAGATATTTGAGCATTATTAATGTGTCATACCATACTCTGCCTATATAAGGCATACAAAGCACGCAAACCCCGTCTTGGAGGGTTAGTCATCGTATTAAACAGGCTTCAAAGTAGAAAAAAGGTTTTCCAGGAAAATTCCAATGATCCATTTCGGACAAGATGGGAGTGAATTTCTTGGACGGAGGTGAGAAAAGAGCCAGACCACCGTTGGGCCTGATGGACACGCATGGAAACCAGAGACTGGTATAATGAGTCAAAATCAACATTCGAATCATTAACCTCGTCTCCAACCTCCCACAAGCGAAGCTGTGCCATGGACACGCTCTTACTTGGTTTACTGTAATGCTATGATTTTTTGGGTTTGTTTGAGGGGAGAGGGGGGCTGTATTGAAAACGATCAATGTTACAAATTACTAACACTTTGTTTCAATGTCAACTAGTAGGCCTACAAAGTCTTCTCAGACCTGAACGTGAGCCCAGATGGAAGCTTCATAATCGCCTGCTTAACGACTGTTTGCTTAACTGTTTGTACTGTTTCCTCATGTCCGTGCCAAAATGAACACATCCTAAACGAGTCAGAAAGTTAACAATTGGGATTCCGCCTTCTCCAAAAGAACCCTCCAAAAGACTGTACCAGTCCATATTTCTTAACTTGGCTACATATTGTGGAAATGTCTCACAATGGACCTCACACCAACCTTAAGTACACAGTACGACAAACATAGTACCAGACCGCACACACACACAGACAGCACCCATGGGCAGAAACACAGTACCAGACAGTACATCGACCGCTCAGCACCAAGGGGGTATAGGGGACGATTATTTTTAATCTGAAGGAAATGGTTGGTAAGACCATGGTCGATATGACTGACTGACTGACCATCTGAACACCCACTGATTCATTTCCTTGGCGAACTCTCTTTACTGGAAGTCATGTTTCATGTGGTTGCCAGCAGGATTACAGAGCTATGAGGAATTTCTTTGGATCCTCCTGTCCGAGGGAAACATGGCCCTTCACACAGATGCTAAAAGAGAACCGTCAACCTTTGACAGTCTGTTTGTCCAGCACTGTAGAGAGGTGCTGCACTATGTTTTAGAGGCATATAATGTATGTGATGATCATTTATATTGTGACTCCCTTCATTTTATTTATTTGAAAAACATGAATATGTTTCTACTAATGTTTCCCTTGGTACATTAAATACTAAGGAAACAATTGTGGTTGTTGTGATTTAACATATCCGAAAACAGTGAACTGAATGAATCACCCATCATAATGTTTCATCAACTTTCACTCAACTTAGAACACCACTGCTGCAGTTTTGCATTTATCTCACACCGCAGCAGTGCTTCTCTCCACACCCAAGTCCACTTTGAAGAGAAAGGCAGCAGTCTCTCCAGCTCTCTAACTAAGTTCCTGTGGTCTCCTGTGGTCTCCCCATGGAGCTGAATTGGCTCTGTGTAGCTTCATCAGCAGTTGGACTCCCTGACTTGGCTGCCACATCAAGAGACTTGTGCAGGCCCTTTCTCAATTGTAAAGAATTCAAATTCCTCGCGTCCTCTCCTCCGTCCTACACTCATTTCCTTCTCAGAAAGTATTGGAGGAGAATTATCCAAGGGGAAGAACCGAGGTGTTCTCCTCCAATGGGTTTTGAGTAGGAGATGAGTGGAAGATGGAAGAGAGGATGCGAGTAAACACGTTCTGACTATTGAGAAAGGGCCCCAGAGGACGGGAGGTTAAGTGGGAGCATCTTTTCCCTTGTTGAGGAAGTGATGCTGTGGGTTGGTTGAAACCCTGGAGAAGGAAAATGTTCATGTTGCTTTGAAGGGCAGTGTGCCAAGTCTCACTCTCTGTCTGTCTACCTATTGCTCTCTCTTTCTCTCTCTAACCTTCTCTGTCTGTTTCTATCTCTTTTTCTTCCTTATACGTTCCCTTCCTTGGTCTTGAAATCGAATTAGTAGGTAATACAATAATAATTTAAAAAATTGAATAAGTCATAGATGTTGACTAAGTTATGTGATTAGTAAAACACACCATATATCAATATCCACTGAACATCAATATTGAAATGTGAGGCCTACCTACCCGGGACAATGTCAACGTTTTGTAGAGATTCCATAACAACGTTTTTCGGGAAATATTCATCACCCTTGTTAAAATCCAGAGCTGGTTGGTTCCGATCAGGAATGTATGGAGTCTGTCTCGGCTAATGCCAAAAGAGTGTCAGTGTGGTAAATGAGTTACATGTCTCACACTTCTTTCATCCATAGATCAGACTATGGCCCCTCTCTGGAGCTGACAGCTCACTCATTCCAAAATCGAAAACACATTCGGAGCGCTCCGAAGGTAGTGAAAGCCATTAGCTACATCTGGCGTAGAAACCAGTCACTTTTAGAGGCGAGATATTGGCCAGACGAGGAGTGAGGTGTCCCCAGTCATAATCAGCAACTACAAGGCATGAGTGTACTCATGTACTGTACGTAGTGTTCAAAGCTTGGAGTAAATGATTACAGATAACCAAATATTACTATTTCTGTCAGTACTGTCGTAAAAAGAATTATTGTATGTAGAATAAACCTATATCATATAGGCCTAGAATATGTGGATTATAATGTGTAAAATGTGTAAAGGAAAAAGAAAATCTACTGTGTCCTTGAATTGAAATGGGGATCAACGTGCCCAAATTATACATTAGGCTAAATGCTGAGTTTCCCTTTGACCTTTATATTAATCTAGCTGCTCTTCATGTTAAATAATGCATCTGAATTCAAATCCATACATCATTGTCAGACAGACAACGATGTGTGGGGGTCATACAGTATCAATTGAATTAACGTGCCTGTCTTTACCATATGAAACAGATAATTTGCATGCTATGAAACCCCTTTGAACAAATCATAGGAAGGCAAAATAGATGTTTGTACTATACACTCTAAATTCCCTTTTGATCTCAGCAAATAAAATCACTTTCAAGTGGAAATGTATACACAGTGGCCAAAGCCTCCTGAAGATATATGCTGCTTGCAAGGCATGGGCAGGGGTGCGTCTTGCCCACCCAATCAAACGTTAAGATTATTATTTTTTAATTGGATGGTAAAATCTCACCACACACGTTGGTCATGTCATGAATTGCTGCAGTGCCCCCCCCCCCCTACAAGGTGTTGGTTCTGGCGCTGTGCCTGCTTGCAATCCTCCTTCTATAAATATAATCACATAGGTTATTAAAGGGTTAGGGTAAACGTGTGGTTTAACTTTTGTGTTATGTCAGAATAAAGTAATGTCAAAAATACAACAAGTCATAAAAACGTACATTTGCATTTGCTAAAAGTTGAAACAGAGAGCAAGGCTTCTACTGTCGAACGACATCCTGCTGAACAAAGGGGATTTATAAAAAATAATGAACAGTTGTCTTTGACCCGATGCAGATGCCCCTCTACAAATCACGCGCTCCTAAAGCCCTTCGGACATTAAAGAGGGTTGCAGGTGTGCTCCTCCTCGCGCATCGCGGGGCCCTCCTTCATCAGCCCTTTGAAGCGCCCAGGCGCAGCAGCAGCTGTTGTTGCTACAGGTGAAAAACATTACGAGCCACATGTTCGTCTTGTAAAGGCGGATCTGGACAGAGGCCAGAGGAGGTTTACCAAGGTGAGCCGTCGGATCTGAGGGGAGCCGAACCGAACTGCAAATTATGTTTCCAATTTAGACGTCGGTTGCAATGAACGAAAAGCAAAATGTAATATGTAAACAAGAAATACCAAGTGCTGGGGACCATGGGGAATTAACTGAGGACGAAGGATGACAATACAATGCCGTCATCTAATTGAGTATAACTCAAATTAACCAGACTCAGAGTGATCGCACACGTCATGATTGAAACATCTTTGGGCCAAGAAATAATGGTCTTTGTAACGAGAATAGCCTATGTTATAAGGGATGTCATGTCCTCCATTCTTAAAAAGCTGTAGCCTAATCAAATGCATGTAGCCTATAATATAACAACAATCTGCCGGTTCATATGAAGACACTTATCCAATGCAAGTCCATAACAGGATAATTGCATGCTTTGTTTTGAGAGGTTGATGGGAGGATGAGAACAGATGGAGTATCCATTCTAAGCAGTAACACTAAATGAACTTGACATCGCAGAGCATTTGATCAAGACAAGAGTCTATGTTTGCCAATAGCATACGTTTCATCTTAAACTTCAACGACAACCTGAAACCTTTGATACCTTTGATACAGGCAATGTGGGTTAGGCCTATATTCCACACTATATTTTCCATATTAGATGGTCTTAGACAAGATAATTATTTAGAGATTCAAAGAGGAAAGAAAGGGCACTCAATCATTCGTGCCTTACGCTGCCTCTGACAGTATTGGAGGAACTTGAGGGAAAAATACATACAGCATTTGAGGAAAATACATAAATTAACATTAAATTCCTTCTTCTTTTTTTTTTACATTTTGCAGATATTTTCAAAGGTTTGGTGGATGGAGGTTTGAACTGCTGGACATTCCAGTCAGATTCCCTTTATAATCCAGTTTAGAAACTGGCATCCGTTTTCAATATGCAGTAGTGTTTTGTAGGTACCGTGACCTTGTCTGGGGACACAGGTATAAAGAAAAGTAATGACTGTGAATGACCTGGTCTTTAAACCACTTTATTTTAATAACTCAGTCAAGGAGATAACAAACAAGTAGTAAATGTATCACCTCAACACTAATGTTGTTTTGTCCATGTGTTTTGATAGGTGGTAAACATGTCGTTAATCAAGAGTTTCCTGGTCTCAGACCCTGTAATCCAGCACTATAAATCATTATTGGCCACTGTATATTTTCACAGTTTACTCTGTGTTTCAGATAAACAGGACAAACTGGGAGTGACTTTGAATTTCACTCTAAATACATGAAATATGCTACATCCAGACTGATTATTCACTGACACAACATGTGTTGTGTAAATACCTCCACTTCCATTCCCACATTACCTCTAAAATATCTGCTCCACAGACAGAAATCACATCAGACGCAACAAGCAGGCGCCAATGGAGCTCAGCAAGCTTTTGGGGCCACCAACGTTACTACCACTAGACCAGCAAAACATGGCTAAGATTGGCTGGGGGCATGAGTAGCACTGGGTCATTTTCAGAACAGCACAGTGTAAGAAAAGCTCCGTATTCTCTTTGAACATGTTCATGTTGCACCTTCCCCACTTTTAAACATTTCTCTTATTTGCTCCTTGAACATGATCCATGTCTTTGGGTTAGTGACTAAATTGAGTGAACAGTTGTAGTAGCAACCTGGCCCCAAGAACCTTCGACCCATGAGATGCTATTTGAGCTGTCTCTGATCCAAGTACAAGTGAACAACATGAAGGGTCACTGTCGGGGCGAGTAGCAACCGACAAACAGATTCACATTTTCTAGATGTTCAACAGTTAGTGATGCCAAGCTGAAAACCTCCCTGGTCTAGTCGTAAGAAACCATTTATTGAAATGTACCGATAAAACGCTATGAAGCAGCACAGCCGCCAGGTATCACGTCTTTGCATCACTTGAGATTGGATAAGGACTATTTAAGCGCATCTGGGTCCACAACTCTCTTTAGTAAAACAAGCAAAATACTGGTTTAGTAGATTAAATGCCACCCAGATAGATAGTGCTCACAGACAGATAGTGCTCACAGACAGTCCGTTAAACGGAAATCATTCTGATGGACAGTGTCTATGTAGTGGATTATAGAGAACTCAATTGTACTGTATCTATTTACTTTGGTGACAGCCTTGTTAGACTTTGTTTTCATAATCCTCAGCTCTGTGGTAGGTAATAGTTTAAAATTGTTGTTAAAATGAATAATTGATCATTTTTGTCAATGTGATTATTGATCATTCCTAGGTCATATCATTCAAAATTCATTTTAAACAATGGGAGTCAGAATCGAATATTTAACTAGATAAATATTTTATTGTTTTCAACATTATAGCAAAAATATTACAATCATTTGATGCCACATAATTGAAAATGTGAATGAGCTACATGATAAGACTAATTTCATGTACACAATCCAACTGAGTTGATAGGGAGGCTGAATATCACATTGAGAATGGTCACAGAACAACACGTTTAGATAACCTACACAACTATATAGTTAAATAAATTAAACAGATAATTTCTATGTAAAACATAAAACAAATTCTCTTAGCAAAACATACACAAAGCCAAAGATAACACTGGTACAATTATTTCCCCCCAGCTTGAAATTTCAATCTAGGAGAATACAGGTTATGGTGTTGGTTAGTACCTGATTTAGTCTCAAAAATATACTGTATCTATTTATAAACAACAACAACAACAAAAACATTCAACCATTTAATTTTTCATATTTCTAAAAATACATCTATAATATGTAGATATATACAGTTCCCACAGTATTATGCGATACAAAACAGATTCTTCGAAAAGTGAAGAATAAATTAAGGGTGGAAGAGAACGATCTTGCCAGGGTAAAAGAGCTGTTTGGGTTCAGACGATCACTCCTTCCAGTTTCTGAGGAGGAGGAGGTCTTTTCTTTGACACACTCCCTAAGGCTAGAGCTGCAGAGTCCAGATCTGAACCAAGGTTGTGAACAACAAACAGAGGGTTAGCGACAGTGTGACGGCGGAGGGGCAGTCTGACGACGGCCTGACGTGGTTCAATCTGCCCTGGACCCTCTCCGGAGGCTGCACTGTGATGTAGCCGTTGATGATGCGGACCAGCGGAGGTGGTTGTGGTTGGTCCGTGGTGCTGGAAGGCAGAGGAGGAGGAGGAGGACAACCGATTAGATAGATGAGATGATGGCATCCTTTGTTATGGCTGGGTTTAGAAGTGAACAAACAGCTTAAATATCTCCTGCCAACAAATCCTACCTAAAACAAAACATGTTTTTATCTTGATTGACACAAGGATAGTTGCATCAGAAAGGTCTGCTCTTAGTAACACAGTTATTTACAACAGTAACAACATGGTAATAATATGTGTACATTGATTGAGTGTACGTAAACTGTTGAGGACAGGCATAAGAGCAAGTTAGTGTAAAGTGTTATTGGTCAATCAGTGGCCAGAATGTAGTTGAGGGTTCCACAACCACAGCCTTGTCCCTCAAACAGGGTCTGTCCTCAGAGACTTTATTCCTAAGAGGACCTGTCCTAATATGGAGGATGGATACGGGATGAGCCCTTAATCATACAAGTAGACATGGCGGCAGACAATTCAAGATCCATTGTTGTTAGGTCACTGGAAGTCATCAGATTGACCAGACAAAGTCAACAACAAAACTCAAACAAAACTCTCAAGCATTCAGGAAGTCTTCCCCCTGTGAAATCCCTCTTGTGCCCAAACCACTTGGAGATTTGGCAATGATTAAACAACAGAAAATAAAATCATGGAAATAATAACGTGCCGGAGGCAACACGGATCTCTCAGAGAAAACCACAGCCAATTAAATGAAGTTTTACTGAGACATGAGAATGAGCAGTGGACGGCCTTGTCAGGTGGTGGAGTGTTGCCAGTTGGCTGCAGTGATAAAGACCTCTGAGGCGGACTGATCCAGAAGAGGACATAGCGTAGCTTAGTCAGTCCAGCTAGCATGCTGAGCCCCGCTATTAAATCATTTCAGCCGGGCTGTTTGAAGTCTTTCTGCCGAACTGGTGCAGTTGTGACTGGGACTCAAAACAATCTGTCAGGTTCCTGCCCTGCCATTAATGTCAACCAACCAAAACGACCCCTCCAATTAGTAAACAAATTTAAAATAGACCGTGAAAATAGAGGTGAAATATTCAATGCTGGTATTTAATAAGATTATTAGATCATCAAATGTAAGATGAAGGAGAAAAAACTATAATAATAAAATGGTGAAAGCATGGCTACAACTGACCAGATCCCTCAAATTGTCTTGCATTTTAATCAGGATGAAAACCAAAAAACTGTATTTTCATCACTGGCATATGCTTGTAGTTAATAATATTTACTTTTCATTGATTGGCCTTGGCTGCAGCTCACGAATTTAGCGTGGGATTTTGTGCTTATTTTAGAAAAGTTACATTCAGAAATGTTATAAATTTGTTCCTGCGTTTTATTGCTCTGAGTTCTGAAACTATAAGCAGGTTTATTTTAGTTCTACCTGCATTACAAAGATCTGCCAGTGAAATCAAGAGCATGCAGTGTAATCACGTCTGACGTGTCCGCATGTGGCCACGCATCAAAGGGACGAGAGAAATGGTGCTCTGTGCTCCCTCTCACTGGAAAGAATTGTACATTCTACCTATGTTTAAAGAAAAACCTCAGGCTACCTTCCTGAATACGATTCTTGAATATTAATGATAATGTGACATGCATAAAAAAATGTTCAGACATAATATACACAATGTAGCGGTTGACTTTTGGCATAAAATGTGTCTACAATCATGATCCATTCATTTGGGGCTAGCTTGTGGATTGTGTAAATCTCCAAAGTATGTTTTAGCTAGCACACAGTAAACAACTTTATTTTCCATGGAGAATAAATAAATAAAGTCTGGAAACAGCCAAAGTCTGGCAGGCTTCAAGGCTGGACAGACCCTGGACCTTCAGTGCACAGAAATGGAAGTCGAATAAATTGTTTCAGTGTTTGAAATTGTAAATTACATTCACATTCTACATCTGTGTCAACAGTTTCTGAAAACAGACGGGGGCTCAAAAGCTGTAGCCAGTTTCCACTGCCTCTGGACATATGTTACAACTACTCTTGGCTATGTAGAGAGACAACTTGTTCAAGTGTTGTTATTACATGACAGGTATCATTTTGATAATTCTCCTTGATAAGACTCCATGTCAGGCTTGACACTCATTGAAAGATGTTCTGTCTGATCTGTCAACGGGTCTGTGTGCCATCACTAATGTGTACATACAACAAAGCTCAGCTACTTATGACGCTTAATGTCAACTTGTAAATAGAAAAACCAATAAATCCTTACAGGAGAAATAAGTACTGTAAAAACGCCAGGGAATAAGTCAAAGGCACGTGTGTAGTTATTCTTTATGGTGGATGGATTTACTACTGCACTCCGTCTGACTGAACTTCAAATCTAAAAAAGGATGTTTTTGTCACAAAGGTCTCTCTGCCTGAGGCAACCGCTTTACTAGACCTTTTCTCTCTAGCAGGTAGCAGGAATATTCCATTCAAAAAATATAAATTCAATAAAAAAAAAATGTTTTTGACAAAAAGGTCTCTGCCTGAAGCTATGCCTTTACTGGACCTTTTCTCAACAGGTATTTTCAAAACCACAACCACACTAGACCAGTACTGAACCAGTCTAGACATATTCCTACACTGACATACCAGAAGAAGGCTCTGTGTTGCACGAGGAGGTTGTGATATGATATGATGGCTGTTTTCGCCTGCAGCAAAGTAGCAGGAGATGTCAGTTAGACCCTATAGACGGGCCCGCATCCATTACGGCCTCCCCTTACTGCCCAAACTTGAGTGCGAAAATGATACCTGAAATTTGCTCTACTCAACCTCCGGACGAGCTATCTTTGGGCATGACATTTGAATGTAATCCTCATCCATGTCGTTCCCAACACGATGACGCTTACCGGCTTTTCACACAGGCTTTCTGTAAGGCTACTATTAATAACTGTACTGCACACGGACGCAGTGGGGGCCCTCTTTCTTACCTTTCTTCGATGCGGACCCAGAGGTCGTTGAACTGCCGGTGTCGCTGCTTCTTCTGCTTGTTACGGCGCTTCTTCTTTAGCTTGCGCTCCACCTTCTCAAACAGGTCTAGGCTGTGAGGCAGCAGCATGTGGGGGAGGGGGTTGTCCTCCAGAGGGTGCTGCTGGTCCTCGTGGAGCTCATGGAGGAAGGGCACCAGGTAGGGGGGCTCCTCATCCAAGTCCTGGCCCGGAGAATGACCTCCCTGATCTGGTCTACCACTGCAAATACAAGAAAGTGGAGAGAGAGAGAGAGCAATATTAGATAATAGACACAGGAGGTACCTTATTACAATAAGGAGGTTTGGGGAGGTGGGAAACTGCACTGCCAAACTGAAAGGCCTTTCATCAATGCAAATCACCAGTCAGTTGGTGTACAAGACCTCATCGGAACCACTCTATTATAACATCTTGCATCTCCAAGATAGGAAGTTAAACACAGCCTATGAAATATACGAAAGAACCACACAGTTGACCGTGACTCTGTGGTACTGATGAGAAGAGCACAGGGAGGTATGCTTATTATGAAACCTTGCAGGGGCACTGAAAGAACTAGCACTCTTATTTCAGATTTTAAGAGACATCTGCTTTTGATGAATCACTGGCCATCCCTAATGTGTTCACTCAGACACACATACATGTGGCTTCGAATGATGTTTAAAACATTACAGGAATCCATTACAGCTGCATCGGTGCAAATAAACTGGAAAGCCAAACCCATGTCCACTTGGTTGTGCATATTTACGACGGAATGTTCCAATCTCCAGGCTTCCAGTGTCTCCTCCAATCTTGGGTCCCATTCATTTCAGAAAGATGTGTGAGTATGTGTGTGTGTTCTGTGTGTGTGTGTGTGTGTGTGTGTGTGTGTGTGTAAATAAATAAGTAAATAAGTATGTAAGTAAATGAGAATGAGAAAGAAATAATGAAATAACGAGAAAGAGATAAAGAGAGTGAAAGGGAGAGAGACAGAGGGGGGGAGAAAGAGAGAGAGAGAGCGTGAAAGAGGAACAGCTCCACTTGGGGGGAGGGGGATCTGGGGCTGGGGAGTTCATGAGGACATTATCTTAGATTATAACCTGATAAAAAGGGGGATTATTTTTCTTAAGGGTGAAACCTATCTGCACCATCTCCCCTCCTGTCTGGGTTCCTGAGATGTGCATGTGCCTGTCGCGGGAAGTGTGTGATAGGAGATAGGAGCCTCCGCTGACGTGACATGGCGTGATCATGGTGGTGATACACTGATCACCAGATAGAGATAACCACCACCCAGGGAGACACTGAAATACTTTCAAATACTACGAGCGTTTGTTTGAGTGCCAGATGGGCGGGTATTACATTTTTACGACTTTTATTCCATTGGTTCCATTGTGCCAGGCAAACTCAATCAAGCACAGCTACGTAAGTATTTGAGATGATTTCATATATGATTTGAACCCAGGTCTGGACTCGTGGTAGACTGGACAGGAGCCATAAATAGGTGTGCTTGGCTTGGACTTTTTAACAAACAGAAATAATGAAATATCTAAACGGAATATTAGAACATTAACTGTCTATCTGTAAATCTGGAGAAATAACCAAATCCAAATGTAATCCATCATCCAAATGATTCGAGACATGTAGTAGCAGGCTGCCATTGTTCCAGAATGAACGAACATCTAACAAGGTCTTTTCCCTCATGCGTTCATGTATGTAACATGTTCGTGTACGTAACATAACACAGAACCCTGGCCTGATTTACAGCCGATTCAATGTGTCACAGGGGAACGTGGTAGCCTATTTAGAGACCTTTTCAATTACAACAGCTTAGGAGCCGTGCAAATCAAAATTCATACTCAAAGTTGAAGAGCTGTGTGTGTGTGTGTGTGTGTGTGTGTGTGCGTGCACGCGTGTACTGCTCACACAAAGAGTCCATTTGAGTTCTGAACATGGAGCCCAAGGGACACTCTGTAGTTGATTATGTGGGACTTGGCTATTCAGGCCTTTTTGGTCTTGGTCTTTGGTCATTCTGCCCACAAAGGAAATCAAACAATAAAACCACTGCCCCAAATTGTTTCTAAATGACCAGTGAGTGAGGGATGAAGAGGTCACGTTCGTTTAGCCTGCTCTCTAATCTGTATATGTGCAGTAGCACTCAGCGCTAACACACGGAGGGGGCAACAAAGCCTAATGATGTTAGCACTGTGGCTATAGCCTTGACCTTGCTGTAGGAATAACACCCCTCTGACACCAGGTTATTTATTTTCCTTTTTAAATCGCCAAGATCCACATCAAAATGGGAGCCATTACAGGATTAGTGGATTACTAACCATTCCTGGCAAGAAACATTCAATTGCTGCCTAATGTCCCCCAAGTCTACATAAGGGGATATTAATAAGGATAATATTAATCTAATAATGAGCTGTAGACATTTTCATCCATGGGAGGGAGTCTTCCACTAGTGCTAAATGAAAGGGCTAATTATTGGCAAATTTTTTGATAATTTTGCAGACAACACATTTTTCACAACAGCCCAAGCAGAACAGAACATCTGTTTTCGGTCTGAGGGGGTGAAATTACACCAACTAGGGGTGCGCTTACTTGGAAAATGATTTCCATTTGAAATCCAGTCAGTGAAACAGAGAGACAAAAATAAATAAATACCACACAGGCCCGGGGGCAGTGGGTGCACTATGAAACGCAGAACTGCGCGTAACCTAACACCCATTTAAGTGATAAAATATGGTCTGCCAATTTTACAGAGCCAGGTTTTAAGACGAAATGATAATAAGTAACTAATCTGTGGAAGAATACGAAACGTTGCTCCTTTTGCTTCATTTTATTTCTTCCTTCTTTTTTCCCCTCCCACAGGTAGTATGTTGGTGCAGGACCCTTGTAAAGCTCAGGTTTAGGCTGGTATACAAAGCTAACCATGTTAAAACCCCGGTAGTCCGGAGGTTTATGATCTGGATGTTCTGAAGCAGTTAAGTTATACTATTCCCTTAAAGGCCACGGCAGCTTTTAAGTGGTCAGAGTGGTCCCGCGCTGGATTCCGTCGAAGGCCACAGCATTGCTCCTAACCAGTGGCGTAAAGAGGACACTACTTCCCCGGCTTTGCGGTCTCGACTTGTTTATCGCTTCAAGGCACTGTGTTCCAAACCCAGGGATTATAGTGTAGTCAGGGCAGTAACACTACGGCACACATACACACGCATGCGCCCGTGCCCACACGCACGCGCACACACACTCTGTCTCACACACACACACACACACACACACTCACACACATACACATACACACAAAACAAGACCTCTGGACCTCACTCTCTTGTCATCATACCACCATTCAGAGCCCTGAGGGTTTTCCGATATGTCTCCGTAGTCAAGTTCATCTTAGCATTTGTGGGTTCTCAAGCCACTCTAGTGTACTGTGCCATGAAGTCTCAGGCCAAAAGACATGGGTCAAAGGTAAGAACTCCAAGAACAGCCGGTACAATGATGTTGATGATTGTGTGTGTGTGTGTGTGTGTGTGTGTGTGTGTGTGTGTGGCTGGATGACGATGACAGAGAAGGGTGGAATGAGGAGAGGGTGCGTGTGGTGGTTGGGGGGGGGGGGGGGGGCAGAGAGAGGGGGGGGGGTGAGGAGAGGGTGTGTGTGGTGGTTGGGGGGGGGGGCGGCGGAGAGAGGGAGGGGGTGAGGAGAGGGTGTGTGTGGTGGTTGGGGGGGCCGGCGGAGAGAGGGGTGGGGTGAGGACAGCGAGTGGTAAAGAGGGGCGGTTTATTATTACCTGTTAATGGGCTGCCCCGCGGGGGTGTGCTCCACTTCGTATCCTTGACTCCGCAGCACATCAATCACCGTGTTGTTGCCCAGGAAGTGACCTGCAATATAAACAGTTCTCCTTTCAGTCTCCCTAAGAGCCCCAGGACCCCGGCAGTGTCAGTCAGCACAGGGCAGGGCTCTCAGCCCAGAGAAGAGTGGCAACGCTAACCCCTGCTACGCTGAAACATTAGACATCCCCATAGCTCTTGCTAACATTAGCGTAGCTCTCACTGCTTTGAGTTCTCACGGAACATTGCATGAGGAAGATAACACCAAGGGCAGTATTCAGACTTACGGTCTGCACACTTGATCTGGCCACTTGACTGTGTCTCCTATTGACATCGGTGAGTTATTTGCCTGGAAGTCTGAGTTCAACACTCAGCGGATCTCAAACGACTCAGGAGAGCAATAATTTTCAATATCTACAGTACAGGAGGTTGCATTCATGTTGAAGAACACACAGAAGGTCACATCATGTGAGTGGCTGTGAGCGTTTGACATTATGTGCTGTTTTAGTGGTTTAAGCTGACGCTAAATTGATTGAAAATAGTTGGCTGTGGGTGATTAAATACGAAGCGGCTTGGCTTTGGTTGGGAAAAAAGTGTTTGACAGGCATTTACCGATTACTGTAGACATTTAACGTGTGAGCTGAAGAACTGAGGCTATCCCAACATACACACCAGTGTTGTATATAAAGAATATGCATCACTTTATTCTTAGTTAAATGAGGATGTACATTTGGATAATAGTGCAGGTTAGGGTTAGGCCTGTAGGGGAGGACTTCGGTGTGTCTCTGTCACGCCACCCTGCCCTAAGCCCTGGTCCTTCTTCCCCTGTGACCTGTGAAGAGGCTTGCAAACTCTATCTCTGTCTCACACACCCACTGATGCGCACACACACGCACGCATGCACGCACGCACGCACACACGCACAAAGACATACAGACACGCAGACACACACACACACACACCTAGGTGAAGTGAGGCATTGAGGGTTCAGGTTGCCGTGTCAAGGGGTCTCTCCATCCTCCTCCACACACTCACAATGGGGAATGGAAGGTCATTGTGCGCAGCAGCTCAGCCATGTACCGTAGCCATGTATAAACAAAGGACTGGGGCTTTAATCTAGCCCTAATAGAGAGGGCCATAATCATTACAGCACCACTATGGCCTGTTAACACCACGATGGTCTGCTATAACACTATGGATTGTTATAAAACCTCTATAGCCTGTTATAACACCAGTATGGCCTGCTGTAACACTATGGACTGTTATAACACCACTATTGCCTGATATAACACCACTATGACCTGTTATAATACTATGGACTTGGACTATTATAACAACACCATGGCCTGTTATAACAATAACATCATGGATTGTTATAACAACACTATGGCCTGTTCTAACAACAGTATGGACTCGTATAACAGCTCTATGAACTGACATAACAGGGAGGGGATTAGCAAAGCAGGAAACACTTTGATTAGGACAGAAAAAGGAGCTAAATGTCCAGCAATAATGTGATGTTTAAAACGAGACCATTAGGAGTATTTATCCAACTTCAAGAGGCCACTGAAGTCAAGAGTGGAGTTTTGAAATTCTATTCTCAAAAACAATGACGGGAATTTGGGCAGCGTTTTGGTGGGCACCTTCAGGAACACTGGACCAGAGGTTATCACTTCAACCCCATAGTCATTACAGAACCCTCATACTTCACATACTCTGGTCACTAATCAGCCATACATTAGTAAATGGATAACTAGCCTACTGTCAAACTGTGACTTATTAGGCAGTATGTGTACTTTTCTAGCTAGTTTTGACTGAAAACTACACAAAGAAAATCTTAGTAAATCATTATTTGAACTAAAACACACCATGCCATATTTATGATGCAGTACTTCTCTCATCTACAAAATGTACACCCAAAGACAAGACCATAGACACGTCAGTCTTTCTTTAGAAAGCAGTGAATCATACTTCATAAAATATATCACTAGTGGAGAAGCTAGTAACCCTCAACGTTCTTGCCCCCCGAAACATATCCTGCTTTGCCTTCCGTGGTTCCCTGGGCCAACGAACCCTTTGGTAGGGTTCCGAGTAGGACGGACGGGGGACGGGGGGACGGGGGCCGGGGGGGTGGAGAAGCCGAAGGCCTGGTCTGGTCTCTGGTTGGAAACACACAACTCAACGTGATTTATGAGTTCCCCTTCATGGAGGGATTAAGGTAGGACAAATGGAGAGGCCACCACAATGCAAGGGCCACTGAGGGGGGTGGGGTGGGGGGGACTTCAAAGGCGAAGCCCTGTGCGAGGGCTCCAATCCCTGAACAGTCCTCTACGGCTGGCTGGACCTCGCTAGCTAATACAAGTTAAGCCATCAATCTGGTCCCACTCTATTCGGCCCTGACTTACATTGTGAGTGGGAACTGCTCAAATGTACAGCAGAAAATGGGTTCACTCCCTGGAATAGTAAATTCAGGACCATGTAGGTGTGTGTGTGTGTGTGTGTGTGTGTAAGAGAAAAAAAACAACTAATTGGACACTCACAGATACACACTGTGACGAGACATACTAAGCCTGTCGATGATTGTTAACGACGTCTGGAAGACGGATTATTACAAACTAATAAGAAAACATGAAAATAAGTAATTCGAATATGATTAGTCACTAAACCAACAGTTTAGTTAGAGGGCTGGTTTACAATGGACTCAAATGAGTCAATTCCCATGTTGTCAATGAGGTGTGAATACGCCCATAAGCATTTAACATTACAGTTGTTCATTGGAAATAACTACATAGTTGTTCACATTTAGTTGTTCAGTGGAAATAACCCTTGAAACGCCAACTCAAGTAAAACGGCATCCATAAAGGCTTATTAAATACACATTATGTACATGGGACAAGCAGATCTACTCATATGAAACTGATTAAAAATCTAGCCTGTTCCAAAGTAGTGGAATTAAAAACAAAAACAAAAACAGACATTTCTGATTAAAATGATTGATGTTCTGGCGAGAGAAAGAGAGGAGAAACAGAACATTATGTTTTAACAGTTAGATTTTTCCTAAAATTACTGTGTATGTGCGATGTAGCCTTTGGCACCCAAAATTAACTCTAATTCCAGATCCGTCAGGTGATTCGTGACAACTCACGCTTCTAACAGTAGCCCTTTGAACCCTGCTGGCACGGGAAGAGTGCTGACATGCACTTTATTTAGAGAGTCCCCCTATAGATGGGGGTATAAATGGTTTATAAATATTCAACTACTGTAACTATCAACAACTGTTCAACTATCTTTCCGCTAACCCAAGTTGCAGTTCAGAGTTAGGTTTTGTTGGCGTGTATCTGGAGTCAGGTCATGTCCTTCCAGAGAGTGTTCTTCAGGACGGGACTGCTCTAGGCTGGTATGGCTGTGTGTTCCAACATTAACACTGACACAAGAGGCTAGTGGAGGACTTAGCTTAGTCCCTCCTAAAGACCTCTTCATCCCCGCTACCCCCCTGTACAGTTTCTCTGTAAAGTAAATTCTACTGTAAACATTTGTAAAAAAAAAAAAAATGCATTCTTCTAGCACTGTGACTGCCAATAGCCCCAGGTCCTAGCATAGATTTGTTTTTCTTATGATGACTGATATATAGATGATTCTCTTACTCAGACAAATGTACTTGTTGTAAGTCGCTTTGGATAAAGGCATCTGCTAAATGTGTAAAATGCCAATGAGGCATGAGCCGTCTCATTATCACGTTCACACAGATAATGATGGGTGAAGCTAATGCAAGAACTCAGTAGTGTGCACGACACCTTCCCGTCTCTTTGAACAACGCTCAAACCAGATGAATCCATGGAATCGTGATTACTGTAACTGTTGATCCAAAATCAACAATTGTCCTGTTAACACTTGAACAAAGTCTGGCCCCAGGAACGAACGCACGCACGCACGCGCGCGCGCGCGCGCACACACACACACACACACACACACACACACACACACACACACGAGGCTAGCACTGAAACCCTGCAGTCTGTAGAGCAGTGGGGACTTGACTGGTCCTCCTAAAGACCTCCTCATCCCCACTACCCCCCTGTACAGTTTCTCTACTATAAATACATTTAAAATAAATCTAAATAATGAATAGTGTAATTGTTCCTTCTTCTAGCAATGTGACTGCCAACGGCCCCTGGCCCTAGCATATATCACTTTTAGTTGACTGATGATGATGACTGATGGATACATGATTCACTTACTTAGACAAATGTATTTGTTGTAAGTCGCTTTTCAATAAAGGTGCCTGCTAAATACCAAAATTTTTAAATGTAGGGTGTGCTATGATGCTGACAGAGGCTGTCTAAGAGTGCCTTCCAGCCTTCCTGTGGCTTTAGATGTGATGATTAACAACAAAGCTGAGCTATTACCCTCATTACTCATAGTAGTGACCTGTGTCTGAGCTCCACTCAGCTACCGGGGGTGGTGAGGAAATACTGGCTCATCTTACCAAGTCTTCTATCTCTTCCTCCGCGGTTCAGGGGTCAGTTTCCTAAAAGCCTCATAGTTAAAGTTATTATTACTTAATCTTTTTTTATTAACGAATGAAAGATTGACCTGAAAACATACAATTTTACAATTGTTACTGTATTGCGGCTTTGCAGGAGTTGTGGGGAGAAATGAAGTACTACTTAAGATACAAAACCTTTCCAAACCCTACCCCAGACCCTTGTCCAAAGAGCAATTACAGCGACAGGTCTCACCCGCTTTCCCTTACGATTACAATAGCACAAAGGAGTGCTTCTAAAACATTTTTTTTTTTAAAAAAGGACAGTTCTTTACTGAGCTATTTCCTTTGATTCCTTTTTTTTTTTAACAGAGTGCACAATATCATGTAATCAGACAGCCACGTTTTAAGACTTCAAGGACCAACAGAATAAGTCCAAGAGAAGGAAAAAGACAATTTTCATGAAACAAGAGCTACAGAACTCAACAGGAGCATTCAGTCCAGCATGGGGTGGTTCTATAGGACCGATCACGGTTCACTGAATGGTCGTATTGACCTCTAACCATGCTTCCTAAGTGGCCAGTTGATGTTGTGCCAAAGTCAATTCCCCAACATACACCATTCTGATGGTCATTTCACATGGCACACAAAGCGCCCACAACTCTGCAACGCTCGGACGAGATGCTCAAGATAAGGCCAACTGCCAAGCTGAAAGGTTTCATTCAAAACGTCCTTGGCTCAAGTTTTGCAAGAGAAGCATACAGTGATGTCGAGTCAGTTTTGTGTGTTCTCCTTTCATTGTAAATGTTTGCATTGGTAGTAGCAGTAATAGAAGAAATAGTAGTAGTTGTAGTAGTAGTCGTCGTCAAGTACTGACACACCAATTGCTCTGGAACATGTCCCCAATCCTTCTCTCCAATTATTAGAACATATGGCAAGTCTTAAATATAGTTTCTTTCCATTATATATTTATATTACAAATTGTAACCGGGGCTGAGCGACAGTTCCCAAAACATGACGGCAACTAAATAAACAAATTGCTGTGCACCATTCTGTGCCGTCCAGCCAGAGCTGCTGTTTATGTACACATTATGTACACATTATGTACACATTTCCTTCATAGGCTGCATTCCTGATGGGCCATAATCACGGCGGCCCCGCGGGAGAGTGACTTGGCCGGATTCGGAGGAGAGAGTAGAGAGGAGGGAGCTGTGCTGCTGTAATGCCCAGGCTACTAATGACTAAAACACTAGCATGGGCTACGCTCAGCAGGACAAAATTGATGTGTAACATTCAGATAGAAATGCATCATCTAGAACCGCCGTACCTCTGAAATATCGAGTTTGGAGTCATGTCACGTCTATTCGTAGCATTTCTACCAGCAACGTTCACTAGGTTGCACCCTGTCACCATTGTGACAGTACTGGATCCCCAAAACCCAATTGCCAATTAGTTGATGCTTTCGACTGTTAAGTTAATGAGAAGCCAGTGTATAATTACAGTGAAGTGAGGGGTTTGGTTTGAGCTAATGCCCAGCTCTATAGGTGCTTTCAAAGATAAACAAGCAGACGGAGCCTACACTCTCAACTCTGTCACACGCCTGTCTCTCCTGTCTGTCACACGCCTGTCTGTCCCGTCTGTCCACTGGGTGATTTGATGTCTGGAGGAGGGGGAGGGGGAGGGATAACGCCGGGTCAAAATGTCACAGAGAGCCCGCAGCCCCGGAACACCTCCTGACACTGACAACTGAGTCAATAACTTTAACTGCGCTGAGACGCCTCACCCCTACCCTGTACTGGCTCCAGACTGAGATGGGAGCAAGACGGCTGGCCATAGAGGGGGATAGGGAGCGGGGGGGGGGCTGAAATAGGCCAAAGGTTACCCGCCCTTCTCCACCCCCCAAGGCAACACTTTCCACAACTGGTCTTATTTACCTAAGTCCCCTTATTTGACAATGACAGGGAGCGCCTGCCTTCTGAGAGTGGACAGTACGAGACCGCAGGGCTTGCTCCCGCAGTGGTAACATTCCATGCGTCTGACCAATGGAGATGATGATCACAACTTATAAGACAGTTATATCTTTGTCACACTGGTAACTCTTGTTACTAATAATAGTCTTGGTAGAAGGTGAGATAGCAAAGGTGTACACTCAGCAAATCAATTACAATCAACATATCTAAAAAAGCAGCTCTTACATTTAGGGGCCCAAGCATTTATTCTGGTTCTCTTCAGGAGAATGTACAGAAAAAACCCCATCCTCCACCAACCATACTCTATCAAGCAGAGTCTAAAGAAAAACAAACAAACATTAAAACCTCTGGGCCCAGTGTCAAGAATACTGTAGCAGTTACTGTTACCATCCACAGGGCGCAACGTAGGGAAGGCAGCCAAGACTTATAATTGGTAAATCATTGCTCGTGTGCATGGGCATAGACAGCGGTAGCTATATGTCTCGACTGGGCATGCAGAAGTTGCCATTTACTGTAATAACAGGCAAGTGGCATACAAATAAAGCCAATGACTGGTTTATTTATTGGCATGCCACCCACACTGACCTTCTCTCAGTCTCAAGTAAAACACTGCCAATGTCCCATTAATACACATATCGAGTGAACAGCGGCTCTGGCTTTGCTTATGAGCTGACCATGGTTTTATTAAAACCAAACTTTATTTCCTCTGTTGATAGACAGCAAAGACTTTTCCTTCTCACTAAAGTCTGTCTTTACTAATGGCTGCTATTTGTTTTCATATAAATGGATACAAGCTCAGAAATAATAAGCCCCCTAAAAAGACAATATGATTATACATTGTCATGTTCATTGATGATAAATAAATATGACAAAGCTAATGCATCCCCCCCCCCCCTTTTTTTCCTTCCAGCCTGCGGGGATGTTCTGATATATAGGTGCTTTATTGATCCCTGAGGGGAAATTAAGGTTACACCACAAACAACAACAACAAAATAAAGTGACAATTGAGTAATAGAATAAAATAAAAATAGACATCTGAACATTCTACACAGTAAGAACAGACCAGTTTGATTTACCGGTACTTCCCCCCCGGCCTGACTGATCACCCCGATTGAGCCAGTAGAAGGAGTTGTACAGTCTTATTGTAGCAGGCAAAAAGAAATTGGTTTATGAAAAAACAACAATATTTGATGTTAATCACAAATGTCAAAATGGGAAGCTTTGGGGGGGCAAAAATGCATAACTGAATCAACAAGAGACCTTGCAGCCGTAGTGCCTGTGGAGGCCTGGTGTGGTTGATATGTCCTGCCTGCCTGGCTGGTCTGAGCGGTCTGCCTTTGATATTTACCAGCCTCAGCTCCCCTGGACAGGCTGGCTCCCCGCCTGCCCCTTGGATGACCCTGGGGACGGGAGGCAAAGGCCAGGGGGCTGGTGGGAGGCCTCCGTCACAGGGTCCTGGCTAATGGGGTACTCTAGGCCAGGGGAGGGCCTGGCTGCTGCCCGTTAAAAAAAAAAAAACACATAAGCATGACGACACTTGCATCTGATGAGGCTGAGGCAAGTTGAGCCTCTCCACACAGCCAGAGTTAATGTCCATAATACTTTTTGACAAAAGCTTGTTCACCTTGGGGGGTAATAGAAAAACTGTATAACATGTAGTACTTTA
This sequence comes from Nansenia antarctica, assembly GCF_963989245.1. NCBI lineage: Eukaryota > Metazoa > Chordata > Actinopteri > Argentiniformes > Microstomatidae > Nansenia > Nansenia antarctica. The sequence goes on along the minus strand of NC_137689.1, from coordinate 67,736,817 downwards.
CATATACAGTACTACGTGCTATGACAGTATAATGCATTGTCATGATAAACCATGTACCACTACAAAGCGTCCCTCTGCCATCCAACACCAGTTACAGTAATTGATTTCAAAGTTGTGGCCAAGTTACTAAGCCACAATGACATTGCCTTTTGAAAACCAGAATATCATTCAACTGGTTTCAAACTGTGTTTTGAAGGTACCATATAAGAGCATTTGAAGGTACCAAAATATCTCAGGCCTTTTCCCTTGGCTTATTGTATGGATTGATGTAGATCCTAAATTAAGTCCAGTAAAGGAGCGAAGCCATGGACTAAGCCGAATAAAGCCTTGAGATGTTGTTTTAGCATTTGGCTATGTACTCATTAATACCTTTGTGCCTTTTTCTAAACCTGAGGTCATAATTCCCTCAGAACTTGAGATTTCTAGAAGCTTAAGAGGAGAGAAATATTTGGGGGCTACGGCAGTCATAGAGTAACAACTGTTATAGGGTTTCATTAATTCTAAACCAAAGCTTAAGCCTACACGACTCACCTACGTTATGCGCTTACTCTCTGGTACAGAGTTGTGTTTGGCTCAAAAGCTTCACCCTGATCAGACCTCCCACATCAACCTAGCAGTCACCATCTACAGACGTTACTCGTCACCGGAGCACTGCCAAACAGGTGAGAGACCAGAGACATGGCTTTATGGAAATGAAAAGAGTACAGGGGCTAAACAACTGAGTCACAGCAACACAGCAAGTCCAGACGAACAAGCTCTTATTCACTCAAAAGAGGCCTGATTCCAGTGTTTATAAAGGGGAAAAACAGTACAGCAGGCCCTAAACACTTCTCTTTCCTGCTCTCTCATCCATGATGAGAGGTAAGAGTCAGGTGTGTTCTCATTTCTCTGGGTCACATAATCTCCTCAATCTGAACTGAACAGCTTGTATCTCTGAAACAGGAGAGAGAGAGGGAGAGGGAGAAGAAGAGAGCAGGAGATAAAGAGCTGTGAGTTGAATTCAATGGGGATAAGGGAATGGGAGAAAAAGGCATGTCAAACAATGGAGGAATTTTAAGTCCCGAGATGCCAGAGTATGATAAGACTGGATCAGAGAATGCACTGTGGAGACGGATCGGGTTTAAAACTCAAACACTTCACAAAGACCACATAGACTGTAGCTTGAAAGGCTGCCCATGTAAAGTCTGCCTGTGACTGCCTGCTGGCTACCTACAGAAAAACAGCAGAATTCACATTTACTGACTTTGACAATCACGATCAGATAGGATAAACATGACTGTTCTGAACCGAAACATAATGGCAAAGACTTCTAGAGGCCAACACAAAGCCAAGTTATCGGTAGCCAAGTTGCTTTGCTAAATTGATATTTCCATCTCGGATATAGTTTTAAGAGAAAGCAAGGTTAAGTGCTTGTAAAATGCACTACCGTTTCTGGGTGGCATGATATACGATGCCTTATTGAACACATTTGAAGGATTAATAACCCTAAGGGTAAGCTTTAAAATCCTGAGGAACACATTCACACTATGGATAATCCTATCACTACATACATGGGTCGAAAAGTATTTGAAATACTTTCAGCGTTTGGTTGAACCTGTTTGGAGTGCCTGAAGGGTGGGGTGTGCACTTTTGGGACGATTCCATTGGTGCACTGCGCCAGGCAAACTCAATCAAACACAGCTTAGTATTTGAAATGATTTCAAACACAATTTGAACCAACGTCTGCTTCACTAACAACATGACATAGTGAAGACAAGGGCATACTAACGGTCACACAATACTCCTACATAGCTTTGAAAGACTTCAACACCAGGGAAAGGTTTAAGGAGATCATGTTTATATATTCAACAGCTTTTTGGTATTTCTATACCGAACAATGAAATACAGAGTGCCTGGACAGGAGGGTGTGAAGCCATTCCTTAAATAAACGAGGCCTGAGAGTTTGTGGTGGCAAAGGCGCTTTGGAGCCGGTAGGGGATTACATATCTCTGGCTCGTTTAGTCAGGCCTTCGCGGTGCCAAGTAAAGCACAGGGAAATTATGAGACACGAAGCCAGACCGACTACTTTACTATAGGCAGTGAAAGAGAGATCAAAGTTAGAATCCCGTAAAAGTGAGCAGAGTTTTGAAAAATAAACAGGATTTGATATCAAAAATCCTTGACATGCTATGTCTTATTTTACAAAGATATTATAGATATATTTATAATAAAATAATCTCTTGAAAATATGTGCATTGTAGAGCAAGTTTTAAACTGCTCGTCCTTTTTGGTTCTAGGGAGAACTCTATTTTGTTCCATGTAAAACCTATTTTTTTGTCTTAGATTGTATCCTCCAAAAGAGGTTGAGCCAGTACGTCTGGGAGTGATAGAGCTCTGAGTGGATCTGCATTCACTATCTATACCCAGAGGCCTGTGAATCATCTTAGGGTGTGGGGCTGCTGGACTCTATCTATCTGAATACAAACACAGGCTATTATAGGCCTGGTGCATCTCAGGGCTGGGGACCGCACCTTGTCCCACTCTGTATCGGACGGGGTCCCTCCAAACTACCCTGCTCCGGAAAGACACTTCGGCATGTTTCCCAGAAAAGCCTGTAAACAATGCAGTTATATAACAAAACAAAGCCAGGAGTCCATATGGGCCCACTAAACAACTATGTTGATGTATTCAAAAACAGAATTCATGTTTTTCTCATTAGAAGCAGCAGTGGGTCCGGACTTGCAGTTTTGACATGCTATCTTTTAAGCGATTGTCTTAAAAAAGGAAAGACAAGTCAACCTTGTGGGGCTTTTAAGTATGAAAACTGACTTTTTTATTTGTTATCATCTTATCCATTTTTGGTCTTTTGCTTTTCCTGTTGAGGTTATGAATTGTGTCCAAGTTTAAACAAAAAGGAACATACAGACAATATATGCATAGCTACCAGTGTTATTATAAAAGACAGTGAAGAACTCCAGCAAGGAATCAATGTATATACACCATTCAATACACAAAGAGTTGAGTGCCCCTTCACATGTAAACAGAGTAGGTATGTACATGGTCATGTTTTAATAGGTGAAGTGGTCAAGTATATTCCTAGCTATATGTAAAAGCATTGCTCCAATACCACAGGTCCATTCAAGAAGAAAAAGAAAATCCCTACAAAACAAAAAGGTATTCAACAGCCTTGGAAGTGGAAGTTGCAAATCATTTGAGTTATGTTACCATATGACTGTCCCCTCTAGGTACCATTTTCGATGTTTTGTAGTTTCAAATGAAAAGGACAGGTTCTCATAACAATTCCTCAGCCGATCATCAATTGAAGCACCAGACCCAGATATGTAATTTTCTTTCCTTTCATAGTGGTGAGGTATTTGTCGGCCAAATTAACGTTTGCCCGAGGCAAAAACATAAAGCCTAATTCCAGGTGCATCGGCTAACAGCTATGGGCTTCAGGGTCAGGGTGCAGAGTTCAGCGAAGTTCAAACTCTTCCAATAAATCAAAGAGGATGTTGTGAGAAGGAAGTTCTTTAGTTCATAGGTACACGATACCTGAACATGCAGACAAGACTTAAATACAATTCTACTGAATACTACATGGAAATATGACTAGGTGCACTCTGGGGAAGGACCACTTGCTCTGGAATACAGCTCTAAAAAGCGTTATATATTGATAACTACATACGTCTCTGATACGTATTTCCTGCGAAACATGGCACCACATTCCCCATGTTGGCACCAACATCATCGACCTTTACATCAACCATGTAAGTGGCTTGTGAATACAGTCTTATTGACATTGTTAAATTGTATTCTCGGTGCCCCATTTCAAGGCACACACTCCCTACCGCAAGCGTTGTGCACAGCCACACAGTCAAACAGAGGGCAAATCAAAACCATGTCACAAAGACCAAACACACGGAGTTCTGGAAGTCCGTGAGTAGACATGTACCAGCCATTCTAGGTGATGGCAACGTCCGTAGGGTCCTGGCTGCCACTGCTGGTCCGAGTGTGAGGTCTGCTTTTACAGCTTTGTTTGACATATGTATACTCACGTCACCAACCACACCAAACAGTTGTAAAACACAATTTTATGAGATAGAGGAGCCGAGGGATTGCAGAATGCCCTTCCTTTAACTGCTCTCTCTCTCTCTCTCTCTCTCTCTCTCTCTCTCTCTCTCTCTCTCTCTCTCTCTCTCTCTCTCTCTCCTCTCTCTCCTCTCTCTCTCTCTCTCCTCTCTCTCTCCTCTCTCTCTCCTCTCTCTCTCCTCTCTCTCTCCTCTCTCTCTCTCTCTCTCTCTCTCGGGATATATGAACATATATATGAATGCTGTAATTAGGTAGTAGCCTACTAAACATGAAATATATGTGAAGTGTTTGAAGTGACGCTAGCTGTCTAAAAGACATACTGTACTATGCAGAGGGAGTACATGATGGAGTGAGTTAACCCACCCAGCCAGCCACATGCTGACAACTCAAGGTGCTCTATAAATCACGAGTACAGTACGTCTTGTCAGCGTTCGCCCCTGCCACAGTTACCCCAGCCATTCACTTAGCATGTATTACCAGTTGAGATACCAAAGACAAACCTAATTGTCTGTGAAAAGAATGAAAACATTTCAATGTAAACATTGAGGCTGTCAACCACAGTCGCAATTACTCTGCCACAAATATTTAAATTTGTGGTTTGGACCTTAAAGCCTGTGATGTGCTAAGCAGCTGTAGAAATGTATACTGTAACCTCCCTCTCGTTACTCAGAGAAACTGCCCTAGCCTGCAGAAATTGAGAACTCAGCCCTTAACAATATGTAAACACATCTTATTTAAAAAAAAAATGAGAGCCAGTGTATGGCTGAAATTATAGGGAACATAGATCCAGATTGTGTACATGTATTGGGTTACAATGTTCTGGACCAAAGCAATAACTGTTTCCATATGGTCTTCCTAATGTACAGCACCGATGCCATTTCAACAGCATTACTCAATGAATGATGGAATACCGGTACATATCTCAGGAGAAGAGATTCATTGAAACGAATAGGATGAATTCCAGGGCATAATCCATGTGTGGCTGTATGGACTGTAAGGGCATTTGTATACACTATTCGTAGTAGATGACCAACCTAGTAAAAACAAAATTGTCCAGTTTCAATCATAAATGTGAAAATACTATTTTACATGTAACAAAAGTCGTTGCCATGAGTATGTAGCAGTATGTTATTTATATGTTCATTGTTGTAACTACAGTTTTCATATACACAGGTTAATATACACAGGTATACGGGCGACTTCATGTGAAAAGTTGCCATGCTGTTTTTGAACATCTTATACAGTCAAAACACCATCGTTGTTGCTCACCTAGCTGAAGAGAGGACACCAAGCTATAGTCAATACTGCATATATACTGTACCTAATCTGGTCATAACTGACCTGGACACACACACACACACACACACACACAATTATAATTATATATAATTATAATTCATGAATTATATATAATTATAATTGAGTTGAATGAACTTTAATTGATTCACCGTGGGAATTAATGAGAATTTAAATGAACACCGAATCTGTTTCATGTAGAATTTAAATTGCAAACCTAGATTAATAACTGTAGTTATCTGTAATGCCATACTACAGGTGTCATATTTTCAGTATTTCTAATATCTAAATATGAAATAATGTAAATAAAAAAAGGATCTAATTTTAGAATTTGTAATTTGATGTCCTCCTAGAGATAATGTCAAATAGTGTCAAAGATAATGGAGATAAGGCATGCAGATTTAGCTGCTTTCTCTTTTCAAACTGGCTGACACAATTAAATGTTCAGGATAACATCATCAACCACTGATACAAACCAAGACGCCATATTTTCCTCCTGCATACTGTACATATAGCCAATAGCATTAAAATCTCTAACCAACTAGCTATCTAAGTATCTTTCCAGTAGTACCAAACCTCTGCTATGAACAGAACAGAGAATGGCCAACAGTTACTCAGCTAAACCAAGGTTAGATTGACTACCCAGCAGAGGCTCAGGCATAAGCAGATCATAAGCAGATCTCCTGTAATTCAAAGCCGTTGTACGGTGACAATAAGTACCAATCTTTCAACCTCATGACTTTTCCATCTGCCAGCCACCACGGAGCCAGGGGCTGGCGAGGGGCCTCAGGCGGGCCGCCATGCGATAACACTGGAGCTGGGCTGGGACCATAGACGCTGTTCAGCTGCATGGCTGCCACTCTACTAAAAGCTGATTTATGCTTGATCCACCACTGCGGTGTGGAGGCTCTGTAGGAGGGTATGATGCAATTGCAGAGACTGCGGAGTCGTGGCCAAATCGAGCTTCGTTCCGCGATGCTGTGCCCCTCCCAAATTGTGTAACAATGCGGATGGCTCCACATTTCCATGATTGATTGACAGTAGGTAGGTGGCAGAGGTATAAACTATTGGATGTGTAGAAGACACATTCCGCTCTGTTCCACTCCACAAAAGGGTTAGAAGAAGCATGAATGCCCTGACGCTTGTGGAGGACGCATCGCCATAAATGCTGAGCGGACACCGCAGACGCCGGATTGACCATAAATCGGATTTAACCCTAACCACAGCGCTCCGCACCCCGGGACATTCCTCAAATTGCTAATGTGTGTGTGTGTGTGTTTGTGCGTTTGTGCGTATGCACCCCCTAAAAGTCTGAGACAGAGAATATGAAATAAGGAGGGGAAAAAATTGATAGTTTGGGTTTGGCTGCAAACAATTTTCAACCAGCAGACAGTAATAAACGGGTTCCAAGATACAAAGCTCTTAAAACCCAAACAACATTACAGCATATTTCTCACACCACTGACAGAGATAACCACGAGCCAGTTTCCACATTCACATTTGGCATCAGTGGCATGGCTCACTCTCCCAGTCCCTAATGGGCCACTATTCAGAAATCTTAAAAATAAACATCAATGAATCTTACTTCTCCAAGTCGAAGCAAATACAATTTGAGTCACATATCTATTCAGTGAACAAAACAAAAACATATTTTTCATTCAGAGATAAAAAAGGACAAAACCAGCCATACTGTATATCCATGCTGAATGTTTGATTAAATATGACTTGCAATATCTCCGGGATTTCATGGCGTTTACATTTATTTTACGATACTCATGATACTAAACTCTTCAACAGACTAATTGTAAATAGAAGCTCCTACAGGTCACGGTAATGGTGCCACATTTTGAAGCCCTCTTCAAGCCCTCTTTTAACAAAGGGCAGATTCTCTCTCCGTCCATCGGGGCTGCAGTGGGCTTCCACAAGAGGACTGACTTTTGTACTCATGCAGATGCGCCTCGCTGCGTTTCTCTTGGTTTGTTCCTGTGTAGGCAGGGAGGACATGAGATGAGGGCCTGATAAGACTGGCCTCACAGCTGATGTTACAGCTCAGCCAGGGGCCTTGACCATAAAGGACTCCATTGTGGCTCGAGCCTGTCTCTCACTTTTCACCCCCCAGGGGAATAATTAAGGACACGTTTCCCCCTGGTCGACGTCAGGGCCTCGTTGATAGGGAGCACAACTTAGCCCGTATGTCTGAGGGTGGTGCTCCTGGGCGAACGGGCAGATCAGTTTCACTCACCTTCGCGGACAAGGCCCTTGTAAAAAAGAACCCACGGGGACGAGTCATGAAATGTACTCCTTGTTAGACTTGCAAAGCCAGGAGTCCGGCAGACCTATTAGTCAGGTCTCTGCTTTCACTCACTGGCTTCCTGTAGCCTCCAAGCTCACCAGACTGTGAAGACCCTTTGCTAACATCTAGCCTCGCTACACCGCGTTTCACAGAAACAGGGGCCGCCGTTCAACTCCGAACCAAACAGACAAGAGATAATGAACAGCAGTGCGTACCATCCGTAGAGTCTCCTTTATATGTTTTTTAAGTGGTGGATGTGGACATGTGAAACAAGTTTCAGTTTTTAGAAGTCAAGTATAACTGTATAGGAGTTGGTGGAGTTTGTCCGAAATGCTTTCACTCCCGTCTCTATGGGTGTAGCGTTTAAAAGGATTTAAAACCTGATCAGATATACAGTATCTACTCCCAATTAAGCAATTAAAGGAACTCTCGGGCAGTTCTGCATACCATCAAAGAGTTGTTCACCAACAAAGACATAAACAATAGAGCCAGAATCCATTGGAAGGATGGAGGAGCCACACTTTTTTCTGGCCTCCATTACACTTTGTATCTGCTGGTGACCATTACAGTGATTCAGGCATCTAATTGCTGTTTTAACCTCTGGGGGCTTTCTCAAACAAGCAAGACATCCATGCATATTTCGCCACCAAAGCAAAAATCCTAATCAAATTTGGGTAAATCATTACATTAGTATGAAACCCTGGGTGATTAGATGAAGTACCCTCATTCCG
>NC_137689.1:67690929-67725929 GCF_963989245.1 Nansenia antarctica | reverse complement strand
TTGGGTTGAAACCGACCTGAGAGGTGTCCTGGTTGAAGATGATGGAGTTGAGATCTCCACAGTTGTAGTGCTTGATGAGGTCCTCAGTGGTGTAAGGAACCTCCAGGCTACCCGCCCGAAGAGACTCTTGCTGCAGAAGGGTCTGGTTCAGGGCAAATATCACCTGGTAGGGTACACAACACACATACACACCATCACTATATGCCCGACACCTCTGGGACTCGCATTCTATCCTCTAGAAAAAAGGGCACAAAGAAAAATTCTTCAAAGGGTTCTTCCCACCATGTTTGGTTAGAGTGTATTAGTCCAGTTAGATGTTATTTAATGTTCTAGCATAGATCATTACATGGTTGTCCTGTGCTACAGGTATAAGGGTTGGGGTCAGTTCCATCTACAGCATAGGGAAAAATTCCATGTCCAATTCCAACTGACGGGAAATTGAAATAGAACTGCCTCAAATTCCGCTGTGCATACAAAGAAGCAGACTAATTCACTTGGCGTTAGTAGGCTACTGGCAGAACACTGACTTAATTGGCAAGTACTTTGTCTTGAGGATATATGTCTGGCCTGTGTTTACATTGAAAGTAATAATTCTTCTTTGAAAAACAAATTTGTCAAAGAGATGAACATCTCTCTTATGCACAAGACAGTGTCTGGCCCTTGTCACACAAATGCTGTGTGGATTTGAATTGATTTGCATCACTGTCCACGGTGAGCAGTACCGAAGTCTAACAACATGGCGGGATGCCAGAGAGCTAACACACCTGTGCACACCTGAGGATTGAATACAGTTCTGATCGAAATGTCTGTAAACTAGCGGTTTCAATTCTAACCCTCAATGACATGGAATTTATGAATGATCTAGTGAAAAAAAATTGAAAACTGACATATTGAAATATTGTGATATCTTTGATCAAAGCACTTGGATGTATGGGAATCCTTCACATAATCAAGGGATTCTGTGTTCTACCTTTCTTTTCCTGTTTCTTCTGTGTTGTCCTGTTGGGCAGCCTACTATTGTCTCACCATGAAATTGTCCTGTGTTTACTGAGTGGCCCCGGCAAGGCCTGCTGTTCCTGATTACCACAGCACACTGGGTCTCCCAAAGCTCTTCATCACTCTACTATTGATCCCTCACAATGGCTTTCTCCTTACAAAAATAACAAGTTTATTTGTTTCTCAACAGGGAAAGTCAATCAAACACTTGTGTGAGAGCTTCAGCTATATGTTTTTGTGTGTTTGTGTGTGTGTGTGTGTGTATGTGTGTGTGTGTGTGTGTGTGTGTATATATATGGGGCCCACATGAATTTATATTTATATGCACACCCGTACACCGGGGACCCTTTTTAAGTGATGTTTTCTACAGTGCTCAGATGACACTTTTTCCCTTTGGCGGCCATTGTCGGGAGAGATGGTATAGGAGAAGAGGGCAGAGCTCAGCAGATGCCTTCTTGTCCAGGACAAAGGGCCCCCCGCCATCCTCTCCACTCCCTGCACTTTCATCAGGCCCGGATCAAAGCGCCACTCTGCATATGAAAAGTGGTCGGCTTTATGCTGCTCAAATTAGCCTATCGCCACCCCGCCAGCCTCCCCGAACTCCTCAACAAAAACTCTCACATCTGTTCTGTCCGAAGCCGCATCTTCAGGGGCTTTTCTCAGCCCTCGGCTCAGAGCGCCTTTCAGCCCCTTAAATTATGGTTGTGAAGGGGGGAGTGAGGGGCGGGGGGGGTGGATCACTCATACGGGAAAAAAGAGAAAAAGGGGGAAGGTCTGAGAGAAGAAGAAGAAGGAGAGCTGAACGAATTACATTTCTTCCTGTGATCCCGTCTCTGTTGTGTGCTTGCCGTGGGTCAGTGGGTGCATTTTCCCACTCAGTGCACCCTCTATTCAAGGGCCTCGGCAAACTGTTTCTTCTCTTAGCTGTGTGCACACCTCAGATCCTAGTTGGCTCCAATCAAAGCAGTGGAGCCAATGAAAGTCAATAATTTGCCTTTGTGATGGAAATGTTGCTTGTTGGGATGGAGTGGTTGAGGCAGAGCTAAAACACCAGGACTTTTTGGGGGGGAATGTATGTTTTCAAGTAACTTCTGAAAACCTCCCTCTCATTCTAAACAATAGTAAATGAAGCATTTGCTGAACGTTAATGGCATTAGCCTTCGAAATGTCTCCATAGATTGATTTGAAAAACAGGAATGGCCAATCACCCTTTACAAGTTGGCAAGAGCAGTGAAATACTGAATGAGGCTCCAAGGGCATCAACAACATCTTGTTAAATGTACATATTTCACAACATTATGCTATCTGGTTGTTTGTGATGACTTGGATGAGATGAAGAGTTACCAAGCAGGAAACTCCATGAAAGCAAGAGTGAAATGTGGCCTTCGTTGACTGTTTCTGACTACTGTACCTGACGACAATTAATAACAGTTTTTTTTCTCCCTAACTCTAAATCAATTATTTCTAAATCATCTAAAATCACTTCAGTCTGTGGTAATAGCACAGAGAGGCTCTGAGCTGACAAGCCTCACACAATGATTGCAGCAGCCAGACAGTTGAATGGTCTTGGCTGCATCCCAAGGACAAATGAAGACTTCCAACTGCCTCTTTTTTCCACTATGTTAGGCATGAAAGATGTTATCAAAGAAACCTAAAACGTTATGGCTAGGGCTGTACACAAGGTCTGTCAGATGTATCCATTATCTTCTTGTACTAAGTCCAAGCCTTTACAGAAAATGCATGGACAAATCTCCGGACAAAGATGATGTTGGCAGACTTAGTGACAGCTACATCTCCTAGGTAATAAAACATGTGGTGATGGACAGATTTAAAGTACTACTGAGTGTTAAACGGCTTACCAATATATATTTTTTACATCTGTATTTATTATATTTATAACACTGAAGTCAACTAACAAGTGATATCCCCATTCACACATTATTATTTAGATGGATTAAATTAAAAGGTAGAATTTCTAATAAATTTGCCAATATAACTTTATAGTAATTCTGTAACATGTTAACGCCATGTTGTTAATAGAATTATTACAGTGTTACTACATGTTAACACCATGTTGTTAATAGAATTATTACAGTGTTACTACATGTTAACACCATGTTGTTAATAGTTACTAGATTGGGATGTTGCTAACAACAGAGCACTTTGGGGCCACGGATCTACATGAGCAAATCCCCATGGCTGAGTTCCAAGGTTGAAGATTTACTATGACATGGTGAAAAACATTTACCGTAAGAAAAATACATTCGCTTTATTCAATTTACATACGTTTTCTCAGAATGTTGGACAATTGGGCACCTAAGAGGAAACTTGAGAATATAAGGACACTAATGCAAAACAGACAAACTGTTCAAGGTGAAGAAAACTCAGGAATAGAGGAGCCTGGTCCAGTGCAGTAGAGTAGAGGAGTTGTTTAAATCATAACATGTATTGTGGGACAGACAATGATCAACCTTTCCATTGTACAAAAAAAGGACACATTATATCTCAGTAGTTCAGTGTAGCTAAGGACATGGTATGTAGCTTAAACTGCCTTCAGCAGTGTGGTCGTGAACAAAATCCTCCTGACTCACAAGGTGGAAGAGTCTGACCACACAGTGTAGCGGTTGGCCAGTGGTCAACCTCTAGTGGTCGAGGGCACTTCCTCTGGGATCTCCACGTCTGCATTTTTCAGTCCATTAAAAACCCTTCACTTCACTGTACAACTCTGTTAATAGCCCGGTTTTGGTCACTGTATCTGCAGTTAACTTCTAACAAAATAAGGGCCTATCACAAATGTATTGAAATATGTCAATAATTATCCCTATAACTATCCGGTAATATTACAAGTGTATCATAGACACTATAAAAACAGCTAAGATCACAGTTCAGCTTCTTCTTCTTCTTGAAACACTGACTGTATCCATAAATCTACAACAACCTGCTGAATGAACCGAGGCTTGAGCCTGCTGCTCACCGTCAATTACCCCCCCCCCTCCACCCTCCACCCTCCAAATAAATCCCTCACCGCTGAGGGCTTTCCCTTTCAGCCTGACAACACAGCTTGTCACCACGTCTGTTCTCTACACGCCTGCTCTTCAGTCCTGAGGTTGTTCGGCAGACAAGGCTCTCCGGCAGGTAAAAAGCGAGGAGTCTCGTGCAGTAAAACTTCGTGCCTGTTCGTGTTATCTCTCAGGCCCTGTCGTCTGCTCTGCTCCACGTCTTCTCCTCTTTGATCCTATAGAGCCCTCCACCAGCCAGGGTCTTGAGATTTGACCCCTGCATTCCTATGGGGTCTAATGACTATGGAGGGCCCAGAGTCGTCACTGTGGATTACTGGAGACGTTTGAGCTGGGACTCAAGCATGCCTTTGAAGATTCTTTATTAATTTTTCCAATCTGAGAACCAAGGGAAAACGTATGGGGGGGGGGGGGGGGGGCATTTCCTATATGACAACCAAATGTATAGGGAGGTCGACAGGAGGGAGATGGACAGACGATGTTTCACTCCTATAGTTAGAATATTCATTCTATACACACGCTATGTGGAGGTTCTAGGTCTAGGCTATATGAACAGCTGCTATGGAACTGCCACTGCTGTGAAAGTCTATTTTCAGAGTCTGCTTTGTCAATTCAGCCACACCAGGTCTGAAAGTCAGTTCTATAAATATGTCACTGCATAAATAAATAGAATGTGGATGGAAGATTGACAACTGACCATGGTAAATAAACAACTTGAAAGTGGGAGACCTGACTTGTTTATGTGTGGGAAAAAGAATGGTCTTCTGTCATGGTAGCGTGGGGGAGAGAAAATAAACCTACCCAATGCCCAGGGATGGGTTCGACTTGTTGGGACTCAGAGGCTGAATACACGCTTGTCTGTCAGTCAAACAGTGGGGAAACGGTGGGTGGGGGGGTTGGGTTGGGATAGGGCGAGCGAGCGAGGTTACAGTGGTGGTTGTGGTCGTGGTGTGTATGTGTAGTGAGTTGGTGCTGGAGGTGGATGTGTGAGTGAGTGAGTGTGTGTATGGGGTGATCCTTCTACAGAATTGAGGGGCAGAACAGGACAGGACGAGTGTTTCCCACAGAATTTTGTGAGACTGACAGGTGTACCACGTATAATTCTTAAAAAAATAATAATTTAAAGACAGAAAACCTAGCTCTGGCCTTTCCGCGAACCTGCTAAAACACTTTCCACAACAGCGCGAGCAGTGTAAAAAAAAAGAAGGTAAAAATACTTTTGGTTTATTATGAGACTATGGCGGGACAAATTAGACCATGGCGGCCCGCCAGAGTCTCGTCTATGTACGGGAAACACTGAGGACACAGACATGGCAGCCTTCGCCCCTTCGGGGCCGTGTATGATCCAGGTTCCTCTCCTCTGGTATCACACCCACTTAGAAGAAGAAAACCTCAACCGCTTCCGGTCTAGTCTTGGGCAGGGAGTCTCGTCAGATATTACCTCAGACCCACCACTCCTGGATTTCACTGTGTGCTCTCTACCAAAACATTCTTGAGGGGGGCGAGTTTACCTTGGTGCACGGCCACAGCCAAATATTTAGCCTGTCAGGGTGAATCAGGCTCAAACACAAAAGGGGGCACTGCAGTGGCCAGAATGACAGATTCTAGTAGCTCCCCTCAGGCATCCTATCACAGAGTACAGGGCAGCACTCCACCCTCCGACCCCCCGGCGTTGGAGCCCATCAACACCACCCCTGATGGATAGACGACAGACAGCAGGAGAGAGGTAGGAGAGGTGTCGGTCGACAGAGCTCCACTGTTCCACATGCTCCATACACGCCTTTCATAACAGTCAATAATGGAGCCACTCAATTCAAAAGTCCATTGAGAAAACACGGTGCGGCATAAAAAACACGACCACAACCAAAATACACATCAATCTTTCTGCTGGTTGTTTAGAGAGGGAAATAATGTTAATCTTGAGGACAGCATGTGTTACGGACAACGTAGCAATAAGGCTGAACTTAATCGTGTGCCTTCCCCTGGTGTTTCTCTGGGAAGAATTGACATAAAAAGAATGTGGTTGTCAACTCTTTTTTGTCACTTCAGTGACTCAGAACTCCCTCGTCAAAAAACTAAGACAGTTTGATGGCATTTGGAAAAGCTGTCTAGGATTCTGGATGCAGTGCTTAACTATACTGCTAGTCTACACTTCTTCAACCCTTCTGGTTCAATCTACCGAACTAAGAGAGACCTAGCGATGAGTTAACCGATGAGATGTATGGTTTCTGGCCATAGAAAAGGCTTGTGTTAGCAGATGTCTACTTTCAAAACGTCAAGCGTTGTAATACTTTGGCTGTACTTGTCAATCAATCAATCAATCATTGGACCCATGTCCATTTCAATGATCTCTTCTGCAACCCTTGTGTCTCTGTGGACAGCTACACTGTTTAAGTGCCCAGAGGACATGGTTTAACCCTTTCGACATCTGTTGAGCCATAAGGTCACTAATGGACTTCCTATCTGAACCACATGTGCACAGAGGTCAGAGGTCAGATAAACATTTTCCTGTTTAACCTCTTATAATGAACACTGTTTGTCACATCGTCAGAAAAAATGATGTGTCTCTACAATGACTGTGTGTTTTATCAGGAGAGAGTACCATCTTGCTTGGTTTTACAAAAGGTAGGTCATAACCATTGATGCTACAACGGTTACATCGACACACACAGTTCAAGGAACCTACTGTATACAAGTTACAACAGTTCATTGTTCAGCAAGTTCATCTTTGGGATTTAAAGGATAAACAATTACCAGCCTTTTGGGAACTGTGATGGTGATGACAGCTGGGGGGAGAAACCAGACAGTCACTCACCACCAACTACCCTTCCTCCAAACCCGAGCCTGAGTTCATTCCAAAACACACTGGTGGCAAAATGCACTTCCTTAATGAACTTAAACTATGACCAAGCTTAACTGCAAGAATGTGTCCATCTTGTGGAAAAACAGCAGTCGAAACGTCCCAAACCTCAGAAAAATGAATCTGCCCGCCTCCAAGCTGATGGGCTCTGTCTGTGGTTACTCAACCCGCTGCAGAGAGGGGCTGATGGAGATGTTGCTGTATGCTGCAGTCCCCCCACGACCCACAACCATCTCACCACAGCGTTTTAAACATGAAACAGAATATGAACATATTTCTCTACGCGAGTTCCTTTCCATTTCGACTTTGCATTTCAACAACATCTCTCAGTATTAACACATTATCAACTCGGTATTAACATATTAAAGCCATGTAAACATCCAAAAATGAGTTACGTTTACAAGTAAAATTGAATTAGAATAAGCCCCTTAATCAGATCAAGAAATGACAAACCTAAACCCAATCCAACAAAGCCATCTAGATGAGAAAAATACAAACTTTGAAAAGTACGAGTTTACATGAGGGGCATGTGAGGAGAAGCCGCAGCTGTAGGCCAGGAGAGAATGGAAGCGAAAGGCTTTCTACTGAGAACAGAAGACGGAAAGAAGAGGAGAGACGCAATTAACTTTCGTCAGGGAGGAACAGTGGGCTTCTTGTCAGGCGTCCGCAGCTTTTATGATGTCAGCTACCAAATCCTGACAAAGGCACCCCATCCCCAAAGACAAACACTCTTTGGGTGTAAATGACCCTGAAAACGCAGGCCCGTTTCATCTGAGAGTGTGGAATTCTCTCCGAGCAAGGACAAAAAGTAAACAATACAAGCGGGGGTAGGGGGTTGGGGGTAGGGTGTGTGTGCTTTCACTCCCCCCCCCCTCCCCCCCACCCCCCAATCCCAGTGTGAGCTCAGAGTTGAGTGCATGAGACAGATGTAGAAGCTGTTCTCTGCTCCGTGCTAACACTGCACATGTAAACATCACCCTGTGTCCGCTACGGAAAATAACGGACGTGATTATAACATCTGAAAACATACACTGTTAGTCCCCTCTGTATAAGCAAAGCAGTTGCTTTGCAAACCTATTTCCTGATAACACCGATACTGGAGGCAACTTATTATGAAGTGTTATATTGCCTTATAAACATAGTCAGAGCACCTTATAGATGCAGTCAAACTGTATTGTGAATGAATCATTGAAAAAGTCAACAGCTGAACTTGCTTCAATCACTAAACAAGATAAGGTTATGAAGAAGTGTCTCAGTCAGACTTTACATTACGTTGCTTCCATGCTTGTGTAGTAACAGTGTAATGCCAATGTCACAACATTGTATTAGCATGTTTACTTATATAGTAATATAGTGCTTTGTATTGACATAGGCCTGTTATGGGAATTTAAGTTTTTATTTTCCCGTTAATTACAAGTGGGACCGGATTTCTCCAATCTAACTGTAGCAATGTATTTCATGTTTTGAGCTTTGACCAATTTTTGTGTTTTTCTTCACCATGAAACTGAAACATTTCTGTAGAGTACAAACAACTGAATGCTGTCTCTCCCTACAAATAGGAGAGTGACTGTGAATGAGCTTGACACAGCAACGGTTTGCAAATCCCACTTGCTAATGAAGGCAGTGCTAAGCTTTTCTAACACTGAGTGAAGTGCCAACTGGAATAAACTCTATCCATATAGATCCTATTGACTTCAAGCATTCTGTTTATCCACAATACTTTCAAACAACCTAGACCTACCTATTGACTGCACACACCTAGTGTCAGCACTCGTGCCAGGACTTCCAAGCACATTATTTGTGAAATGTGATTTGCATTTTCACTTTTCTAGTCGCCTCAAGTCAGGGCAACAGACCATCACATTTCCAGTTGTCCAGAGTCATATCTGTCAGTCAGCTAGGAAGGGCAGGACAGCTTAGCAATTATTCAAAAAGGAAGCATGTTCCGCCATAGATCTTATCTAGAAAAAACAACTTTGTGTTCTCTGAAGTAAACTATTTGCGGTTGTATCAATCACTCTCCTTAAACCCATTCTAGTTGCCATGCAGCCTAATACTGGAGAGTATAATCTAAGTCGCTAAATTCTAATCTAAGTAGGCCTAATGCAAAGTTATTGTTATGTCACATAGCGAGCGGTTTGCAGTGTTTACAAGTGTCACCTGGGTGGAAGACAGGTACAAATTCCTTCTGTGTTTTAAACAAATGGACGTACTATGGATGGTATGTGTCAGATGTGTTACACAGTCCAGGTATTTGCCAGCTGAGTGGCAAGAGCTGTTTTTGGTCAAAAGTCTGAGGAAGTAGACCCCAGGTCTAACAGAATCTCATGTGTAATATGGTGCTGAGAAATGCCACCATCAAGCATAAAATGATCGATGGAAACAGTCATAAAAGGGGAAATGGGATATATCCATTAGATAGGCAGGCCCAACACAACACAACATGCCTTGTGTGCCAAATGTGTCTAACTCACTCACTCAAAATCTCAAAGCTTGCACCGCTAAGTTGTTTTCCAAATGTGTTGTTTAACTTTTGTTTCAGGCAACATGTTCTTCAGTTAACTAAATTCTAGTAATCGTAATTCTCTTACAAAGCAAACATTATCAAAAGAAAGTCTTTGACTTGACTTGTCTTGTTGGAGAGTGTCTGCGGAGAGCTGGTAAATGTTCTGATTGATTTAACATGTCCCTGTTACTAATGTATTGGTCCATTAGGAGCTGATGTGTATCTGCCAATAAAGGCACAATACCCCCTATAAGTGCTCATAGCTATTACACAAGCACATGGTAATTGAGGGACTGGCTACAGGTCAGTGTAAATGAGGCTACTAAGCAACTGTTAAACTCACCCAGCATCAGAGTTCTAGAACAATATGTTGAATGATGGCCTTTAAAGAAATTGAAATTAAGTCATAATTACAACATTAGCTGTTAGGTGTTTTAAAACCAGTGCTGTCATTTCCCTTCTGAAAAATCTCCCTCAAATTGCGAAGTATATTATGTGTTATACAGAAATATAGGATTACATGGGTAAATCATGCAGACGCAATCATTTTTAAATAGATATTTACGGAAAGGTTCCACTCTATGCTTCAAAAAATAAAGGAAGATAAATGTAAAAAGGAAATTAAGTTTGAATGAATAATCAAATATTGGAAAACTCAACGGAAAATAATGTTCCTAATGTATATTAGGCAGTTGAAAGGAACTGAGGTTGAGATATCTATAATTACATCAGCATTTCTATTTGGTGCTACTATTTAGTTCTGCTTCATTGGAATTTTTGCACATTAATCTTGCTGTAATCGTTTGTTTGATCTAGAAGTAACAATATTTTGGGTGACTGTTGCTTTGGTCACACTTTGCTGAGCGGCAGCAGTTACCGTAGTTTTGATGGGAGTGATGCCGTATCAGATTTGATGTGAATCATACTATTTTTACACCAGGATTAATCAAGAATGTTCTCATACAACTGAATGGTCCAAAAATAACTATGTCATATAAAATACACCTTGCCTATGGAGCACATTCTCCGAACCCAAAAAAAAAAAAAAAGTCGCTTTGGGTAAAGGCGTCTGCTAAATGGCAACAATGTAAATGTACAGTAGAAAGCAGCGGAATGCCAATACAATGTTGTTACTAGAGTGCATCTACGCCAGAGGAGACTGGTGGAGGTAGAAATCGGAGGACAGGCTCATTATAATGCATGGAATGGAATACGATTTCTACCTCCACCAGCCTCCACTGGTCTACAAACATGAACAACTCAATGTTAAGTGTTTCCCCAAATGATGGCGTAATACAGTAGGTGGGGTTTTATGCATTGGACAAGGTCCCAAATCTCAAAAAACATCTATACCAAAACCACCAGATCATTGAGTGTATTCCTATATACCAGCTCAGGACAAGAGGCCACACGGAACCTTACAGACTCTGTAATACAGAGACTTTGTGGCCACCTTGCACGAAGAGGCCAAACTCAGTAGATAGACCAGTAAATCTGCTGGAGGATTCCCACTGTCCTCAAGGCATTAACGCCCTAGCATGTCCACACAGTGTTTCCTTCTGCCTCTCTACTGGGCCTGAAGTTGATCACTGGCCTTTTCTGTGTAGGCCCACTGCCAAGCTCCCTGCGCAGGTTGTCATGACCTGGTGTTAAGACAGAGACAAGCTATTAAATCCCCATTTGAGCTACACAAGTTTGTGTTACACCACCCGGAAAAGCCCAGGGCAGAATCCAACAGCAACCTGTATACATTTACTAGGTTCAGCCTTATCCTCACTGGCAAAAAGCCCTGGCAACTGGGGGTTCCTAGTTTATCAGCTGTAATTCATGTACGTATCTGATCAAATGACACAAGAGACTAATATATATATCAAATAAATCAAGCCTCATTTGACAACTGCTATAAATTGGAAGAATTTGAACTGAGAGTGTGATTGTACATCCCTTTATTGTTTTTTTTGTGTGACATCCATCCAGACAGAAAATACCTGTGGAATGTGAGACATCTAATATCTGGCTGTTTGGTCAACATGACTAAGGAAACCAGGCACCTCCATGCGAAATGTACCCAATTCTGAGGGGTAGCTGCGAAGACAAGCACTTCAGTCTGAAAGCCAATACTGCAGATGTGCATATCAATAGAGCTGCTGTATTCGATGGCACCGAGTTCATCGTGTCACTCATTTTCACGATTGGGAAGACAAAGGATGAAGCTGTATAGTAGGCCTAGTAGCTGTGTAGTTAACAACAACATTGTATTACATTGAATTTCAGAACTTGCTTTGGAGTGACGAATTAAGTTTAGGGACTGTTCCTATTTCCACTGGTGTGATTATGAAAAATGATGTATAATTATGCATTATGCGAAATGTAACCACTGTATGCACTTTAATTTCATGGCAGCTCTGGGATTCATAATTGCTGGATAAAGGGTCACAGTAGGCACAGTCCTTTCTATGAGACAAATAGACCTGGACATGAAAATCACTCCAGAATAAAACATATCGCAGCCAAAGAAAGCCAAAATTGCTTCACCATTTAGGTTATGTAAAACACTTTGAATTGCCCCAATTGAAATGTATGAAATGTGCTATACAAATAAACTTGCCGTGGCACCATTTAGGAAACATTTTTGGGAATCTTTCCTAATCAAGAGAAGGGAAGGTAGGTTGTTTCTTTGTTCTGCTCCGAGTTGAAACATCGCTCATTAAGATCTAATCTGATTACCAAGTGCTTCAGACAGATTTTCCGCTGTGGGCAAACCCAGAAAATCAATGGCAGGTTGCCCAAATAGTACCCAGAGTGGAAAATAAGGACATCCATTGTGTTCACATAGCTCCCAAGCCTTTCATGGGGCAGCATTTACATAATCATCACACTTGTTACTCTAACTAAAACAATGTTTGAGATGTGCGGTTTGTGACAGGGCCATCTTTCTCTACTGAATGATACAGTACCCAATTCTCTCTATTCTACGAATAACCGTGTGCATGTCAGTACTGTGATATCAAGCATAAAATAATGACTTGTTTGAGCAACCAAGCAATCATGTGTGAAATGTGTGGTTGTGGGTTGTTACCTCTTTCCATCACAACAACTGGATCTCAAAGATGACAGCATAATTCTACCTGAATAATATATCATCAGATATCTTTATACTTATTTAAAAATGTGTTTTCAACAGGTTATGACATAGCCTAACCATTGTTTGTATTGCTATTATATTTATATCTGAATAAGAACATTCTTGTTAAATGGAGAACGGAGGGGCCTAAAAATTGTAGACAGGGAGTATCATAATTAAGCTAAAATCACCAGTGCTATTGAAATGTTTTATGCTTGGTTTAGTGTATGTTTGGTTTTGGTCATAGAAATAACTTTCTCATATCGGAAACCTCTGCTGGGAACGAAAGGCTATTTAATCCCCATTCTTCACAGACAGACTCCATCTGTATAAACCTCATTTGTCATTATGTGAGAGGCTTTTTCATTCAAATGTAATTGAACTTTGAGCTCAGTTGACAATGTTTAATACTACAATAATATAAACAGATCAAAGTTAAAATGTAATTTTACAAAATGGTGAGCATATGAGGCCTTTTATAAATCATAAAGGATTGTTTTAAAGGGCAGTAAAGTGACATATGTCAAGGTGAATGAATTGTGCTGAATGAAAATGTTAAGTTAAATATTGTACAACTCCTGTTTTGAAATGTAACTTGACATCAATAACATTGAAGGTGCAATGTGTAACATTCAAACTTTCTAAGAGCTTCCTAATGGTTCTAATGAACATGTTTAATCGTTAGTGATCAGTGAATGAGATCCCTTGAAAGAAATACACTCACTGAACACTTTATTAGGAACACTATACTAATAGGGCCTCCTTTTGCTCTCAAAACAGCCTCAATTCTTCGTGGTACTGATTCCACAACATGTTAGAAACATTCCATTGAGATTCTGGTCCATGATGACATGATTGCATCACGCAATTCCTGCAGATTTTTCAGGTGCACTTTCAAGCTGTGAATCTTCTGTTCAATTGGATTCAGATCCGGTGAATGGGAATGCCACTGAAGAACACTGAACGCTGGCAGTAGCCATTAGAAGATGGGTACATTGTGGCCATGGTCACATGGCCAGCAACACAATACTCAAATAGGCCGTGGCATTCATGCGATGAGTGATTGGTATTAACCGGCCCAAAGTGCGCCAAGAATACATTCCCCATACCATTAAACCACCTGAAAGAACGAGAAGGTGTACAGGTGGTCCTAATAAAGTGTCGGTCAGTGTATTTCAGTTATGAATGCTGTTTTGGTCCTGAAAAGCGCTTTATGCAAACCATCCCAGGCTTGGTAATGCCTGCTGCATGGTCTCCATGCGTACCTCAAGAAGGTTGAGTTAGTTTTTAGCAAGAACGGGCATAAAAGTTTAGTAAAATCCTTCAACACTGCCACCCATGGGTTGCATGAGGTATCGGCACGCAAATTACAAATCTGGTCCGCAGCTGCGGGCGTACCCGGCGCACGCAAGGGGGACGCCTGTTTACTGGCAAAAAATGACGTCACAAAGTGGCAATGCGGAGACCGTGGATAACCTTTAAGGAGTGATGGAAGGACTTCTGGCATTCCTTCGACTATCTCATAGACGCACTTTGAGACAGGCATTCATCACTTTTCTATGCACCATTACTTCCAGTGACAGGCGAAAGAAAACATCAGTTTCATTACTGGGCCATTCCACTGAGGTGTGGAATGTTCCATGGTCTCCAGAGTAGACAGAACGGCCTGTCCGTCATATGTCTATTGTTTTACAAATCCAGCTCCACTTACAGTACTGCAATATACAGGCAGAGCCCACTCATCAAAAGACAAGGATGAGGTGGATTTGACCAACCATGCCTAGCAGGCCTATAGCATTTTGTCATGCAGAATATACATAACAATCTTGAGAAAACACACCCTAATACGAGTATGAATTAGGCTGTTAGGCTCTGAGAGGATGCTAAGCAACCTGCCCAGTGGTGAGGGCATATTCTTTGATGTACGGTAGACCAACATATAGCACTATAGCAGGTATCAAAGCTGTGTGCTGCTGGAAAACCTTGTTAGTGTACAGGTGACGTAATGGGTGCCGATGCTCATTTGAAATTTCCTGTCTTTTGCGGCTTTTGACAAAGCATAACTTCACTTGAAACATAGGTTTTGGTCATTAATATGTATTTTGTTTTACAAAACCAGCTCCACTGTAATGAACAGGCAGAACCCACTCATCAAAAGACAAGAACCATGCACTGCAGCAGGCCTGTAGCCTGCGCAAACTGACACAGACAACTGAAGACTAAATCCACGTACGAGAGTTCAAAATCAAAAGTTGATTATTTTACAGTTGATTGTTTCTTAATGAATTACATCATCTTACGATACACTGATAGAATCTCACACATCAGCCCCTTGAAAATTATATCCAAAATGGACTAGGCCTATAACCCTTTGCTCCCTGCTATGTCTCCTACCTCCTCCACATCAGCTGAATAAATGACGTTGTCTTCCTCTGGTCAGTATATGAACCACGTTATCATCCATACCATCTAAGCCTATATCTTTAATTAAAGTATTTTCTCCAGGGTGGAAACACTCTGTTAAAGTTATCAGTAAATTGGAGTCAAGAAATTATTTAAAATATATTCCATTACCTGGATTAACTAAATAGACAACTTTGAAATTCATGTAATTGTGTGTGTGTGTGTGTGTGTGTGTGTGTGTGTGTGTGTGTGTGTGTGTGTGTGTGTGTAAGTTATTGGATATGCCTTTGATGATGATATACTTGCGCTTACTTGTAGATACTAAGCCTGAATTATTTATAGATTATTGTAACTATATTCATGGGTGGAAAAAAAAACTTTAGAGGCGACACAAATCGACGCAGCGTTTTGAAATGAAGCATTCTGGACTGCAGCCGCAAGACCTGCATTAAAATAACATTGCTTTGGCTTCTGGGTGTTAAGCAAAATTGCCATATGTAATCCCCTTAGTTCCGAAGGAGTATTAGCAGAAATTCCACAATACTCAACATGATTTCACAGCAACTGTGTGCTTTGAAGGACACTTATAATTGCAGGGTCAATTTGGCTGACAGACACCCTCGCTTGGAACAAGGGGGTTTTGAGCTAAATTCAGACGAAAACCATTAGGTTCAATTTTTTCTTAATAACGGAAGACAGGCCGTGGCAGACTATTTGTTCAGCTGATCCAGACCACACCTACCTCAATTGAGAAAGAACCATGGAGCTCTTTCTTCAAATTTCAGCCCTTCTCGGGGGTACGTGAATGTTTAAAATGTCATATGAAATTACCACGCTTCCAGCATCTTCCTCTTAAGTTCAGAAGAAAGGAGGGAGAGAAAAAAATGTTGCTCCCGCACACTCACCTGAGAGAAGTTGAGTCCGTTCAAGGGATGGCACTGTTCTTCCACCTTCTCCACGGCTCCCGTCCTCTTCCTCATCCGCTCCGCCTCCTGAGCCAGGTACAGGTCCAGGACGGGCACGCCACGTGTCTTGATATCGGCCTCCGTGAGTGAGTTCACCATCAGCATCACCCACACGGGCCTTTTCCTCTCCCAGTTCCCGGCGATGGCGTTGAACAGGTAGTCTGCGTAGAGGCCTTTCCCCCGCTGGTCCGGGGTCATCCAGGAGGGCATCATGAGCTTCACGTACTCCAGGTGCCTCTTGAGCCGCCGGTAGATGTCCCTGGGCAGCACATCCTGCAGGTTCTCTCCCTGGGGGAGCAGTTGACAGCTGGTCAGCGCTGAGATGGTGTACGGGTCAGTCAAGTCCAGCTCAAAGTACACAATGTTGCTCTCCTGGAAGGCCTTCTTGGAGTTCTCTGGGATGAAGTCCCAGACCCTTGTGTATGGGACATGAATAGTGCCGTAAAAGTATGATGGAGGGTTCCGTTTAATGGTCCACAGGAAGGAGTTTAAATCAGTTTGCTGCCAACACACAAAAGAATAAATGAGCACATTAGTATTAATAATTAAGTCTATTTTCATCTACCCAAAGCCTGTTATTATTATGTAGACAATGGACTTAAGACTATGTCTGTGTGTCCGTGTGCGTGTGCATGTGTCATATATTATTATTGTTTAATTCTCCAGCTAATTAGGTGTAGTTACCAAAACCTTAATTAAGTAAAGAAAACAATCAAATGTACTCTGAAAACTACTTCATTTACAGTATCATTAACAGTCATAAAGTAGGCTAAAAATAAAAGGTTGACTTCCATGGGGGTGTATGAGGGTCTATGTCATGTCTTGTCTATGTCTATATCAGTGACATCCATGTCAGTGACAACAGACTGTGGGTTCAATATTGAAGGAGACTGTGGATTCAAAAAAAGGCCTTCAGATGCTTAAGAAAGTGATAATATGGAATTAACAGATCACTTAAGAGCCAGTAGACAAACCAATACACATCTGAAATCGTCTGAGCTCACAGCGCGACAATGTGGGAAACATTCGGGGAAAAAAGGTATACAAGACTGATGAGTGTTGATTAGAACCAAGCTTGCTTGCCATTACCAAAATGTGTCAGGAGCATTAAACATACTAATTAAATTATGCAAATATGTTGTCATAAATAACAGTGTTTTTAACAGGTTTTTGCAGCATTAATTTGTGCAAAGTACCTGTGACAGTATGCAACTTATTCACCTGTGGGGAGCAAGTGGGTACTTTTCTCAGATTTAAGAAGACACATTAAAGGAGATTGGTATTGCAGCACTTACTTTCCTATTTAACTCGCAGTTAGAGGAATCCTTCAAGCTCCACTGGTCGGCTTTCACCAGGAATATTAGGAACGCTTGAATAAATGCGCCCCAAGTGACCAGCATCGTAGCTCCAAGCGTGCAGGGGTAATTTTCACAATGTGTCGCAAACTCCCTCAACGAGAGTTGTTCCCCAGAGGATAGATTATTAAATACCAATGTTTGGCTCCCTGAAAATAAAGTAGTCACACCGATACAAGTCCGACATAATGCCGGGCGAACTCAAGTTTGTGCGAAACTTGCATGCAACTTGAGTTTTGATTCACGTGTGTGAGAATGAGAAAGCATTGATGTTGGGTCTCAAGGAGAGGAGAGAATAGCCATGTCACGCTGTCGTCCTCTTGGTGACACTTTCCTTCTCCCTCATATTTGATAATAGTGCCTTGCCCTGGCACGTGAGAGGGCAGGCTACAACTATTAACACAACACCTCTTCTATAAATAACCGCCCCTAAATGAAACCAATTATTTCGGGTTGACTAACTTTCCAGTTTTAGTAGCATATCCTGAACATCGAGCGGAGGAGTGTTGCGCGATGTCACAAGTTTTTAACTGCACACAAGCAACAGGTTCTCCACGCGTCCTCTGCAGTTCCGAAATAAGATGTGGAAATGTCCTCTCGCTACAATGTTGATGTTCGTGTTTGTCAACTTCAAAAACACTGGTCCGGCGCGGACACAAACTACACCATCAAAGCCGGTCTAAATGAGTTTGGTCCAGCTTTCCTCGTAATAGGTTGTCCTCGTCTCCACATTGTCCCCAAATTCTCGAAGAAACAACTCCCTGTATCGTGTCTCCCTCTCTGTTTCTCGTTCTGTTTCGACCAGCCTTCATTCCTCTCACACGGTGTTTGCAGAAGTGCGTGAGCATCTCTGTCAGGCATGGCCACTACCTACCCCCTGCCTGCCTGCCTCCACCCCCCTCCCCCTCCCCCTCCCCCTCCCCCTGCCTGCCTCCACCCCCCTCCCCCTGCCTGCCTCCACCCCCTCCCCCTGCCTGCCTGCCTCCACCCCCCTCCCCCTGCCTGCCTCCACCCCCCTGCCCCTGCCTGCCCCCACCCCCTCCCCCTGCCTCCATCCCCCTGCCTCCACCCCCCTGCCTCCATCCCCCTGCCTCCACCCCCCTCCCTCCCCTCCCCCTGCCTCCACCCCCCTCCCCCTGCCTCCACCCCCCTGCCCCCACCCCCCTCCCCCTGCCTCCACCCCCCTCCCCCTGCCTCCACCCCCCTGCCCCTGCCTCCACCCCCCTCCCCCTGCCTCCACCCCCCTCCCCCTCCCTCCCCCTGCACACTCGGACTACGCCATCATCTCATTTCAGCATCTTGTCCCCGCGGGAAGAGCACACACACACACACACACACACACACACACACACACACACACACACACACACACACACACACGCATTCACTTCACAAGCAGGCCTACAACAAGATTGTCTAAGATCTCCTGAAATAACTTCGGGATGCTGAACGGCGGTGGGTATCGGTGAGAGAGCTTTCTTTTATATTTCAGGCAATAGCGGGACATTAGTGGGCACTGTTTTGTTATTAACGTCGGATAGTGGGCAAGACAGAATCTGCGTTTTTAAGAAAGCAGCTGTTTGTTCAAACGTTGTTAGTACTCGACCTTAAAGGTCTGCACAATAATGTGTGTTGATGCCAGCAAGTCACATATGCCTATTAGTAATTATTATGGAAATAATGTAGCCTATGATTGTCTTTTCTCCATTTGAACGTAGTTCCTACTTTAGATGACTAAGGGTAATGGCTTATGATATCTATTAGTTGGCTAAAAGCTGTAATTGACCAGGGCAAGGCGGGCTGTTGGGGTTTCCTGGTGAGACAAACCTATGTCCTGCTAATGCGATACAAACTACGCGCGATTACCGTGACAATGACGCGCGCCGTGAGCGCCATCGGATTTTGATCCGTTTCTGCCGTAAAACCCTAACTTTCACACCCCAGTAGGTTAATGTAAAACCTAACTTTCACACCCCAGTAGGTTAATGTAAAACCTAACTTTCACACCCCAGTGGTTAACGCGTGTTGTCAGACGTCTGTGTCAATACAAACATTTGCAGAGACAAAAGACGGTCGGTATGTAGGTAAATAAATCTTACACCTACCGACAACCTGTCCAACAATAGCCTCTGCAAATAGGCGTATGGCGTCCTCGTCGATGATTAATAGGCCTATTATTGGATTATTTTCCATTGATTTATTTACATAAAATCCTATATGATTACATTCCTTTGTATTATTGAAACCATATAGCTTTGGAATTACAAAAATAACACAAATTGTCCGAATGGTCTACTGCTCTACTTGATATTATCCAATTATTGTACCTGGCTTTTCACACTTTCCTTTACTAGGTTAGTAGTTTTCTAAATTTGGTCCATCCTATCACCTCTACCTAACCCCGCATTAAGTCTGTAGGAGCGCCATCTAGTGGATGAAATACACTCTCCCGGTGCATCACATGTGAATCTGGGGTCAGTTTCCAGAATCGAAGCTTCAATAGTCCTTCATGAAAGAACCAAATGTGTTACATTAATCACTTTTCTGGTCTAAGAGAGTGGGTGAGGGTATCAGAGCTCATTTTAAGGCATGGAATGTAATAAGAAATTGTTTCAAACACACATACAATTATTTTGTTCCATGCATTAAAATGTGTGAAACAGTCCTCCGATTTCTACCTCCACTAGCCTCCCCTGGTCCCAAGATAAGGGCATCAAGACTGTTATCAAACTGCTGTGAGGTTACATCAGGGGGTCCAAGGGTTTATTACAGTGGTCAGTGGATGACTATCAATACCACCAACTGGACCTGTATAGTTCAGGAGTTACGTGAGCCCAAACTGTTGTTAAACGTCTCATAAGGTCAGACTCAGCAGCACAGATAAATAGATCAATGCCACCAATTCCACCAGCAGGGTCAGGTTTTGATTTCTATAGGTTTGGATGATTATTTTGATTCCTAGCAGTTTTTAACCACACTGTAGTCCTACTGTATACTGTGTTTCAGCGCACACTGAGGACTTTAAGAAAGGAACACAAGCACACACAAAAACGTCGAGGTTTGGCCTTTTCTAGGGCTCACACGGTCTACATTTGGACATTCAGCAGCAGACATTCTGCTTGGCTTTTCCAAAAACAACCACCCAAAACATGAACTGCAGATCAATTACGGTACAAACACACACTCCCATCCCACTTTATACGGTTTGTTTATACAACATTAATGTGCTAAGATAAGATCCTTCTAGAAGTCGTTTGATGTGTAGTCTGCCAGCAACTGTGCGGCGGGTCCGTCAAGGTACAGTGAACCTGGTGGAAACAAACAGGAAACCAAAGCAAATTGATTCGTTAGATTGATGCACTGATTGAGGAACTGCATAACAAGGTTTGGGGCAGGTTGAAGGAAGCAGTTCACATTGATGGAATGCCAGGAGGAACTGAGGTTTGTTGTCCTTCGTTTTTGATGCAATTACTTTTTCATTTGATGTTCAGCCAGGATGTTTAGGGGTACGTCACTATGTGGTCAAAATCAAGATGGCGCAATACATGTGAGTTGTCTTCTCTATTGCAACGACGTGGGTATAATAAGTGATGGGTTATCAGTGGGGTGGAGTGGGAGGAACATCATGATGGCATTACCTGTAAGTTGGGAGGCTGGAGGAGGTAGACATTTAACCACTGACTCATTTTTATGCATGGAATGGAATGAGGAATGGTGTCAAACTTATCTGTTTCATACTCTTCCTGATTCCGTCTCATGTATAACAATAACCCCGTTCTCCAATTTCTACCTCCTCCAGCCTTCATTGACTTACAGGTAATGTCATTATGATGTTCATACCACTCCACCCCACTGATAACCCATCAATTATCGAATTCTAGTACCTCTACCAGCCTCCCCTGCTGTTAGTGAAATTAGCTTGTGTGCTCAACTGTGTGTGGGTTCATACCATGAGCCTGAGATCTGATGCATTAGATGTTAGGTTCTGGAATGTAGGTTTTTATTGTACATGGCTCCTCCTGCTGTCAAATAAACATGATAAAAACAATAAAACATTTAAAAAAAAGTTTTTTCACTCAGACAGATAATAATCTCAACGTGATTTCTTTCATCCATATAATCCAATGCTTTCACAACATGATTGAATTTTCCCCCCATCATCCAATACACGCAATATAAGCAAAATAAGATCTGATGAATCTGATGATTTTCGCTGACAGATATTCCGAGTTATAAGAAGAAATGTTAGGGGCCAGTGAGCCAAAAAGGCGGATCAGACTTAAACAAAAATACAATACGTTGTGTACTTTGAACTGGTGTCAGAGCGGCCCTGACCTCCTGGGGTGTTCTCACTCAGGATATGTGAGAAGGCCAATCTCAGCCTTTTCAGCACATCAAGGCTTCTAATTATTTTCCTCTGGCTCAGCGTGTGAAAGAGAGCCTGTGTTTGCTCAAGATGCTGAGCTGGACCATCCCGTTCTGGATCTGATTTAGAAATCTTATTTAGGATGCCAAGCTGAGTCGAAGGAGCAGGACATGTAGGAGTTTTTTTTTTTTATGAGTTCTGCATCACAGCTGGTGATGTGGAGGGCCTGGGAACTGTGAAAACACACACAGGCGTGCAGGCAGACACACACACACACACACACACACACACACACACTTGCTATTATATACACACAACAAACACTCTCTCTCACACATATACACATTCAAAACTCAAAATAAAATCTCACCCTCTCTTACAATATATTTGCCCCAAATTATACACCCCAAAGTATGAATATACCGTACTCAATATATCACTGGTATCACTCATCCTAGATGATAGTAAAACGGGCCTTACTGCAGTTAGAGATTTCTCAAGCTTATCATAACTCATGACAAGAAAGACCATATGGCATGCATTGAAATAGTGTGTGCTATGTAACCTCACTGAGGCCGTGCACTTATAACTACGGAGATATTGAGCTATAATTGTAATTTATACACTGCACTGACAGATATCGCTGCTAAATATTGACGTACCACTTCATAAAACACAAGCAAATAAGGAAATATAAGTCACATGAAAACACTCAAGGGTGGGTAGGATTTCTAAATTGTCATGAGCCAGATTGGACAAACTAAATTAGTTGGAATCAGAAACAGATGGCTAGCTGTGTAGCTGTTTCCTTAAAACACTGAACGGGACTAAAAACATATAAATAGCATAGCCTGAAAGAGGACTGAAATAGACCCTACTATATTTGAGAAGCATGAACTTACATATATTACTCCCACATACGGTACATACATACTCCTACATCCACTGTTATACAGAATATCCAGAGAGAATATGTCGGAATTTGCCAGAGTATTTCTTAATTTTAAGAAGTGATGTGGTGTTGTATTTTTTAATTCCCAGCGCTACAGAGAGGGCTAATGTGGAGATTAGGTTGACACAAGGATTATCCCATTTAAGATAAATTCACAAAGTGTCCCGTCATTATGTTTCTCTCTTTTCCTACTGTATTTATACAATGAATTTACATTACATTAGCACCTCTCACTGTGATTTGTTCTGGAACTCCTGCCTGAATCCAAATCATTTTCACCATACAGTTTTTGATTTGCAGTATGTAACTTTAAATAAAGAGCTGCTCTTATAGTTTAATGTGACATAGTGCTTCTTTCTAAAAACAACAAATGTTCAAATGAATCAGTTCATTAGTTACGGTGCAAAATCTAGAAACTGTGTAATCTCTATGAAATCATTTCCATCTGAAGCATGTTTTTGCAGTTCATTCAAAGTTAATCTGTGTGAAACATGAAACAATACCCTGTATATTTGAAACATTTCCGTGATATTGTCATTTCCATGTGGACTTTATGTATACTGGACGTTTATGTCAATGAGCATATTATGAGAATAATCTTTCACTGGGTACTCGATCACATTGTTGATGTTAACATTGTGACCTGGACCAAAGAGCGGGGAGACTGAGGGTGCCTTGATGAAAATACACACGGGCATCCGTTAACAGTGGACCAATGAACACATGACTAATGCAACACTAATGGCCATGATGAAACTGAAGAGACACATGAGGTTATTTGTGTAAAGACCTGAGTAACTTGATACAGAGATGTCACTGTTTATTGTGGCCTGCTTTACCTCTTTATGTGTGAAGTGTTATAATGGAAACACAGAAAACAGTCTACCCCCTTCGTACAATAAACAGTAATCTTATGTTCCATTATAGTTAAAGGAGTACTTAAATAAAAAATTATCTTCAAGTATGTTTGAGTTGCATCATCCATCATCTTCCTTTTCAGGAAGTAAATATAAACTTGTCATAAGGATAATGAGGCATGTATAGATATCCATGGGATTTCAGATGGAGGACACAGCACTTTTCTGTTGTCCAACAGACAGGTCCCCTCATTGATCTCAATGTAAAATAGCGTATTTATGTCCACCTTCCGATTTTCACTGATTGCTTTTTTGTGTTTCAATGGATGTACTACTTTGTCTGTGAAGTAGTTGATAAAAATATGTATCAGTCGTTGTTTTCCAACTGTGTGTTTGATACCATTCCTCATTCCATCCCACGCATTACAAAGAGCCCGTCCTCTGATTTCATAGGGCGAATTCAATTTATTTGTATTCTCTGAAGACCATCAACCATTCATTTCCCATTGAACTTGAGTATTTGTGCAAATACATGTATATGTAATTCCTATGCCGAATTCCCTCTCGTCATTTCTTGTGTTGGGCACGAATCCATTTACTCTGCCTGCAACCATGCAGAGGAAGAAAGCCATTCAGTGTGAGATGATGTGTAGCATTAGTGAGACCACCCAATGTTCCACATTGCCCCGCACTCTCCACAGCCTACTCCCTGATCGCAGGAAAATGGTTTTACTCTCAGAGCTGCACCGTGCCATGCCTAGGCCCCCGCCGTGGCAATTGGGGTCTGAAAGCTTTAGAGGGCGTCCATAACGGTTGGTTCTGCTGCAGTGGTTCTTATACAAACAGCTGCGGTTCTCGAATCTAGCCTCTGCCCAGAGCCCCCTCTCCCCCTCTGTTACCTTTGAGTACCCCCCCCCCCCCCCCCCGTCCAACATTCTCTTACCCCCTAAGTAGTCTATAGTCCCAGAGCTCTGAGCTACCCCACCACCCACCCACCCACCCTCAACACCCCACAATGACGGCTGTTAAACAGGCGGAAAGGGGCTAATGGTTCTGATCCCCCAACAGCAATATTTGTACTCCTGTCTGAGTCCTCTGCCTTGTATTTATACTCTGTGGAGAACAAACAGCCTCCCGTGCACGGGGCTGTGGCAGGAGGCATATGTTATGTAGTTGGTTTTCAATTAGTTTTACTTTGATCAGTGGAAAGAAGCATAGAATATGAACAACTCTAGGTCAATCCGACTTGATGTAAGGTCTTTGAAGCAATGGTGTATAATGGTATAGCATGGGGAGTGGGGACTGTAGGGGACTACTACATACTGTGGGCTATCCATGGACCATTTTGGAAGTAAATGGCTGATTAGTTTTTTGTTTTTTTTGTGTTCTTTTTTTTTTTAAACGTCTTTCCGTTTGTACTACAGGGCTTTAGTTTTCATACAGATATCCTTTATGACATCAGAGCGGCTGCGGCACTCAGATCACGAAGCTCTTTTCAACAAGAAACGCCGACAGAGGGAGAGAGAGGTTTTCAGCACCCTCAAAAGATCATCAAGCTGTCTTTGTTGATGTAATCCTTGTATGTTTAAACCAATATCTCAGCCCAACTGGAGACTGAGAGGCTCTCAAGGCCTGTTCCTTGTGATTGTCATCTTATAAACAACTGAACCATTTTGCTGCTGGCTCCCAGCCACGGGGTGTCACTCAAGTCCACCCGGGTCAATGGATCTTATTCACTGGAACCGTCTTTATTGATAAAAGGAAGTGTGTATGGGGAGTTTGAACCCTGGGTCATGACACAAGGCCCTACAGTACTCAGCGGGGGATCTTCTTTCACAATCCCCGTGAGCCACCCCAAGATTCTCATGTTCGGCTTTAAAAAAAAGAAGAAAAAAAAAGAGAATTTAAAATCAACACAAGCATTGGCATCGGCGATGGGTTCGCATCGTATTTAGTGTAAATGTTACAGTACATGTGGGAATACGGTACATGTGGGAAAACTAGGGTTAGGGTTAGGTGCTACGTCGATTTGGTACATGCTGGCATGTCTAACTCTAACCCTAATCCTATCCCTATCCATAACCCTTCCCCTAACCCTAACCTTAACCGTAGCACCCTAGTACCTAACCCTAACCCTAGTTTTCCCACATGTACCGTGTTCCCACATGTACCGTAACATAAACATGGAACAGAAGGAGTTCTTACTGTATGACTGAATGTATGATGGTTAGATAAAACAATGAGCTGCACTGTATTCATTTGTATTTGGTTCTGTTAAGTCTCTGATTTTAACATGACTGTAATATGATTTTAAAATGATCTTTAATGCAACATGACTTTGAGTGTCATCACCTTGTTATTGAGGTCTCCTGGATATTAAAACAAGAACCATCTTTAGTTTATCATAAAGCACTGAACCACATATAACACTGTAGCATACATTGTACTGTAACAACAGGTATGAACAGAAGTCAAGGTTACACTTTCTACAGTTGGCCCAAAGCCTACCTCACTATGGAAGCATATAGCTGACATAATTCAAATGCCAATGCAATATGAATGAATGAATGGTCTTTATTGTCATTGATATAGTACAGGTACCAAACAACGAAATTTGGGAGGGGGGGGCTCCCCTGGTGCTAGGAAAGAGAAAAAAAAACAAGAAGGGAAAGGAGCTGGTTTACATAAATAAAGGCTATGTACACTATCCACTATACTATACTGTACAGATAAAACACTGTGCTGTACTCTATGCTATGCTATACCTATTCTAACATTTCCTATTTCTCTGCAACCTTATGTACCCTAGGATTGTCATATTGCACATAGTGTTATCGCACATTCATTTAAAGTGTCGCAGTTTGCAGGCTTGAAATGTACACATTTGTGCCTCAGCACTACACCTGATTTTTCAATCCAGCAGCTGCCATCAATCCGTCCAGACTGTCCAGGGCCCAGAACCTAGGTCTTTGCTGTGTTCAGGGCCTGGATGGCCCTGGGGTAGAAGCTGAGCTTCAGTCTGTTTGTCCTTGCGAACATGGTCCTGTACCGCCTGTTCGAGGGCAGCCGAGCAAAGTGTTCGTACCCAGGGTGGGATGGGTCTCTGGAGATCTTGGAGGCCTTCCTGAGGCAGCGTGTGTTGTACAGCTCTTCCAGAGAGGAGAGGGGGGCGCCGGTGATCTTCTGGGCCGTTCTCACGACTCTCTGTAGCGCATTCCTCTCTGCGGCTGTGCAGCTGGAGAACCAGTTGCAGATGCAGTAGGTGAGGATGCTCTCCACTGCGCAGCGGTAGAAGGCCACCAGTATCTCCTGTCTGGTGTGTTCCTTCCTGAGGACTCTCAGGAAGAAGAGCCGCTGTTGTGCCTTCTTGATGATGGCTGCTGTGTTGTTCTTCCAGGACAGGTCATCCTGTATGTGCACCCCCAGGAATCGGAGGGTTGAGACTCTCTCCACGCTCCCTCCGTCGATGAGCAGGGGCTGGACCTCAGATTTTTTCCTCCTGAAGTCCACGATGATTTCCTGGGTCTTTGACTGGTTCAGCAGCAGGTTGTTAACCTTGCACAGCTTGCTCAGCTGCTCTACCTCATCCCTGTACGCCGCCTCGTCCCCCCCCGAGATGCAGCCCACCACGGTGGTGTCGTCTGCAAACTTTACGATGGAGTTGCTGGGGTGGACGGGGTGAAGTCGTAGGTGTAGAGGTTGTAGAGGATGGGGCTTAGCACGCAGCCCTGGGGGGACCCAGTGCTGAGTCTGAGGGCTGTGGAGGTGTGGGAGCCCACCCGCACCCTCTGGGGGCGGTCGGACAGGAAGTCCTTGATCCATGCACATATAGAGTGTGATAGTCCCAGGTCTAGTAGTTTGGTCACTAGCCTGTCTGGAAGGATGGTGTTGAAGGCAGAGCTGAAGTCCACAAAGAGCAGTCTCGCGTAGCTGTTTCCCCTCTCCAGGTGGGATAGAGTGGAGTGGAGAGTCGTCGCGATGGCGTCCTCTGTGGACCTGTGGGCTCTGTAGGCGAACTGGTATGGATCCAGGTTGGGCGGGAGGCGTGTGACTATGTGGGCCCGGACTAGTTTCTCGAAGCACTTCATGATGATTGGTGTGAGTGCCACCGGGCGGTAGTCGTTTAGGCAGCTCACCGTGCTTTTCTTCGGGACTGGGATGATAGTTGAGGTTTTCAGGCAGGGTGGGATGGTGGCCTGGGACAGGGACTGGTTGAAGATGTTGGTGAAAACCCCGGCCAGCTGGTCGGCGCAGTCCCTCAGCACCCGTCCCAGGACGCCATCCGCCTACCGCGGAGTCCAAGATAGTGTCATTTAGCCTCATGACACTATCATTAGAATTGCATTTGAATTTGAATATTGTCTGAAAGAATGCATGCAAAAGTGGAACATGCAATTGCAATCTCATATTGCATTGGCATTTGAGTTATGTCAGCTATATGCTTCCATACCTCGCAGGCTTGGTTCTCAGTCATTTACAGTAATGTCAGAAGCTGCTGAACACCATGATTACCAACAGGGGGCAGTATTTACCTATGTCTACTCTGGCGCTAAAACAGCTCAACTGGTTACAGTGGAGTCTGCTTGTCGGCACACCTTTCAAGCATCACACTGTATCAAGTGGTTCTGTAATATGTGTGTGTGTGTGTGTGTGTGTGTGTGTGTGTGTGTGTGTGTGTGTGTGTGTGTGTGTGTGTGTGTGCGCGTGTGTGTGTGTGTGTGTGGCCTTCTTCATCTGACTGTACTAGTTGGATTGGTCACACAAAGCAATAAATTGTGCCAATCGCTAGCAATTTGTAACCTAAAAGGGAATGAAATGGATAAAACAGCAAACATTTTGTCTGAAGGCTATCCCAGTATCAGGACATTTTCTGTGTTACAAATTACATTCCAGTGAGCCATTTAGATGGAGCCATCATGGATGTTTTAGGGGCAATATATCTCTCAGATGAAGCTAATTTCTCTGGCTCGACAGAGCAAATCTTACCTAAACTGTTGAAATCCCTCTTACATTTAAGCTGTCGTCATTAACTGCAAATATATGCCTCTGCATAATTGACTGTGTGGATGCGTGTGCGCGCGCGCGCGCGCGTGTGTGTGTGTGTGTGTGTGTGTGTGTGTGTGTGTGTGTGCTCGTGTTTGTGTTTGCATGGGCACATGTCTCTGGAAGTAGGTGAGTAGGCTTTTACATATCTTTTCAGCCCTGTTCCATCACACTCTCTGATTCATGTCATATACCATGAATAGGCCTACCTTTAACATATTTTACTAGATAAATGAATCGGAACCTAACCTGTTCTATATCTGAAACAACTACATGTATTTATTCTACGTAAAAGGTTGTGCTCATTTGCACGAAGAACTCCTCTTTGAATAGCCACGAGCAGACCCTAGGCTTTCGGTTAGGTGCATCTGCTAAGCAGCTCCCTTGAAGAGGCAATATTGTGCCCAGAATGAAATGACACCAGTAACTCTGTGGTTTGATTGCCAGAGGATTAGAGCTGTCTCAAGCAGGAAATTAATCAGATGCTCAGATACAAATTATCTCCGACATTCAGAGAGCTCATTTCTTGTGATAGCGTTCCGTGCCAGGCAATAAAAAAGGGATGGGACTGCTGCACCTGTTCTGGGAGGGCTAAAAAGGTGATATCAAAAAATCCATTTGCAGTCCAACAGATTTTGTCTCTAATTGAAATCAGAGCAATTTGGCATTGTGTGTATAGCTTTGAGACGTGTGTGGAAATGTGTGTGTGTAGACAGCAATAACAACATATTCGCGTGCGTGCATGCGTGTGTGTGTGTGTGTGTGTGTGTGTGTGTGAGTTGTGTGTATGCATGCTGAAATCTGCCTATTAGTGTTCTGTGCACATCATCAGTCAGTTTTAAACATCTGTTGTCTGGAACCAAAAATTATTTCGAAAGGAAGCCTTGCTATGGTTTGAGGAATATGTTGTTATTGCTGTCTATGGCCCAATCCCATTTCACCCCTTGGCCCTACATTTTAGCCCTATCCCTCCGCTTTGTGCGTTCACGTGTAGGGGTAGGTGTGTCCCAATTCCCTTATTGTGTAGGGGTAGGGCTAAGTGGGAGGGCTACATAGCCCTCTAAACAGAGTGTTATGAAATCCCAGAATGCCTTGCAAATCATCTCTTAATCTAAATAGCTAGCAATTCGATGGCGAGGGTGGGGGTATTTTATCTTGAGGAGTGAGTTTACCATCTCAACTTGGTTGCTCTCCCCCTCTAAATTCACGCTACAGCGACTACAGCTGAGTACGACTGTAAAATACAGCAAAATACAGATGACACAAGATATACTGATATGAGGTGAATCTTGTGTCGAATCTCAATCTTGTGTCATCTGGATTGCATATACACGTGACGCCCTCTGAAACACCCAATGTTAACCAGCTATGCCACTGAAAAGTTAGCTATTGGATGGTGCGTGTGGAGGTATTTCTTGAGGAGTGAATTTACCTTCTCAACTTGGTTATAAATTACTCATACTGTATGTATCATCTGCTCTATGTCGGTGAATGTAGAGCTCTAATTCTACCAACCTTATTGTGTGGCACTAAAAGGATCTTATGTAGTATTTGAAGCATTTCCTGTATAGATAGATAGATAGATACAGATCTATGTACAGATAGACTGTGCTTGTACCCCTCCTCTTCACTATCTACATGCTTCCCCTCGGCCAGATCATCCGCCACCACAGTCTAAACTTCCACTGCTACGCAGATGACACCAAACTGTATCTCAGTACTATCTCTTGTCAACTGCCTGCTTGAAATAAAAGCATGGATGTCATCTAACCTACTCAAACTCAACAGCAAAAAAACAGAGCTCATGGTTGTGGCACCCAAGGCGCTGCTCCGGTAGGTTGGTGACTTTCTCCTCCAGGTTGACGGTTACTCCATCTCCCCATCTCCTGAAGTCCGCAACCTGGGTGTCATCCTTGACTCCATCCTCTCCTTCCAGTCACACATCAAATCCATCACCACCTCAAAAACATTGCCAAACTCTGATTGAATTGAATAATAGGCTAAATAAAATAGATTAAAATAAAGATATAGACCAATAGACATTTGGAGACCAAAAGACATTTGGACAGACCAATAGACATTATGCAAGGGCATGATCTATACAGGTATTAGTCTCTCAACCAACCATGAAGACACAATTGAGACACAAATCTGAAACAAGAAAATGTGTGCAAGGATATTCTCTGAGAGGACCAGAGGGGTTCTTGGAATGAGAATGCTATTATATTCTTATGGTAACAGTCGGTCAGGTAGGTTGAAACAAAGGTTCTCCCCAAGCTCATTTAGGTAGTGTTGTGTTGCTAAGGTAACAGGATGTTCCTTGGTTTTCTGAGGACACCTCTAGGTCTGTGCCAGTCGTGATGTAAGACTGTACGACTTCAATAGGTTCAGATGGCATGGTGCCACAATGTAGTATTTTCTGAAGTGTACATTGGAATCTGATTAAAGTGTTTTTCTGTTTAAATGTATCGTAGTTCACTAGTCCCACACATTCTTTACTATTGCTCTGGGTATCTATGCCACTCTGCTTTGGAGCTGACTCACTAGGAGCAGGGGAGGCTGGTGGAAGCAGAAATCAGACGAGGGGCTCATGGTAATGCATGGGATGGAATGAAGAGTGGTTATGAAACACCATTCCTCATTCAATTCCATGTATTACCATGAGCCTGTCCTCCATTTCCTGTCTCCACCAGCCTCCCCTACTCCACACACTCACAGCAGTCCCAAGCAATCGCATTTCCAACCGTTGGCTGTTCAGTTCATGTGGCACATACGACAATTCAGAGGCACCTGGACATTCCGTATCGAGGGTCCATCTGGTTCTTCATCTTCCCAAGGTTTATTTCTACTAAGCCCCCCCCTCTCTCTCTCTCTCTTCTCTCTTTCTTTCTCTCTGGTGGTGGTGTTGTCAAATGGTCCTCCGAGGCTGGGCTCATATGAATAAACCAACAGATGCAAAGCAAACACACAAGGTTGCCTGTAGGACATGGTTGTGGCTAATTAAGGACACAGCCCTCAGATGCAAGCTGCCGTTAAGGGCACCCGGGGTTAATGAATGGATATGACATGTATGTATGTATGTTCATGTGTGGTACCCATACACACCTGCTCCTTGGTGACTGTTTGTTGTTGGAGTTGGTTAGTGGTCTGACCTGTGTGTGACCTTTCTCAGTGTATGCAGACTGTCGGTCACTTCATTGCCTATTCTTTGTGGGTAATCTCTCGAGATGAGTGTTTCTCATCCCACTCCTGGGTGCTTTACTCCAATGGTTGTTCTCCAACATTTTTTAGCCAAGCATTACCACACCTGATTTAAGCTCAATCAAGGTTTTGATTATTAGTTGATGGGTTCAATTGGGTGTGTTAACGCTGGGCTTGAACAAAAATGAGCAACCGTGAGTAGTTGAGAATCTCTGTTTCTACTCATCACTACTCAGGTGTTAGATAGAAAACATTAATATATTAATATATGCCATTTAGCTGACACTTTTATCCAAAGCGACTTACATTGCAGTGAGTGCATACATTTTTCAGTGTATATGGTCCCAGTGGGACCATCATTTACAGTATAAAGGCCACATAGGAGTGAATGTGTGCTATCAATCCTCAGTCTATACTGATCACTCTCTGCCTCGCTAACAGTCACAGTGCATATTGCTGACAACGACATAGGCCTACAGCAGGGGAGGCTGGTGGAGGTAGAGATCGGAGGACAGGCTCATTGTCATGCATGAGATGGAATGAGGAATCCATTCCAATGCACGATTTCCCCTGACCTACAGTGTTACAGCTAAAACCCCATTGCCTCCATCCTCCACCTGTTCCTACTGTATCTCTGCTGTTAAACATAACATGCTAGTGGTCACTGGTCCTACTATTTCCAGTCCACAAACTCTAACAGCCATGCCATATAACAATCAGACCCAGTCCCCTCTGCTCTGCTGGATGCTCATCCTGAGTGGTAAAAGGGCCTGCCAGTGCGGAGGTGGTGGGTGATTGATTTTTCCCCTCCAGCTGTAGGGTTCCATGTCTGATCGGGGATAACATGTCCCCCCCCTCTCCCCCCCCTTGCCCTCGCCGTCCCCTGGGCTCCCCTGAGACCCCCAGGCCACGACACACACACAGGCCTAGGCTCTCCCTCCTCTCCTTCCCTAACCCCTCGTCTCTCCCTGCGTTTGATGCTCAGGGCCTCTGACAGCCTCCCATTAGGTGTGGAGACGCTGGCGGGCAGAGCAGGAGCCCCCTCGCGGAGCAACATGTGACAGGCCTGGCCCACCTGCTAGGATATGAAGCCGTGTGATGGAGACACTCTGACAGCTCCTAGTCTTTTTTCCTTGTGCCGGTCTACCTCCGTAGCCTCCCCCCTCCCCCCCCTCCATCAACTAGACCCAGCTGAAGTGTCATGGTGGGGCCCGCGGGGCCTTACAGCTTGGCTCAGCTTAATTGAAGTGTAATGCAGCGTTGGGTCCCCTGACTCCTAGTAGTAGAGAGGAACGCAGACGCACACTCAGTGCTGGACACTCACCGCTGCGAGCACAGACTCTAGCTATGGCCCAGAACTTCAGTTGTTCTGCTATGTAGAAATGTATAGACATTTCCAGAAGTGGCATACAGACAGTACCACCTTGCACCAACGGGGACAGGCTGCTGGCACACTCACAGTGTCCTCTTGTACTGTCATGGCATCAGAAGCTATGGCGGTAGATTATGGCAAGGAAGTAGCGGCAACATAGGTGAGTGAAGGGAGTCGACGAGTTGTGTCAGCCTCAACCCTGATGCTAACAACAGGATATCAGGAAGGTAAATGCTATTCAATTCACCACTAAAGAGATCATAATATGCATTGATCATATATTCAAACTGCAAACTGCAAACTGTGACACTTTAAATAACGTGAAAAAATACTATTGTGCAATATGACAACCCTAGTTGACTATCTGTGCAGTATAGTACAGTGGATTGTGTACATAGCCTTTATTTATGTAAACCAGCTCCTTACCTTCTTGTGATTTTATTCTTTTTCTAAAAGTTTTTTTTCTTTTTTTCTTCCCTTTCCTAACACCAGGGAAGCCACCCCTCCTAAATTTCGTTGTTTGGTACCTGTACTGTAGCAATGACAATAAAGTCCATTCATTCATTCATATTCACAAGCCCCTATATTTGCATTTACATAAGTATAAGTGACAAGTATAATTTGTCTATTTATTTATTCATTTATTTATCAGGATCCACATGATGTGTCTCATAGAGATTCATAAGTTCATGTATTGCATAACCCCAAAACAGAGGTGTACCCTACTGACTATGGGAACTAGTATAGCGAGGTTCTTCACTGAATGAATCTTTTCTCCTCCTCCTTAATCTTTCCCCTCTGCTCTCTGGCTCACGCATACCCCTACCTTTCTTGTAAAGCTCCCCAGCGAAGCAGTCATTAGCATACATGACAACTACAAAGATGATTAAAAATAGCTTAGTGGTTGTAGGGAGAGAGGTCTTACTTGACTCCTGCGGTTCTCCGCTAATCCCATGAACGGGTGAATAAGTTAGAAATGCAATTATAGAATTATAGAGTCATTCTGGCTCAGGCCAAAGGGTCATTATTCTCCAGGCTCAATTTGAACGGCTGTCGGCTGAATTTACTGTGTGGTCTTTATTCATGGAAATTATTAGACCTGATGTGTGTTGAGTGACAAACTGTGTCAGTTTGTGTGTCTGTTTTCTGTCTCCCATGCTGTCTCTCTCTCTCTCTCTCTCTCTCTCTCTCTCTCTCTCTCTCTCTCTCTCTCTTCTCCCAGTTCTCTCTGTCTTTCTCTTTGGTTCGTCTCTCTGGCCCTCTCTCTCTCTCTCTCTCTCTCTCTCTCTCTCTCTCTCTCTCTCTCTCTCTCTCTCTCTCTCTCTCTCTTTCACTCACTCTCTCTCTCTTTCTCTTTCTCTTTCTCTTTCTCTCTCTCTCTCTCTCTATCTCTATCGTGGACTATGGACTCACAGGATAAATATTATCAATATCACACCGATGTAACAGGTGTTCCATATGTAAAAAAAGAAACACACCACATACTCAGGACAATTAGAGCTGCGTGTCATTTCCAGTGAAACAATTTTCTCAAACACTTA
Organism: Nansenia antarctica; assembly: GCF_963989245.1. Lineage (NCBI taxonomy): Eukaryota > Metazoa > Chordata > Actinopteri > Argentiniformes > Microstomatidae > Nansenia > Nansenia antarctica. Next base: position 67,691,371 of record NC_137689.1, on the reverse strand, counting down.
CTGTGTAGATCCTGGCTGTTTACGCTTCATACAGGGGGGCAATTCAATGCTGTGACTAATAGAACAAAAGCCTGAATAGTGTCACCTGATGTACTTAAGTTCCCCTGAGATAAAGATTGATTGAGCTACATTCCAGTACTTTGCACTCATTCACTCACTTCATTTACTCGCTCATCGTAATGCAATAAACCAAAAAAGGAAACTAAACCAAACTCCATCATAGTTACATTGTAAATCATTTTAGACGAACCTTTGTTTTGATCTTCTCCTTCGTGGCATTCTTCGTGTCCATTAGGCAGAAGCCTGTTTGTACAATGCAGGTGATAAACGCACAGAGAGAGCCACATAGACACCCACTTTAATTTGGCCATGATTTTGATTGATGCACTGTAAGCCGTGAATGGGTCTGTTTACTGGATGATGAGTTGCATTCAAAAGCTTC
>NC_137689.1:67653429-67685929 GCF_963989245.1 Nansenia antarctica | reverse complement strand
TGTTAAGTTATTTCACACAAACTCTATAGCTCTATCCAAACTCCCAATCCCTCCAGGGAGCTATTATGCATGGTCTCTCAATGGGAGAGGAAAAAAAAAAACACTCACATCTGTCCTATTGAAGGGATATTCTCTGAATTGTTCAAATCTGAAAATACTGAATTTTATGTTTCCCATTTACTGCCATTAAGCAAATGTGACACGGTCTGGTAAAAAAGGGCTGCATGTAGGCAATCCTCAAGTCGTGCAAATGAGCAAAAATCCTATTTCTTTGAAGAAATGTGTACCATGCAAGGCACCGGCCCGCTCATTGGGAGCAATTTGGGGTTCAGTGTCTTGCCCAAGGACACATCGACACGTGGACACGAGGAGCCGGGGAATCGAACCACTGACCATGCGATCATTGGATGCCGGCTCTACCTCCTGAGCCACAGCCGCCATCAAAAATGACTTTTTAACCGGTAATAAGTAAGCCTTGAGAACCAATGGCCTTTAGTTCCTGGAAACGTCCTGTTTCCGTAGCGTGAGGCAGCGTGATGTAAAAGTACAACCGCTGGAAATGATGGGGTGGCATCAGGTACCACTTTTATAGTCTTTGGTATGACTCGCCCCAGGATCAAACTCACAACCTCCCAATCTCAGGGCGGACACTCTAACCGCAAGGCCACTGAGCCGGTGACATTTTAACCAGACCCTGTCACAAATGTTATGAAGAATCCTTACAGGTTGGCGTACATAGAATCCCTATTGAAGTTACATGGAAGCCCTATTGGTTACATGGAGTCCTTTCTCTCTCTCTCTCTCTCTCTCTCTCTCTCTCTCTCTCTCTCTCTCTCTCTCTCTCTCTCTCTCTCTCTCTCTCTCTCTCTCTCTCTCCCTCATGGTAGATGAGGTATGTTGATGAGGGGGTGGGTCTGAGCATCTTGAGAGCAGGCTTTTTGTCAATATATCTCCCCTGCTCTATTCAATATTTCATGACCTGATGATTTGATGCCTGCTGATGAAGCAAGGGCACCTTAGCCACATATTCCACCATCCTGGCACCAGGCAATAATGCTGTCCTATCCATCACCAATGACAATCATGCTTGTCATTAAGAAGTCCTTTGCAAACAGGGTAAGACATAAGGCCCCTACATACTGTTTTATAGGGAGCTTGTGTCATGTCCAAGTCACTGCATAGTGCATACACCGACATTATACGATTATAAAACAATCAAATAAATGCATCCATTATTTCACATTGAGAGCAGTTCTAACAAATAAAAAAGAGGTTATGAGCTACCAGCTAAGACACACAGTGCAATATCAGTTTGGATGTTAAATCAGCGAGACATGCTGTGCCTTTATCTGGCGCTCATACACATGTCACCCATGAAACATTACACATTCTCTATTGACAAACCAGTTAATGAGTCCTGGGATTTCCCCTTGTCCACGTTATTGATTTCTTCATTTATTGTCATGGTCAAATATGGAGGTGCATGAGAAAATCTGAATACATTTGATAATAGGTTGGCTATCTATTGTACCTATACCTACTGTAGTGGGTGCAATATATTTATCTGTCCCTCCGGGCATGCCTTACAACAGGGTTTCTCAACTGCAGAACATGGACTAAATCAATAGCAGGTTTCTCATGTCATCAATTACACAAATGAAAGTAACTCACCCTAAGGGATGTGACCACTAGTCCCCTGGGAGTCCCCTCTGCATCAAGACTGGAGATAAGCTGTGTAGCCAGGGTAGTAGTACTGGTAGTAATGGTGAGGGCGGTAGTAGAAGTAGCAGTATTAGTAGTGCCGTAGTAGTAGTAGTAGTAGTAGTAGTAGTAGTAGTAGTAGTAGTAGCAGTAGCAGTAGCAGTAGTAGCAGCAGCAGCAGCAGCAGTAGCAGTAGTAGTAGTAGTAGTAGTAGTAGTAGTAGTAGTAGTAGTAGTAGTAGTAGTAGCTGTGTACATACATCTACTGATGCCTCTGGACACATCTTCAGTGATGTTCCTGGAATCATCGGGCGTTTCGGGTCTTTCAACATCATACACCCTCCTCCAGGTGACCCAGCCGGGGCTGATCAGACCCCAGCTTGTGTCCAGATGGCTAACTAGCTACCATGACTCCATGGCTCTCCTCTTTTGAGCCACAGCCATCTAGAGGCTCTCTCTGCCGCATTGGTGGTACTGCGGATGGCTCTCCTCTTTCTCTCTCCATCGATGCCCAAACTGCTGAAGGCTCTGGCCAAGGAACGGGCTGCAAATCCTCTGCAACCAACCTCTACTGGGAAACACCTCGCTCTCCAACCAGCCTGCTGGCAGTCACTGACCAGTCCTGCGTACTTGGAGAGCTTCCTCTCAAAGGCTTCTTCTAAGCGGTCTTCCCACGGGACTGTCAGTTCCAGCAGCACTGCTTGCCTGGTGGACTCAGACAAGAGAACAATGTCTGGTCGCAGGGTGGTGACTGCAATGTGGCTGGGGAACTTCAGCTGATGTTCAAGGTCAACCAACAGCTGCCAGTCTCTTGCAGAGGTCAAGATGCCTGCAGATGTTTTCCTGGCAGGGGTTGGCTGCTCCCCAGCTCTGACAAAGGCGATGGTTTTCTTGGAGGGTCGGAACTGCTTTGCCCACACAAGTCCTGCGCTGATGGCTTCAGCAATGGTCTTCAGGACTTGGTCATGCCTCCACCTGTACCGTCCATCTCCAAGGGCCCTTGTACAGCAGCTGAGGATGTGTTCCAGGGTTCCTCGCTTGGAACACAGTTGGCATGCTGGTGTCTCCGCTATGCCCCATGTGTGCAGATTTGACGGGCTTGGAAGCACATCATAGACTGCCTGGATGAGGAATTTGATGCGGTGAGGCTCGGCTTTCCAAAGCTCAGCCCAGGTCACCTTCCTCTCAATCGCATTCTCCCATCTCGTCCAAGCTCCCTGTTGCTTCATTCCCACTGCCTTGCAGGTTCTTGTCTCCTCCACTGCTGCTCTCACCTCCTCCTGAACAAGGCGTAGTAGTAGTAGTAGTAGTAGTAGTAGTAGTAGTAGTAGTAGTAGTAGTAGTAGTAGTAGTAGTAGTAGTAGTAGTAGCAGCAGTAGCAGTAGTAGCAGTAGCAGTAGCAGTAGTAGTAGTAGTAGTAGCAGCAGCAGCAGCAGTAGCAGTAGTAGTAGTAGTAGTAGTAGTAGTAGTAGTAGCAGCAGCAGCAGTAGTAGTAGCAGTAGCAGGAGTAGCAGTAGCAGTAGCAGTAGTAGTCGTAGTAGTAGTAGTAGTAGTAGTAGTAGTAGTAGTAGTAGCAGCAGCAGCAGCAGTAGCAGCAGTAGCAGTAGTAGTAGCAGTAGTAGTAATAGCAGCAGTAGTAGTAAAATGCAGAATGTTTGTTTGGAGCTGTTTCTTTGGAGACAGGAATCGGAGACAGGAATCTCAAAGTGAGCCTAGTTCTGAATGCAGAGATCAGTTTAAAGATGGTGGATACAGAAAGATGAAGGGGTGGAAACTACAGAGGGCATCAAATAGCAAGGCTATTTGTACGCATTTGAATTCCACTGAGGTGGTGTCCTATAGCTCAGACATATTGTGGAGAGAAATGTTTTGACTGTCCACTCACCATTAATTTTATACCGGCATATCTACTGACAATCCATATCATCCTCAAGGCTTAAGCCATAGCTCTTCGGTTTCAGATACTTCCAAGAGAGAGGGACAGAGAGAGAGAGAGAGAGAGAGAGAGAGAGAGAGAGAGAGAGAGAGAGAGAGAGAGAGAGAGAGAGGGAGGAGGGGGAGGGGGGGGGGGGGGAGGGGGAGGGGGAGGGGGAGAGAGAGAGAGAGAGAGCGAGAGAGAGCGAGAGAGAGAAAGACAAGAGATTCTCTAATGATACTGAGACTCAGCTCAAAAGCCCTGTATTAATCAATGTCATAAATCACTCTCAGTTGAGAAACACTCCCAGAGAGTGTATTGACAACTTTACAGCACATTATGCACGACTGAAATATGAAACAGAAGGCCAGAGGTTGTTCGACAGTGTGTCGTGAGAAATGAGCTGATTGACTTTGGATAAGGGGCTGTTGTTGCTTCAATTTCAGATCAATGGCATTTTTCTTGTTTTCCTTGCGTCCTGTCATGTGTAAAAGGTAGATTGCTTTTAAATAACTTTGCAAGTTATTTAAATCAAGTGCAAACACCTTGATAGGTATATTTCTCCATAGCTCCAATGACGAGATTATGTAGAATATAAGGAATATCAAGGAATTGTAAAAATGTGTCGCAGTTGGTAATGTCACATGGCAGTAAATTCAAATTACGCAGAAAAACTGTCTTGAACAACAAACAAATATGTTTCATACATGGTTGACAGGAGTAGCCGGGGGGACAAGTGGGTCTTGTCTTCCCCCAATGTTAGAAGCAGGCAAAATGGTACCATTAGATTTTTATTTTGAAAAAGAAGTCACAAATGTTGGTGTTTTGTGGGACCTTTATTCTGAAAAACAAGTTGCCAAAAAGAGAAAAGGTCGTATGGAAATTACCCCTAACACTTTCACGTTCTTCCCGTCTCCCACACAGTCTTATCAGAGTCATGAATAAGTGAGACCAATGCATGTGGGTCAAATATGCCAAGGTAGGAATAAGGGGCATCAAATATGTAAGAATATAAGATCCATGTTCTTCACAGTAATCCACAGAAAACACATTACCCAACCCAAAATCATAGATTGAAGTACCGGTATGTGTTTCGTGGGACTGAGTGTACGAAACAGTTGACCCAAATGACTCACTTGAAAATATATACGGTATATCTAGCTACAAATATCAATTCTACCACCAGCACAGAATCATCATGTACCCCCTCTGAATCAGTCTCTAGTGTAGATATTCCTACCCACCTAAAATAACCATCTCAACCATCCCATACCAAATTATTTTGGTATTTTCCTAGGAAACTTGGTCAAGGTTGTAGTGTACATAAAAAAGCAGTCTGTGGGAATCTGGTCTGTGCTGTACAGGGAGACAAATCCAATACCAGAATTATCTGAATACAGGGCATCATCTTCTATTTATCGAGTTGAGCTGAACATGCACGTTACATGTCAATGCTTTTGGCCTTTCAGGCATCTTTGCCCTGATAATGAGGAACCTCATTAGCCCATTCTGTGGCTCCATTGCCACTTTCTGAACCATCATAAGGAGGAGTGGAGGAAATCCAGTTGTAGTCAAGTTAGAATAGAATACACGGAACCTGGAAGCATGAGGCTTTTGAACAAGGAGATGAAAGATGAAGAACCTTTCTTACATTCTGTTTTGTTGCAAGCAGTTTCCATACTGCATGGCCATTATCGTTCAAACGTACGGTATATATCGAGTTCGCCGTGAGCGAACATATCGACAGATACATGTGACATGTCATCTGTACGACATAATGAGACTCTCTGCACTGGCGGTAATCTTTTCTGTGAAGAGCCTCATTTATATTCAATCAGCGTACGTGTGTGTGTGTGTGTGTGTGTGTGTGTGTGGTTGTGTGTTTGTGTGTGTGTGTGTGTATGTGTATGTGTCTGTCTGTGTATTGCCATGTACATGGTGCAGTGTTAGAGGAGGGATCTTGAATGGAGTGCTCCCCCAGTTCCACACACACACTCAGGATGTGAAGTGGCCGCTGCCCATTGGCAGGAGGGTTACTGCCACACAAAACAGCTGCACTTGTCAGGTTCGCTTTATCTCACACGCCCTCTTCAATATATGATGAGCTGACAAGGGGAGGGAGGGGACGCGGGGATAAAGTGCACTTGAATGTTTCATGATGTGAAATGGAGGTGATGAGGAGAGGGTTTAAAGGGAGTCTGGGTGGGGTAGCGGGTAGGATAATTGGGTAAAAAACTGACCATTTTGGTGTGGGGGAGAATGGAGGTTGAGTGTTATTTAGCACCAATTTTGAGACAAATATCCAGCATATGCTGTTCAGTACCCCTCCCCCAACACACACATACACACACACACACACACACACATAAATGCAATGGTGCAATCAATTAATGAATCAGTCAATCAACCAACCGATGAAGAGGAGTGTGTGGGGGGGAGCTAGGGGACATTTCCTATCCTCCTTTCAGAATACAGCTTTACTTTAATATAATTCACACATATGAGAAGGCAACACCTCCTACACAAAGTCAGCCTAGGTACTGCATGTACCCCTTACATGTTGCATGTACCCCTTAGCTCATGTATTCCTTCAAAGCGCTATAAGCACTTGATAAGTGTAAGTGCAATAGGTAAGTGCAATATTCTGTTCTCTAAATGACAGTGCATGTGAGTCTATGTCGTCACTGCCATTCCATCCCAGCATCTTCTTTCCACGCCTCTTCCTCCTTTTATTTGATGATTTATTGCATTCTATCTTTAGAGACGCTGTATTTCCAAGCTGCCCGGGGGTCATCTCAGACTTGGTCTGCTGGTAGAACCTAATTCGTCCTGACGTTCCTACTACAGTAGTCCTAACCCACATTGATCCTAACAGTGGGAACGATGTCATCGTGCATTACATAATACGGTGTGCGCGTAATTAGTCTAAAGAAAGATGACACGGTTAACTCTGTTACCTAAGTTAACTGTTTAGATTAAAGTCTGTTACTGTAAAATGTACCGGACTGTGTCACTAAGATGCTGATAGTGCAGTGATAGGGAGACAGTTAATCGATGGCAATAGAACTATGTTCCTTTGTCGTGATAGTTTACCGAATGAAAGTTGATGAATAGCTTAAACCCATTTTGCTTTAGAGGTCGATGTACCAACAACTATAAATAATTCACTTTATTTATTACATTCACCCACTTTACACAGTCAGTTTACAGTATGCATATAAAAATATGGAGACCTTGTCTCCTGTGTCACAGTTGTTGTTGTTGTTGTTGTTGTTGATGTTGTTATAATCCTCCTATCAGGAGCACCATCGAGCGAGCTTGTACAGAGTGTCTCCTTCTTGGTTACGAGCCGCGGAGAGACGGGGGTGCTCTGTATTCAGCTCATGCCTCAGCGACCAACGCTCATTGATTAGATATTTACCTCTGTGTTCTGATCGAAGGGTCCAGCGTGGATGGGTCGTGCGTGGCCGGGGTGGTAAGCAGCCTTCTCGGGCTGTAGCAGACCGCCAGGCTGCCTGATGTTCTCCTCTCATCGTCTCATTTAGACAGAGGCTTGGCTGCCTAATTTGGCTGACATTAGGGGTGTTATCTGTGATTATAATTAGGTTGACTGGGGCTAATTGAAAATCTTAAGCTTCTCTCTTTTTTTTTTTTTCTTCTTCTTTTTTTTTTTCTTCCCCAAACGCTCAATAAATGGCAGTATGTTGAATGTGCTGCTAGTGTCCTTTGTTTTACGACTTCTTCAGATGCTTGGCTATTTCAATTTGTGCTGTCGATTTTGTGAAGAGCAGACAAAACCAAAATCATCCTTCTGCGATACCTCAATAAAGCCACGTCAACAATACACCAGAATGTGTACTTAAAATAAGATGATTCACTTCTTCACCTGATTCACAGCGTCTGCTAAATGGCAACATTTTAAAAATGTAAATACACACATCTGTAGCTCTTGATTAGCTAAACGAACAGCCAAAACAGCTATAACAGACACCGGTGCGTCCTATAGACATGATACACACAGACATGATAGCCGTGCTACAGACTGTACAGTGCTCTGCCAGAGTGAACAGATAAATCATCCTCCGACAGCTGATGTGGAGGTGCGTTCCTGATCGAGAGGTGGCTAATGGGTAGTTTTCCAGCTGCTGGTACGGCCTGACCCGAGGGTCAAAGCAATAATGAAAGCGTCCTAGCCTTTATCTCACCAGTCTGCCCTCTAAGACCTGAGCACCTCTCTCTATGCTCTCCTCTTCAGATAGCAGGTATGGGGAGAGTACGTTTCGCCTGTAGAAGAATGGCTTAAGCCACGTCTAATAGACAAAAAGAACCCTACTGTGTCATATTCCCTTGTTATATCGCCCTCACACTTTCAGAGCTATACTTAGACGTTGAGAGATGTACTCTATTCTCTCCGTAACCAGGAGGGTAAAGGGCCACTTTAAAATATCTTTTCAGTCTGTCTGTTGAGGAAATTCTTCTTGTTTGAAAAGGGAGATTCACCATATAAAGTGTATCGTGTATTGAGAGTGGGGGGCAATTTATTTCCGAACATGCGATTCTGCCATGTAAAAAGGTTCCTTCTAGTTTTACGAGCATACAGTACAGTAAGTATACACTTAGTGTTAAATTTCAGCTGTATTTTAACACATAGGCTATACGGCTCCAGGGCCGGGACAGAGGGTTCGCTCGAGTGTGAACAGAGGGTTTGCTCGAGTGTGACAGAGAGGGTTTTATTATGTTGTATGCTTTTAGCAATAAACATGGCTGACACAGAATGTCTGGGTCATTATTCTAAATGGTTTTGCTGGGCATATAGAGAGTATTATTCTATGCAACAGGTTACGGTAGTTTAGGGAGCTGAGGCCTATAGGCTTAACTGACAGATACATTTAGCGCCGGTTTCACAAAAAAAGGGTTAAGCCTAAGCCTTGAATGTGTGATTTAGTCCAGGACTAGGCTAGCGTCTCCGAAATAAACTGTAATTGTATGCTTTTCTTGCAAAACCTGCTGGTGTGTTCTATTAAAACAAAGAGATATGTTAACTTGTACATTGTAAATGCAGACTGTTTCTTTAAATAAGAAGTATTTGAACTTCATGTTAAGCTTCATACAGGCTATAAGGGATATATATCATATCGCCTAAAAGTCAATTTAATATTGACAGAAAATATTGAGATATGAATTTGAAGCCATATCGCCCAGCCCTAGTCTGACGTACTGTGATCCCATCTGAAACCACACCGCGTTTCAGGCAGGATGTTCTCGGAGATGTGTGTAGACAGGCGGAAGAGCGTAAGCCAGGCAAGGACTCTGTCTGCAACTGTGAGTAGGGAAACTCCTCTGCTGTTACCACGGCAGAAGCTTTATCACCTATCTTTTGTAAAGATGGTGGTGATGTCTGCATTCTTTCGCTCCTGAGGGATGGTGGCGGAGGCCCAGATGGCAGGGTTGAGTTGGTAAAGACATCGAGTGAGGCAGTAGCCACCATGTTTGAACACTACGGCCGGGATTTGAACGGGTCCAGGGCTTTTGTTATTTTGGAGGTCGTTGATGCCATTAGGGACCTCAGTGAATTTGGGAGGGATGGCCAGATATTCTGCAGGGGGAATGTTTGGGAGATCATTGAATGTGTTGTGTTGTACTGGGCTTGTGGTGTTCAGGAAGGTGTTCAGTCCACCTATCCAGGATATCCACCTATCCAAAACACACACACACACACACACACACACACACTGCCTGGCACATACATATACATGCACACACACACACACACACACACACACACACACACACACACACACACTCACTGCCTGGCACACTGCATTTTCCCACGTGCATGGGAGTTAGGGGCAAGGGGTCGAAAATGTTAGTGGTTAGTGGTTTATGACAATGGCTAGATAAACAGAATCATTGCGTGGATTGCAGTCTGTCCTTGTCCATAGACTCCTTTCAAGTTAAGAAAACCGAAAATGTGATTGTATTAAAGGGATAGTTCACCTATACTATGATGTAGTATTACTACACAGATATAGAGGAACACTGAAGTGTTACCAAATAATTTTCTAATCAAGTATATCATCAGAATAGACCTTCACAGTATCCTCTTCACTAGTATTGGCCAATTACATTGTACTGTATTGATGGATTCGTCATGACAGCTGCTTTCACATTTCTGTCTATCTTCTATTCATTAGCTTGATTTCGATTGATGCTGTGGCAGAAAGATTAGTCACACATAAATATGGATGTTACAGTTGGTGGAAAGCTTTTTCAAAATAGGCAGTACTCTGTGAACATTGACTTCTTGTGTACCTTCAAGGATATCTCAACCATTAAAAACAGGAACACTATTAAATGAATAGCCTTGACTATTGTAACGCCGGGTTCCCCGCCTCCGCCATCAGACCTCTGCACCTCATCCAGAATGCTGCCGCCCATCTGGTGTTCAATCTCCCCAAATTCTCCCATGTCACCCCTCTCCTTTGCACCCTTCACTGGCTCCAGGTAGCAGCTCGCATCAGATTCAAGACCTTGGTGTTCACGTCACTCACTACCTATCTTTCACCTTAGACTGAAGGTCCATCTCTTCAGGCTACATCTTGACTATCCCTCCCAAAGAACTCTTCATCCCCACTACCCCCCCTTGTTTCTCTACTATAAAAAAACTAAAAAAACGAACCCTTCCTCTAGCACTGTGACTGCCAGTGGCCCCAGGTCCTAGCATAGATTTGTTTTTCTTATGATGACTGTTGTATAGATTATTCACTTACTTAGCCAAATGTATTTGTAAGTCGCTTTGGATAAAGGCCTCTGCTAAATGTCTAAAATGTAAATGTAAATGTAAATATCACAATGTACATGTTTGCAGCTCAATACAATTTTATATTTTACTGAAATTAAAGGACGTCTGGTTTGATTGAAGAGAACAGTAATATAGGTCAAACATACTATGTCATGGATTATACATATTAGAAGTAATAAAAGCCTTTCCCTCTACTGCAATGGAAATTATTTCAGCTTGAAGTGAAAATGCATGTTTTATGAGCAATTGTCCCACTGGTCTCCAGTTTCTTACAGTGTCTCACTGTGAATTGGCCTACAAATTCATACATTTCAATGGTAGCTTAAAGTCGCCCAGTGATACAAATCGACAGGCCATTCCATTTACTAAACCTTCTCAAATCGATCAGATAGCCAGCTTGAGCTGAAAGTAGTTGCAGCCCCTAAAAAAAGTAAAACATCTCCCCACTGCTCCTCTAGTTACTGTTGGTCTTTACACCCCAGATGTTATCTGAAATGGAGTCATTTGCCTGCCTGGACAGAGAAAGGTGGGTTTTTAGATTGGTTATTGTGGATGAGTCACCGGGTGTGTTACCTCTTGATGGTGTGGACCTCCCCATCACGCTGGGAAGCCCTTCTCATGCATTTAATGGCTCAGCGACAAGCAATTATACAGCGCATGGAAGATGGAGCAGGAGAGTGCGATCAATCATCAGCCTAGCCCGCTGCGGTGTGGGCGACACATCCCACTGTGGTGTGGTGAGGGGGCGGCTGTGGCTCAGGAGGTAGAATGTTTGCGGTTCGATCCCCGGCTCCTCCTGTCCACGTGTCGAGGTGTCCTTGGGCAAGACACTGAACCCAAAATTGCTCCCAATGAGTGGGCCGGTGCCTTGCATGGTAGCTTGCCGCCATTGGTGTGTGAATGTGTGTGTGAATGGGTGATTGAGTGGCAATTGTGAAGTGCTTTGGTATATGGCGCTATATACGTGCAGTCCATAAGTGCAGTCCAGGGTGGTTGGTGTGGCAGATCAGACTGACCTCTGTGGGACTCACCGTGTCATATCAGCTATCTGCCACCGGGCTCAGTCTGAGTGTCTCAAGCTGTGACAAGCAAAATGTATAAATATACACAAATATATAGTGTGCTGAACCTTCTCACCGCCCCCAATATAAGCACACGCATGCACACACATGCTCATGCACACAGACACACAGACACACACACACATACACACACAGATACATAGGAAGGCAGGTAGTCAAGCACATAGACACACGCAGGCATGCACGCGCACACACACACACACACACACACACACACACACACACACAAACGCACAAACGCACTCCCACGCAAGCACACACACAACCACCAACCACACACACACACACACACACACACACACACAAACGCACTCCCACGCAAGCACACACACAACCACCAACCACACACACACACACACACACACACACACTCACACACACCTAGGTAGGCATGCAAGTGCACAGACACACGCAGGCACGCACACAGAAACACACACACACATTTCCCTACATGTGTTGCCTGTATTATGATACTGTTTGTGAATGATATGATGTGTGGATGAACAGACCGTATAACCTGCTCACCCATCCACATATCTAGCTTTGTGGTGTGCCTGTTGTTTTGAATTCATGCTATCCATGCCAGCTCGGTAGAGTGATACATCATGGTCATGTCCTATCCTGTGTCTCATACGAGACCAGCCTGCTAACACACAAAAGGGTTCATATCCCCCCAGGAGGGCTGGAGATGGGAGATGGATGCTGGTAGGGGGAGAGAGGGCCCTGATTTCAGCAGTATAGGATGGATGACACACGTTCAGCATGATGGGGGTAACACTTGACACCTGATTAACAGCTTCCAGTAGCTGGATGGTTAGGCTAGGGGCACCCTCCCCTTGTAGACTCCCAATGTGGTAACATCTAGTGGTGTGAGTAGTGTTTCTCAATCCATGGGGGGGGGACCATCCGCACCGGGAGTGCACTTTCTTTTTCTTTCTTTTCTCTTAATTTATAGTCTGAAGAAGGTGTCTTGACTGTGAGTGATATTAAACACGGTGTTTTTGTAAGTAAGCAGTGCTGAGTTATTCTTTACAGTTTCAGCCCACCTGCTAAAAAATCTGCTAAATTATTGATTTGATTGATAAACCTCAAGACATAGGTGATGGCTGGGTATGAAGCAATCATAAAAAAAAAAAGTATAACCTTCAACTTATTTGAATCAGCTGTATTATAGCTGGACTATAACAAAAACGAATACAAATACAGGAATTAGTTGGGAAATTAACTGATTCCTCGTGTTCGTCCGTCGATCGCCACATTGTATCTCACTTTGGTGATTCATGCTGCATACTTACTGATTATTACGGTTCAATTTTGAACATGGAATAGAATATAAACTCCATCCATATCCCATTAAGGCTGTGTGACTTTGCATCTGTGCAAATGACAAGCATTTTAAATGTCATAATTTCATAATGTCAGACATATGTTACGGTACATGTGGGAATGCGGTACATGTGGAAAAACTAGGGTTAGGGTTAGGTGCTAGGGTTAAGGTTAGGGTTAGGGGTAGGGGTAGGGTTACGGTTAGGATTACGGTTAGGGTTAGACATGCCAGCATGTACCAAGTCGACGTAGCACCTAACCCTAACCCTAGTTTCCCCACATGTACCGTATTCCCACATGTACCGTAACACATACATTCACTGTGTGTAATTTCCCCCCTCAAGAAATAGTCAGTTACTTCCCATCTATGACCATTTGCTGTCTTTGATGTACTGTTCTGTATGTGCTGACAGAGAGAACTCTACCTTCAGAGAAAATATATATCCACATGTGGGAATATGCCAAAGCTGTAGATAAAAGAGATGTAATTGGCTGGGAGGTAGGAAGTAAGAACCTTGACAGTCAAGACCTGTCAAAGACAATTATCTGCCTCATCTGGTATCGCAGTTGTTTAATGAAGCCATTTTGTTTTTCTTGAAGATGTTGCCTTTCTTCTTCAAGGGATCATTATAAGATAGGGTTTGTCATGTGTGCTGTTAGTTGGAGATGCATACAGTGTAAGCACCGGCGTTGTTTACCAGTGTGTGGTTGCCACTGTAGGCATTGTGCTACATTCTCCTTGGTTTGGAGAGAATGTTCCAGCCTCTGATCCGCCTTTATCCCCAGGGCAGAGGAAATGGTATAGACTTACATGACCTTACTTACATAGACAAATAGATGTTTATTTTATTTTATTATAAATGAGTATTATAGCCTTATCTGGGTGCTTACAGACAATAGACAAGTAGACAAATGTTTCTGTGTGAATATTACATTTTGGTCTGTTTTTCTATTCTGATTTCTGAAAGAACGTTATTATTTGCCATTTCTTATTCAGATGACTCTCTGCTCCGGGAGAAGAACAAAAAACATTGATTTAACAACTGTGATGTTCTAGGCAAGTCGCTTCCTTTGTTTGTTCATTTACACTGCTCTACTTTGTTTTCTAGATACTATCAGACTAGCACAGCTTGTTTAGCTCACTTACCAGTGTCTTGGATTTGGAGTACATTTAACAACACAATTGGAGAGGGAGACTTAATCGAGGCAGGTAATAGAGGATCTCCTGAGGAGATCGATTTTAGATACAAGCCCAACTTTGAGAGTTCTGCAACTTCTCTTAATGATGCCAGAAGTTTTTCGTTTTTTTAGATTTCTTTCAGTTTAGCCAGCAGGCAACGTCATTATCTCAGGATTTCAGTCGATGGGGAAACATGGAGACGTTATTGTATCATTAATCACATTTTTAGATAACTGGCAGATTAGCTCAAATAGTTTTTACATTTTCACTAACAAGAATCTTGTTATTGTCTTAATTTCTAATGTTTATGAATGCCTACACATGTTTAGCTTAAATGCTTAGCTTAAAGTTAACGTTACTAGTATTATCAATGCTTAAAGAAAATATGGGATGCCAAAAATATATGGGATTTGTTTTCCAGCAAAACGGCAAGCTGTTGAGCTTTAGCACTTGGTGTGCTAAGGGATGCAGCTGGGGGCCCCTCTCAAATGCATAGACAGTGCTCTAGGTACAGGAAGTGACAGTCCATGACATCTGCATGAAAGTGTTAAGCATTTTGTAGTCATGTATTAATCAAGAATCAGTGGGTATACTGTATACTGTATGCATTTAAATAAAATAGTGAATCTAAATGACCATTTAACAGATTCCCAGATCCCAGATTGTGTATTTAATCATGACATGTTGTGTAAATCAACAATTTCCTGTACTAACTTGTCACACAGTCAACAGGACGTCCATTGACGGTAACAAACTGTTCTCTTACATGACTCTCCACAGTTATTATCACATAATGTCAAATCATTTCATGGGGAAGATCTCATGGTAGCTACGAGTCTATTTTTATCCCTTTCATGACCTACTGTACATACACATGGCAAACAATTTAATTGTACTGTACACTTTGAACTGTAAAAGAACATAATGGTCCAACACCAACCAGAACAACAGTTACTGGGGACAACAACAGTTATTCACCCAACCTTGTTGAGACCAGGCTCCTCCTAGTTCCTAGTTGGGAAAGCCTGGGGACAAGCCTTTGCATAAAGTAGCTACAAAATGATGGGGCGGCTATGGCTCAGGATGTAGAGCTGACGTCTAATGATCGCGAGGTCGGTGGTTTGGCGGTTTGATCCCCTGCTGGCCGTGTGTTGAGGTGTCCTTGGGCAAGACACTGAACCCCAAATTGCTCCCAATGAGCGGGCCGGTGCTTCGTATGGTAGCTTACTGCCATTGGTGTATGAATGTGTACGTGAATGGGTGAATGAGAGGCCATTGTAAAGCGCTTTGGAATAAGTGCAGTCCATTTACCATTTGGATGGGAAACCATTTGAAACGAGTGACACCTTGTAACACGTCAAACTAATCAAATACCTTGCTTGGACGGAGCTCCTCCCCAAAACATTTTTTACTTCAGGTTTTCATCTGAAGAAAACTCTCTAGTCCTACCCGGTTGAAAAGATGACGCACCTAACGACAAGCAACTATTCTGGGACATATGGGTTTTCAGTTCAGTCCTGACTATGAGTGCGCTGCTGCTGCTATGAAATCAAATTGGCCCAAGACAGTCATGAGCAGAGTTGTATTAGAGAGAGAGATTAGAGCCATTATAGACTGATTATATATACCATGCTCTAATGACTACTACTCCAAATGATGAACCTACAACTCCTCAGGCGGCAATAACCTGACCCACTTTCTCTGTCCCATAGCACATGTGGTAAGAGAGAAAACAAAACACAGAATCTAAAAGAATATGCAGCTCCAGAGATCACAGTTTTTGGGGTAAAAAGTTGCTTAACTCTGTGTAGTAACATACAGTAGTCCTTTGCTACAATTATGATTATTCTTGTAACAATATTGTGATGTTCTGATACTATGTTCAGTTGTAGTTTCCTTGTTAGTAGACAAGTACTGTATTGGGTGTAGATTCTTTAATTACAACTAAGTGTATGCAATAGTTGCAGGAGACACACAAGGTAAGGTGTAGATCAACATATTGTGAAGTATTTCTAAAGAATCAACTGCATGCCTATGGTGCAACAAGATGTAATTATAAATAAAACCAAACAATACTTTCTGAAGAAGTTTCCCTTCAAACTAGACATAAGATGACTGTTCCAGAGAGACATCCGATGACCAGAAACAGTCTGTTCAGTGCTAGACAGACTGAGTCACATGACTAGGGCTTTCTATTCGCGTTCTCCTATCTCTATCTCTCTATCTAAGTCAGAGGTTCGAAGGTTAAGACAGAAATGGGCCCCTTGTGTCTTGTGAAGCATCTCTCTCGCCGTGCCTTGTCTCCCATCTGAAGCTTCCTCTGCGGAGGCTGAGAGTCCTCTGTGGAATTACACAGCGCTCACTACAGGGGAACAATCCGCAACGCTCTAGGGTGTAGACTTCAGTGTTGCTCCTAGAGCTGGATGGAAAATGACATTTTGTTTTTGTCCTAAAGCAGCAATTCGGAAACACTAGTCTTGATGTTTACGCCATGGTCCGATAGCTTGATTTACATTGAAATTACAACAGATTTTTTTTGTTTAGGGGTTAGTTTCCTGTGCTTTAGTCGAAGTATATTGTTTGATAGACATTAACGTGAAGAGACGCTTTAATTGTATACAAGAGACACAAGTGGCTCTCTCAAGTGGCTTATTACGACCGGAGCTTATTCTGTCCCGAAGTATACACAACCACTCTAGTGATTTACAACAAACAGAATTACATTTAACTCTCATATTTGGTCCTTTATCTGATTGAGTTCATTGACTGGCGCCGACATGCCTGGGCTTTTTGAGAGCGCGTGTGTGTGTTTCACACTCACTGACTCTCTGACACTCTGACACCGCGGCACACTTCACGCTTAAACATTCTTCTCATTCTTTCCAATTATGCTGATTACAGAGATGGAGTCAGACGGGCACGATGGACTCTGTCGTCTTGATTAGAAACAGTCATTTACTGTCTTGGAGTGTCTCCATGGCTACCTGAGTGGCCCAAAGGACCCTGGGGCCGAACCCCCCCCCCCCCCCCCCCTCACCCCTCCCCTCCTCCCCCCACCCCCCATTGGCTCTCTATAGCACCAGCTGTCCAAGAACCGGGAGGCGTGGCTAATCACCGCCATTATAAGAGTAAAATGGCATGGCTAAAGTAATTATTCCTGGCCACGAGACACAGGTGCTCACAAAAGGCGGCCAGGCCGATCTTTAAATCAGCCCTGACAGAGGCAGAACAATGGCGGAGTGTGGGGGGACTATAACTATAGGGGACTTTGTGCAGCCTGGCTAATTTCAATAGTCAAACCCCTCTTTTGTGTGTGTGCCGTCCGCCGTGGTTTCATTTCCCTCTCCCCATTCATTCTAAGTCTGCGTTAATATCCGTTTCCAGATTAACAAAGTGTGCCACTTTTTTTTCATCCCCTCTCCAAATCATTAGAATTAGCGGGCCAATGTTAATATTGTCAAGCCACTTCCGTCAGGATTGTTAGCCGTGATTAAAAGGTGCCTAAGGGGAATTTATTGAATTTTTACATGGTCATACAGGAAGAACTTCCTGTGCAGAAGTGTCTGTCTGCGTCCTAAGCAGTAGTCTTACCTTGGTGAAGTGGCAACATTCAAAGGAAGACAGGAATGTGACACGGTGAACAAAAAATGTGTGAGATCACCTTTCATCTGTGAGCTATTCACTGCAATCTCTCTCCTTTATCATTATGTTTTTAAAATTCCATATCAACCCACTCAGGTCAGGGCTACCATGGAGGAGGAGGAGAGGAAATAACTAGATCTTTGTGGCAGGCGTCTATACTGACGTGTTCCTTTTCTCCATTATGGTTCAGCTACCTCATCATTCCCACCCGTCCATGTGCCATGGAAGAGATAGGGAAGGAAGGAAGGCGAGGTGTTACAGTAGAGTAGAGCATGGTCATATTGTCAAAACAGATTTAAAAAGGATTTTGAGCTTTTGGATATTTGTCAGTTTTGAGCTCAGTGAACTATAGTGCTATAGTGCACTACTAGTGTGCCCTTGGGTAAGGCACTTAGCCCTCAGTTACTCCAGGGGGAATGTCCCTGTAATTCGTAATTGTAAATCGCTTTGGATAAAAGCGTCGCTAAATGGCAAAATTATTAAAATTATTAATTAAGTAAATAAGTATCACAAAAACAGGAATATTCCAAATACCCTTATGTGGACCGCCTTTTCATACACACTTGCTTAGTACTTAGCATAGGTTACTGACGTTTTGCAACAGGGACAGGTACATAAATGTGACACATTCTAATGCTTTGGTCCTCATATCGGGATCCGATGTAATGATCAGACTTTTCTTTCGAAAAATGTGAATACATTTCCATGTTGTTGAAAATCAATGACACGTCGCTAGTCAACTAACACAGCTTGTTTTGTGAGCCCGCTAACAATGTAAAGCAGTGTTATAGTTAACTAGGTAGCAGTGGGGATTACTCACCAAATCCATTGCGTTGTTGCAGTATTTTGGCTTGACTGGCGAGTTTGTGTTGTGATTCTCAACAACGTTGAAACGTATTTCCGTGTTTCAAAAGAAAAGTCAGAACATTTTGATTGGTTGCCGTCATGAGGACCAAAGCATTAGACTGTGTCACAAATGCAGTTGTCAGGTGCAGGATCCATTCCTCTCCCCTATTGACTGGCTTACATACTTATTTATTCCTCTATAGTAAGACCGTAAACACTCTAATTAACATACTGTAGTATCAGAGACCCATCCCACCCTGGGTACGAACACTTTGCTCGGCTGCCCTCGAACAGGCGGTTCAGGACCATGTTCGCAAGGACAAACAGACTGAAGCTCAGCTTCTACCCCAGGGCCATTCAGGCCCTGGACACAGCAAAGACCTAGGTTCTGGGCCCTGGACAGTCTGGACGGATTGATGGCAGCTACTAGATTGAAATCAAGTGTAATCAACAACTGTGTAAATTTCAAACCTGCAAACTGCGACACTTTAAATGAATGTGCAATAACACTATGTGCAATATGACAACCCTAGGGTACATAAGGTTCAGAGAATAGGAAATGTTAGAAGAGGTATAGCATAGCATAGAGTACAGCACAGTGTTTTATTTGTACAGTATAGTATAGTGGATAGTGTACATAGCCTTTATTTATGTAAACCAGCTCCTTTCCCTTCTTGTTTTTTAGTTTTTTTCTTTCCTAGCACCAGGGGAGCCACCCCTCCCAAATGTCGTTGTTTGGTACCTGTACTATATCAATGACAATAAAGACCATTCATTCATTCATTCATTCATTCATTCATTCATTCATTCATTCATTCATACTGTAGTATCACATCATTACAAAGCAATTACAAAACACAGTTTGTACAAATGTCCATTCCTGTATCACAGTGTCAAATGTTCATTCCTCTTGCATCAAATTGCAATGTATTTGTTTGTTGTATTGTTCTTACCAAGGTTTATGTTTTATTCAAGAAGCATAACCCATGAATACAATCTTATTTTTATAGCAGAGAAAAAATAATCACCAGCACTGCTGAATATTGCATCCATTACTGTTCATAATCCGATGTCCCAACAAGACCACATGCAAACCTCACAACAACAACAACACAATGGCCATACTGAGGTGACTTTGCCCTATGCATGCTCGCAGCAGTCGCGCCCCAACAGCCTTGCCACTAGTCTAGCTGACTGTACTGTATTAGAACATCCATTCCTTTGTCATTTATACAAAGCCAAGGGAAATGGATGTTATCATCATGTCTCTAATTGATGTAGTGTTGAACTCTCTCTATGAAGAATAGATTCATTCTTGCATTGGGTTGGTGGGCTGTGGGACCTGTATAGACGCCTCTGTATAGACGCCTGTACCTAATTGTACCTAATGTGACGTTTCCTTCTCGGTTTAATTCAGAGTCTGATAATAACCAATTAGATAATTCCCTCTTTCAGTTGTGTTATCCTGCCATCGAACTCCTGCCGGGACAGATAAAACAAGCAGGGGGGTGACTGTTTGAATGGAGCCGTGTTATTAATGTGTTGACTTAAGCAGTCTGCTGGTGGCTTTATACACTCCTTAATTGGCCTTTTTTGCTGTGCGTCTTTGAGAATAATAGACGTGTAATGAAAGGGGGGTGATGATGTAATTCATAAAAAGCATCATCCTAGTGTACAGTAGATCATTTTCGTTATTATTTATTTCTTACATACATGGGCTACAACATAGATTCATTCAATTCATTTTCACATGGCAATACAATTAGAAATCAATTTTGTTTCTTTTCTTTACACTTCTTTCTTTCTTCTTCTTCTCTTATCAGGTGAAACTGTATTTCTTCAGTCATCAAGCCATCAGTGTTTAATTCAAACAGTTAGTGTTCTCATTCTTCAGACAATGAGCACAATGAATTCAAAATTCAGAATGTGCAATAACACTATGTGCAATATGACAACCCTAGGGTACATAAGGTTCAGAGATAGGAAATGTTAGAATAGGTATAGCATAGCATAGAGTACAGCACAGTGTTTTATCTGTACAGTATAGTATAGTGGATAGTGGATATAGCCTTTATTTATGTAAACCAGCTCCTTTCCCTTCTTGTTTTTTTTTCTTTTTTTTCTTTCCTAGCACCAGGGGAGCCCCCCCTCCCAAATTTCGTTGTTTGGTACCTGTACTATAGCAATGACAATAAAGACCATTCATTCATTCAAAATTCACAATTCTAGTGCACACATCTAGTGCACACATCTCTAGTGCACACATCTCACTATGTCAGTCAGCAGCACACTGACTGTGAATGGTATACTATAGTTCATCATTTGACCAGAGATGGCAGACTAGCACACTCATTCTATTCAGCAGAGTAAATCCCAGAGAACACACCGCTGATTGCGCGCTATTGATCCCCCAGTCCGTTCCAGTGGAGTTTCCACCACTCTTTAGCTCCAACCGTTTTAGATCAATGAGTCCACGCAGCCTACCCATCTCCATGCCCACACTGAGCCAGTGGACAGCTCCTCTCACGAGCCTGCAGGTCCCTCTCTCCCAAGTGTTCTTGGGGTTTTCTACTGCGCTGCAACGCTCGGAGCCTTGAGAAAGATGGAGAACTAACGGTCTTTAGGTGTTGCTTGCTTCATAACCTAACTTGGAAAGTATCGCCGTGTCTGCGTTTTTATTGCGATTTGAATTCAGCACATTTTTGGGGGGCTAACCGGTTCCATCGGTTTCGGCGCTCATGAATTGATCTGTGCGTGGTGTTTTTAAACAAGGATTTTTGTGAGAGTGAGTGGGACTGTCGCTCAAAGGGAGAAGCGGAATCATGGAGGGTGCAGTTGGATGTATTTGGCTGAAAAGACTTTCTGTATTTGTCTGGTTATGCTGTCTTGCTGGCGATGCAAAATCATACGGTAAGTCTGGAATTATTGTATTTTAAAATTGTGATACTTATCCATGTGTTTTTGTCAGCGCTGTGAATCCATACAATGAATCGTTCTGGTGCCAACTGCATTCCCAAAAATGTAATTCTTGCTGGAGAGGTCCCTGGTGCGCCTTGGTGCTCTGTGGCAGAGTGTCACACAGCTTTTACGCTTTGACTTTTGACTTGGTTGTTTTCAAATGTGGACATGCAGTCTTTTCACAATGTTGCTTAGCATTATTTCAAACCTGATTACAGTAATTGGAGGTTGATATTTCTGGTCTATTATAAATTATATTACCTCCCAATTACAAGTTCTGATAGTTTTGAATCGGCAATTTACTATTCTTTCTATTCTAAAAAAATCTCTCTCTCTCTCCCTCTCTCTCTTTCCCCCTCTCTCTCTCTCTCTCTCTCTCTCTCTCTCTCTCTCTCTCTCTCTCTCTCTCTCTCCCTCCCTCTCTCTCTCTCTCTGTTTCGAGGTAGCATACATATTCCTGGTAATAATCACACTTCAATTTCCTACAGATTGCTCAGATTAATGTGCAGCAATAAACTATTAACAAGATTGTCTTTGAGGGAATACACTGTATTTGTGTCAATAGGTCACTTGCTCAACCCAATGGCCTATATGTAAATCTATCAAATAGTTTAATTAAGGTAATTGGTACCCCCCCCCCCCACCCACACACACACACACACACACACGCACACACACACACACACACACACACACACACACACCACACACACACACACACACACACACACACACACACACACACACACACACACACACACACACACACACACACACACACTCATTATTTTACACAGAACATTCAGGTTTGAAGCTTGTTTCGCTTTAATGTATAGGCTGTTTAGACCCATATCACAGCTCAGACGTACAGTAGAGTTTGAGCTTGGTAATCTCACTAAGAGACTGCATCTAATTGAAATTAGATGCATGACCGTTATTCCCTTGCAAAAAAGTAATTAGTATTCTCTACTGTAACAAATAATCCTCTGAATCACCAGCAATGTGGTGTGTGTGTGTGTGTGTGTGTGTGTGTGTGTGTGTGTGTGTGTGCATGCATGCTTATATGTGTGTCTGCGTGTGTGTGGATGTGTGTGTGTGTGAGAGAGAGAGAGAGAGAGAGAGAGAGAGAGAGAGAGAGAGAGAGAGAGAGAGAGAGAGAGAGAGAGAGAGAGAGAGAGAGAGAGAGAGAGAGAGAGACATGTGAGGGATATTCTGAATTGCTTCACTACCACAGTTGGAAATGCTGCTGTGAAACTTTTGCAACATAGTATATACACATAGATGACACACTCACAAACCCATAGCCTAAACCTTCTCATATTGGGTTTGCAGAGATACCTTAATCTTGTTCTTGCAGTACATGATTTCTATTCCAAAATAGCTGGTACCCAAAGTGTAATTCATCATCATACCACCAGAGGTGCACTACCACTTAAAATGAGACTGTATTCCAGCGTTTTAATACATTTGGTGATTCATTTGTGGGGTTAGGGTTGGGTGGGGGGCGGTGGTTGTACATTTGAGTGGTAGGCTTAGGTTATACGTGTTCAGAATTGAATAGACTGGTTTTGCAAACAGTGCAATCACTCGGATCAAGGTTTCATTGAGGTGATTTTGAGCTGGGTATCCCTTTGTGCCCCAAACACTCCCCCCCCACCACCATACACCATCTGCTTGTTGGTCTGTTGGCCTCATTAAGTCATTAATTTCCATTTACTGTACTTGTATGTAGCATATAAGGTGGAAATATACAGCATTCCTATGACATTGGTATTTTAGATTGTAGGACCCTATAGAGAAACTTTTTTTTCTCTTTTGTCATATGTTAGAGAAAAACACCATCACGCATTATCTTATGGTATATACACAGATGAGACAGACAGTCATGGCATTCATGTAAAGTAATGTTTTCGATCACTCTCTCTCTCTCTCATGCTCTTTCTCTCCCTCTTTCTCTTTCTCTCCCCATCATCTCTCTCTCTTTCTCTTTCGCTCTCTCTCCCTCACTCTCTCCTGCTCTCTCTCTTTCTCCCACCCTCTCTCACACTCTCTCTCCCCCACACTCTCTCTCGCTCTCTCCCTTCCCTCACCCCCCCCCCCCCACTCTCTCCAACTCTCTCTCTTTCTCTCACTTTTTCTCTCGCTCTCTCTCTCAATCTCTCCCGCTCTCTCGCCTCCCCCCTCTCTCACATAAATCGACTCGTTCTCTCATAGATGAAGTGTCATGAGTAGGCAGGTCAGAGGCTTGTAAAGCTTGTGGCTTTAGAAATGGTCATGTTACAGTCCTCTAAGCCTGAAATTGTCAGTTACAGTTATCTCCTGTGTGTTCTATATTCTATGCTATTATGAGTCCTGAGTTATGTTTTGCTATTTGTTAGCATAAGCATGTCAAGTATGTCGTATGAAGTATATGATGACTATGCTGTTTTATAGATGCCACAAACGTGTCCCCTTAAACCTGTTTGACCGACTGTTGTTGTTGTTGTTTATCCTAGTAGATGCTCAGTGGAACAGGTTTGTTTGTTTTCAAATGGGAGATATGTCTAATATTGTATGTTTATTACAGATTCTATTAGAAGTGTTGTTGAACTGCAAATCAAATCAAACTTTATTTATATAGTACATTTCATCCACAAATGCAATAAAATTGCACTTGACAGGAAAATTAGAGATGCACTGTAAGACGCTGTTGAGAATAATATTGAGATTGTGTTTCTTCTGAATATGGGCTCTGAATAAAATACCTCACTGCAATTTGAGGGTATTTGGGACTGGCAATCCTTAAGCCGCTGATGACTTTGTGTTTCTCACCCATGCTGTCTAACTATTGTTTAACATCTGTCTAAATAGGCATTCTTATAGCTCGCTGCAGTGTTCATGAATGCAGTGTTCATTAAGACACTCGACTGAGTGGTGTAAAAGTGGCACGACCGCACAAATCATTTAAGATATTCTTTCCTTTTATTGAGACCCTAGTCCTCGTTATGTCTACGTTTCTGGAGCAACCTTTAGTTAGTCACTACCCCAGGGGAGGCTGGCGGAGGTAGACATCGGAGGACGGGCTCATTGTAATGAATGGAATGAGGAATGGTATGAATCATGCGATTCCATTCCACGCATAACAATGAGATGATCTTCAGATTTCTACCTCCACCAGCCTCCACCGGTCTACTCAAGCCTAGTTGTGTACGTGGGAGGACAGAGGATCTATAGTCCGAGTAACTCTAGATGTTCTTGTGCAGTCAAGTGTCATCTACAGCATGAATGTGTAATTTCCATAGCTCTGCTAAATACTGACATCCGTGCCGTATCGATTCAGTAATATCCTGCACAATCTGCATTTCAATGAGTGTCTGTTCTTCCCTGTAGACATTCATCAGTTAGAATAGCCACATTCAACTGCCCCTGTGCCTGGTCTGCGCTAGTACTGTAGCTCCTAGCTCCTTATCTCTCTCTACCACTCTGTCTCTCGTGCCCCTCATTACTGAATTCCAGTTCCCTGCTCCTCTCCCCGGAGTGGGTACCTCTCCGCTCCCCTCATGGTTGTTGTCTAAAAGCATCGGTTTGGTGTATGCAGGAGGCTGGAGCGGCATTCTTTTACTTGGCATCAATCCTCTCGTTTTAAATCCATGACAGCGACTGAACAAGCGCACGCTTCACACACATTGCTAGTGCTACCCCCTATTGCTCTCTCGCTCTCTCTCTCTCTCTCTCTCTCTCTCTCTCTCTCTCTCTCTCTCTCTCTCTCTCTCCTGACATGCTCTCTATCCCTGTAATGGGCTCCTTTTGGGCTGCGTATTATTTCAGACAGTGGTTCCTTCCAGTCCTCACTCGTTCACTCCCTTTCACAGATCTGATGGAGCTAAATGAAAACATCTGGATGGAGCTGTAGCTTACACGTACTGTACAGTACCACAGCCTAGCCTTTGGATTCTGTCCCTCAAGGCCTTTCTAGTGCATGTTCCCAGATCAGTTTGTGCTTCTGCTAACCACTCTGTCTATCAACGAGGGTCATAAGGAGCTGGTTAATGTACAGATCTGGGACTAGACTAGTATCTCTTTGCTAACAACATTTCTACTGTATTGTTTACTTTGTGAACTAAACAGCATGATGTAACACTAGTTTGTACACTCAAATAAATATAACATGTACAATTTCCATGCTAGTGAAGATGTTATTTCCTATAGCAGTGCAACCAACTGTCTAGGTTGTTATGGAGATTTTAATTGTTCCAAGATTCGGTGTTCTCCTGAGAGCCGAGTGTGGGTAGATATTACAGCGAATTAAATGAAATTACATTCTCTCCATTTCATTACTGCGTGGTACACTCACTGAGCACTTTATTAGTAACACCTGTACAGTCCAAGCTGGTGGAGGTGGTGTAATGAATGAATGAATGAATGGACTTTATTGTCATTGCTACAGTACAGGTACCAAACAACGAAATTTAGGGGAAAAAAAGTTTCAGTCAGAATAATCACACAGCTATCCCCTACGATGTTGTTTTTGGCCACCTGTAGTCTCAGTTCATCCATCTTGTTCGTCAGGGATCTGACGTTAGAGAGGAAAATGCTTGGCAAAGCTGGTTTGTTTGGGCTTCTCCTCAGCCTTGCTAGCAGGCCTCCCCTTGCTCCTCGGCGTTGTTTACGGTCTCGCCTCCGTCGCTTACGCCTTAGTGTTGGGATAGCGTAGTACTGTTCACCCGGCGACCTCGCGATGTCGAAAGGGATCCTTTGTTGTTCTAAGAATTCCGCCGTTACAGTCCCCTCGTTTTCCGCACCAACTTCTAGTAAGTCTAGTCTGCTGTAGGTACTATTTACACAACCGTTCCCTATAAGTACTAAAATAAAAATGTACATACAAATATTCTTAAAAACACTAAAAGACACCAGAATGGTGTGTGGAATGTTTTCTTGGCTCACTTTGGCCCTGTTAATACCAATAAATCATCGCTCACAATCATGCCACAGCCCATTTGGGTATTGTTGCTGACCGTTTGCATCCCCTTCATGGCCACAATGTACCCATCTTCTAATGGCTACTTCCAGCATGATAATGCACCATGTGCATCACTAAGCAAAAGTAATCTCAAACTGGTTTCATGAACATGACAATGAATGAGTTCAGTGTTATTCAGTGGCCTTCCCAGTCACCGGATCTGAATCCAATAGAACACCTTTGGAATGTGGTAGAACGGGAGATTCACAGCTTGAAAGTGCACCTGAAAAATCGATGCAATCATGTCATCATGGACCAGAATCTCAAAGGAATGTTTCCAACTTCTTGTAGAATCAATGCCACGAAGAACGGAGACCCTACCCAGGCCCGAGTATGGTGTTCCTATTGAAGTGTTCAGTGACTGTACGTGCTAATTGACAGAACCTCTTCAGCACCCTGCTCAGTTGAGGGGTGCTTTAGTAGGCTGCAGATATTTCTTGATGTCTAGTGGCTATTCAAGAGCCACAGGGTCCAACTCTGAATGTACACCCAAAAATGCCCCCAAAACATTAAAATTTTGGGGGGGATTCACCCTGATGTCATTAATGTTCAGACACATAACAATATTAATTTGGTCTTTGAGCTGTCTTGTCTTGCATTTGTGAGAATGAATATGTTAATGTTACGTTTGAAATACGTTTCATGTGAGTAGCCTAGATCAAGCCACACTGGGCTTGCCTGCATGTTTAGAGCAGGCTATCAGCCTTAACAAATGGACATGGCATACCTGTACCCTCTCAGGTCAATAATAGGAGAATGTTAGTGTAAGTAGCCTGGTACACTCTCCTTAATTACATAGTGGTTCTGGCTAGTAGAAACATCTATCTTCATTTAGCAAAGATTTACAAGGGATGGTGTCTCTGACCGCCTCTTATTACAAGTGTAAGGCAAGCAATTCTGTTTTTACGATTCGATGTACAGTTCGAACAAAGTGCATTCATCCTTTACAAACACTTTAAGTTGAGGTGTTCTTACGCGCTGTAATTTCACTTGCATTCATGCCTGCGTCTTTTTTTGTTTTGTTTACAAGTGCTTATAGCCTGTATATATACATATACATACATTATACAT
This sequence comes from Nansenia antarctica, assembly GCF_963989245.1. Classification (NCBI taxonomy): domain Eukaryota; kingdom Metazoa; phylum Chordata; class Actinopteri; order Argentiniformes; family Microstomatidae; genus Nansenia; species Nansenia antarctica. The sequence goes on along the minus strand of NC_137689.1, from coordinate 67,658,408 downwards.
ACATACATATATTATAGACATTGTGTTTTGCTTTAAACAACTCTCAAGAAGAGAGCATTTTATTCACTGTATATGCAGCTGCAAAATGTTAGCGCGGGGGGGGGCGGGGGGGTTGTATGAAGCCTTGAGCATGGTGCATCGCTAATCTTTATAAGTGGCCATAAATTTCATGGCCGCCGTACAGAGGCATGAAGCAGAATGAGAGGTTTGCGGTCAACGTTTCGCTTTTCGGAGGCTCACACAACCTGCGATGAATATGTATGCAGTTCAGTCTCTGTTAATGGTTTTATTGTATGAAAATGTGTTGTATCAAGAGGAGAATACTTGTATTGAGCTTTAAAGATAGATGCTAGGCAATTTGGTTGAGGGTACAAAATGGGTGAAGTGTCCCTTTAATGTGTTAACTCAACAAGCAATTATGCAATATACAACATCTGAGTAGCTGTAATAGAAAACCCAACCTGTTTCCCTTTTCCGCTGAAACACCTCTAGGCCTATATTTGTGTATTTGTGTGTACAGTAATCATCTATCAACCACACATAAATATCACGTCAAATCACCACCACCACCACCACCACCACCGCCATCACCGCCCCTTCTGCTAATTATGTTTGACAGTTGTCATGATGTGCTTGAAGGTTTGGATAAACATCAGAGTGACACATCACCAACAACATTAGTGGTGACATGGCCATGGGGGGTGCCATCTTACTTTACATTCAATTAGAGGTGCTCTTATCTCACAGAGCTTGAAGTAAACGGGATAACTGAATGTGACGTGGTGAAGTATTGCACACTTGTGGGAAAATACGTTTGTGAAACGAAGTCTCTTATCTAGTTCACTCGTTTTTACTGGTGACGTTTAAATGGTCATGGTTTAAATTAGTTTGTGACTGTTTTCTTCCTGGAAGAGAACCATTTTACACAAGGACACTCAACATTGTGGTTTATGTCAATTGATGCTGTTCTTCTTTTTTGTTCTGAAGAAATATATTTAACATAAACTGAAAGTACCATAAATATGTTTTTTGCCATAGTGAGGGAGCTAGCTTTGCTGAAATTAAAATAGCTTTAAACTAGAGCCTTGTATAGACTCTTGTAAAATGGGCCCTTCCAGGTGTACAATTTTGATATTTTACATAACATGTATTTTCTTGAAAAGCCTCTTGGCTTGAGTTCAAGCAGATGCAACTTGACTTGTCTGTGTCTTTGGGGATGCGTTAGACAGAGCACTTGATTAAAACAACCCAACCAGTAATTTAGGGACGTAATTATCATTGTAATGTTTACTCTGTGTACTGTCGAGTTGGAGAGAGGTTAATCACTTTCTATCCCAAACCACCAAGTCTTAATATCCCAAACCACCAAGTCTTAATATCCCAAACCACCAAGTCTTTATATCCCAAACCACCATCAACTTACAAAACGTATCACAACAAACTTACCAGAAAACATTTGAATCTCAACAGACAGCCAGCTGCTGAAAACTTTATTTGTTAAGAGAGCAACATCTGTTACTCTGGCTGCCTCTGCTCATTTGAGGAAGAAACTCTTAATTTTGTGACTGAGTTTATATTATATATCATCATCTAACTCCTAAAAGTCTACATACTACATCACCCACATCAACTGAATATTTTCAGTTAAACAAAAGATGGATTTGATGTCCAATTGACGCTTGACCTCTGTGGGTGTTGCATATTGTACATCTTTTATTTAATTGTTTGGGGTATCATACTCAGTGTATGCAGATGTTGGTGAATGAATACCTACCACATACAAAAAACAACTTGGCATAACTAATCTTAGATCTTCTTAGATATGGTAGGACTATCAACTGTCTAGTCAAGTCAAGTCAAGTCAGTACTATAACTTGCTATTGTTAACTCCTCAATGCCTAGTTTACCCTGTGCTATAGCAACAGTTTGTCCCTCTTTGTCTGTCTGTCTGTATCTCACCCATTCTATCTCTCCCTCTTTCACTGCGTAATTCCAAAATATATAATATGTATGTATATAATATGTAGGGGTGTAACGGTACACGTATTTGTACGTATTCGGTATGTGTCTTTCAGTTCGTTACGCGTGCAAGTATAGGCTATAAGTGGCTATAAGTCAGCCGTGGCCGAATTGTTTGGTGAGCTCTTCAAGACTTAGGAGAGAAACAAGTCTACCTTGCAACTGGCGAAGAAGAGGTTACCTCTTACATGGTGAAGAAGAGGTTACCTCATACATGGTGAAGAAGAGGTTACCTCATACATGGTGAAGAAGAGGTTACCTCATACATGGTGAAGAAGAGGTTACCTCTTACATGGTGAAGAAGAGGTTACCTCTTACATGGTGAAGAAGAGGTTACCTCTTACATGGTGAAGAAGAGGTTACCTCATACATGGTGAAGAAGAGGTTACCTCATACATGGTGAAGAAGAAGTTACCTCATACATGGTGAAGAAGAGGTTACCTCTTACATGGTGAAGAAGAAGTTACCTCATACATGGTGAAGAAGAGGTTACCTCATACATGGTGAAGAAGAGGTTACCTCATACATGGTGAAGAAGAGGTTACCTCATACATGGTGAAGAAGAGGTTACCTCATACATGGTGAAGAAGAAGTTACCTCATACATGGTGAAGAAGAGGTTACCTCATACATGGTGAAGAAGAGGTTACCTCTTACATGGTGAAGAAGAAGTTACCTCATACATGGTGAAGAAGAGGTTACCTCATACATGGTGAAGAAGAAGTTACCTCATACATGGTGAAGAAGAGGTTACCTCATACATGGTGAAGAAGAGGTTACCTCATACATGGTGAAGAAGAGGTTACCTCATACATGGTGAAGAAGAGGTTACCTCATACATGGTGAAGAAGAAGTTACCTCATACATGGTGAAGAAGAGGTTACCTCTTACATGGTGAAGAAGAGGTTACCTCATACATGGTGAAGAAGAGGTTACCTCTTACATGGTGAAGAAGAGGTTACCTCTTACATGGTGAAGAAGAAGTTACCTCATACATGGTGAAGAAGAGGTTACCTCTTACATGGTGAAGAAGAGGTTACCTCTTACATGGTGAAGAAGAGGTTACCTCTTACATGGTGAAGAAGAGGTTACCTCATACATGGTGAAGAAGAGGTTACCTCTTACATGGTGAAGAAGAGGTTACCTCATACATGGTGAAGAAGAGGTTACCTCATACATGGCAGCGGACTGCACTTCACTGGATTCTGTCCCACTTGCATGGTGGAGGACCAAAGAGCCCAAGATTCAATATCCTTACATCGCCATGTTAGCAAAGCACTACCTGGCTATATCGGCTACCTCTGTCCTTAGAGAGAGGGTGTTCTCCATGGTGGGAGACATTGTTAGTTGTTAGAGGTTAATTGTTCTGAAAAAAAAACATGAAAATACAATGAATCTCAGTACAAGCTGGCAAGTCCTAATGTGAACCTAATGTGAAAGTACAGTACAGTTCAAGTATAGTTAATTTTCTAAATGCTTGGATAATGGATATTTATTTTATTATGGTTTTTATTTATTTGAGAGAATATTCATTTTGATTTACTTTTCAGTAAATTGTACTTTTTTATTTGTTGGTTGCAGCTGGTTTCAGCAGTATTGACAGACTTTCTTATTTAAGAAAGAAAGACCCATTGTTTGTTCAGTGTTCACTGTTCAATAATAATTAAAAAAAAGCAATTTCATGTTTTGTCATAATTTTTACCCTGCTGGACCGAAAACGTATTGAACCTTAAAACAGAGTAACGTACCCTACCGTGATTTTTGTATACCGAATACCGATACACCCCATACATCTTGGATAGTTTGGTGGCAAACTATTCATCTGTAAACTTACTGAGTTTTGCTTTATTTTCGCATTGCTTCAAATAACAAGTGTCCTCTGAGTTCTATTATGTGTCATCCACTGCAATTTGTGAAGTACTTTAATAGTGGAAAAATGTAAGTGCTTGTCTTGTATTGTGTTTCAAGGACACTGAATAGATGTGAAGATGTGTGTTATGGATGGAAAGTGCCAGGCAAAACAGCATAACATTCAGAGAGCAGAACCTGCTAAACGAAACACACACTGTAATCATGAGATGCAGTTTTCATTAATTATAGAGAGTAGAACTCTCTAGCTTTTTCAGGTCACAGGGAACGAGTTTTGAACAACTCGGGGATAATCGCCCGTGCCTTTTCAATACCTGTGGCTGCAGCAGTGACATCTGCAAATAGCCGTTGTATCAGATCTGCCAAGCAGCGAATGGGAAAGAGAGATGGCCATCCAGACTCTTGCAAAGCCTCATTGGTAATAGCTCCTGGCGATGAAGATTATACTGTCATTGATCTCAGCAGGGCCGGGATGGGGGAGGGAGGGGGGAGCGGGGTGGGGGCGGGGGGGGGGGGGGTTGCCAAGTCCAGCTCCCGCTCATTGAGAAACCATTCTCTTCAGGCTATAGCCACATTGTGGTAATCCACAGCTGGACATGACACCGAGCTAATTGAATGTGAACATAAAACATTGGAATATTTCAGGTTGGTTTATTTCAACACCACTACTGCTACTGTAACATCATCATAGATTAGCCCAGTTGCTTATCCCAGGGCCTGTAGCTGAGTGAAGACGTACCAAGAAGGAGATATCTCTTCCCCTGATACACATCGGCTGTAGCTCCTGTGCGTTCTGTCAGAAAGAGGGGTTACGATGAAGTATGAGACTTGATTTCTTTCTCTCTGGCTGAAATGCCATCCATCGTCAAAATCGCGGCAGCTGCCCAGGATGAAGTGATTGAAACCAACATGGCTTCCCACCCCACCCCCCCCCAAGCCGTCAACTTGTGAATGTTGGTGATATCTTTGTCTCAGGCGTGTTTGGATTCCCACCTATTCATCTACACACAGTAATGCATGAACGCACGCACGCACGCATAAACGCACACAAAACACACAAATGTGTGCACTTACCTACTCACCCATGCACAT
>NC_137689.1:67528429-67650929 GCF_963989245.1 Nansenia antarctica | reverse complement strand
ACAACCTTCGGAAATGCAAACAATTCATTACCCTTGCCTCCCAGTAAGATTGCACATTACAGCGCTGTAATTGAAAATGATGACACCGTGAGCAGATCTCAACTGGATGAGGCATGGGACTCCATTTGACCTATTCCATATGGTACACCCATGCGTTTTGAATACATACTGTATGGCTTATGGATTTCATGTGTTTTTTCATGTGTTTGGTATCTGACGATCTAGCATGTTGCCCCGCAGCAAAGTAATGCTTCATATGGTCGACCGTAATGCGTTCTACAATCATTAAACTCAGATGCGCCCACACACAAACATGCACACACACACACACACACATACACACATACACACACCCACACTCCTGAGACCCCTAAAGAATAAAGAACAGCAGCTGGAGAGGGGGGGTTGAATGTATTCAGGTGGTGCTAGTATTTATCAAGCCTTCTATTGGTTGACTAATCTTGTCAGGGTAATTGGCCTGCCGTGCACTTTCCCTGGCCATGATGATTGCTGCATATGAGTATGGGGTACAGGGGTTGAGAACGGTCATTACGTATCCCACACAAGGCAGACCTCATGTGGACACAAAAGAACCCGCTGTGAGCCTTTGATTCCCCCAAATGCTCCTTTTATCCAGGATTGAGATGTGTAGATTACTCTAGCTCGGCCTAACCGCCTGGCGGAGGTAGTGGTGTTGTTCAAAGAAGAAAGCAGTTTGGAGAATAATGTGGGTGTATGGTTAGTCACGCATTTACTTCCTTTGTTAAGTTCGACCTGATGTCGGTGTAACGTCTCAGTTCTTCATGATAGCTGCACCCCTTTTCTCCAATTAGGTATACAGACGTTTAGTCACGTTTCTTTCTTCTTCTGTTTTTAGGGCGTTTGTTTATTAAGAGACAGTAAAGATTGACAGGAAGGATGGGTGAGAGAGAAGGGGGGATGACATGCAGGATATGTCAATGGCCAGAATCAAACCAAGGACCTTTGCGAGGATGTGGCATGCGTCTTAGTGTGCTACACCACTTACGCACCAAGGTAAACAAGTTTTGATGCTTCTGAGGCCTAGGCTACACGACGACTAAACGACGAGGAAACACAATTTCGATCTCTGGCCACACAAGCGTTTTCTCATTGTCACGCTAAAGAATCTCTGGCCACATGGAACCGCGTATTCAGGTACACTGGGAATGCGCGTACTGGTAGACCCAGGAAATGATTCAAATAATTGAGACAGTACCATAAAATAATAGAAATTCATTCATTTTCATTCATTTGGTACTATTGTCAACTCCCGATCAATCTCCTCTCCACTTACATTACGTCTGCATCCAAGATATGGCATGTATACGTTATTCATCTGTGTGCTTCATGCTAAGATGTTTCTAAGACGATAAATAATATCACAGCACTGGTTTACCAACTGTAGGCTATTTATAGCACAAGACTTGCGCTGAATGGTTGGGTCACACACAATGCGCACATCCATCAATCTTTATTTATCCTTTTCTGATCCAACAGAAATCCCACAGGTGGATCCGAAGTGATATAAAGAGCTTACCTCGATCAATTCTCTTCATCGATATCACATTTTTTTCACAACTTTGCATGCTATACGATGCCACCATTTTGTTTCCGAGACGGTAAACACGGCCGAAGTCACTTCCAGTTTTCTCCAACTGGAGAATGTGTTTTGATTGATTGAAAACTTTATTAGAATGTTTGCAGAAGTAGGTACATGAAAGTACATATTACATACAAGGTCAAACTAAAAGGATAAAAACCCAAGAAAGCCACTGGCTTATTTCAATTGGGGTCCTTGATTTTCAATTCATCGTTACATGTAAGACAGACATAAGAAAATAACTAGTACTATCTACATGATAATACAGACAAATAACTATTACTATCTACAAGATAAACGTACATCCATCATGGGAAGAACAATACAACAAAACATAAGGTATGTACAGCGGGTAGGACAGGTGGGGACATACACCACAGGTGGGGGCGGGGGACAAAACACAAAGTATGTACAGTGGGTAGTTCGGGTCTTTTAATCTGATTTTTGTTTTAGAGGGTCCAGTTACGGATTGCAGCCTCCTGTAAATGTTTTTTGAGAGTGGTTTTGAAGGTGGGCAGTGTTTTGCACTCCTTTAAGATTATAGGAAGGGCGTTCCACATCTTTACTGCATAGTTTGCAAACGAGTTTAAACCCTTGTTTGTGGTGCAACGCGGTTGAACGTGGTTCGTGGAGCTTCCTCTGGTGTTGTATGTGTGGACGTTGTTCACTTTTTGGAAGTATGTTGACAGGTACTTGGGTGTCTTTGTGGTGTAGCGTATCTTGAAGACTAGGCCCAGTGCAAGCTGCTGCACTCTGTCAACTACTCGTAGCCAATCAAGGCTCAAAAAATGAGCAGCGGTTAGATGTGTCCTAGGGTTGAGGCCTAGCAGAAGCCTAACCAGTTTATTTTGGGCTGTCTGGAGTCTTGTTTTATGGGCCTTTGTGGTTCTATAGTACCATGATGTTACGGCATAGTCGAAGTGACATTGAATGAGAGCTCCTGATAGGGTCCTCAGTGTGTTTTTACTGACAGAATAATGAGGATATCCTGTACAAGAATCTAGTTTTATGGTTCACTTTTTTGATTACTTTTGCTGCCATTTTATCTCCGGAAAGATTTGCCTCTAAGATGGAGCCCAGGTATGTAATATCCTCTTTTCTTGTGATATTAATGTTACCCACTTTTATTTTCATGTCCGGTTTCAACGCCGAATTTCCATACCATTGGTCGGCCAACCCAAAAACCTAAAAACAAAAAACAAAAAAAACATCTGATACATGAGAAAGGTCAAATGGCACAGATGGTGCCAAAATATCTCCAAATGGCCTAAACATATCCAAATTAGGTGTCCGCCTAAACATACCTGTACTAAAACAGGTACAAAGTTGCATTTGCTCACATTACTAGCATCGACTTTGGCACAAGTAGTAATAAGACCCTGGAGTACTGATTCCTAGATGATTTGGGCTTATTCATCAGGTTTCCAAGGTGATATTCACTGTAAAAGCTGTTGTTTTTTTAGGCGGAGACTGAATTTGAGATTTTTTATAATGTTCTAGCTCTATTTACTCTGACACAGTAACATAGATTTTGATTCTGACACTTCTACAGCCACCCCACAGGTGTTAGCTTTCATTTGATAACAAGATCATTATGAAGGCCCATGTGATTGTGGAGATATTCTATATTCACTGTGGGCATGTCATTTCGAGCAGAAAACCAGAAAAATTAGGTGGATAAGAAGAGGATATGGATGTTACGTGCCTAATGCCTAGACCTTTGATGCACACACTTGTTTCTTGCCGCTTTCATAATTTGATTTAGCCTATATAGCACAAGTCATGCATTGAATGTAACCCAAGTGATGAACACATGGGCGTCAGCAGCTTTTTGAATGTGGGGGGGACACTTATTTTTCGGGGGGTGTGGGGGTCCCCCCCCCGATTTTTTTTAAATAGTAGATTCAATTTCCTGCATTCTGGTGCGTTTTACACCCAAAATAATCTCCCTCTTTCTTTGTTTTTCCTTGGAGCTGGCATGGTCTGCAATTACTGACTACTATTATGTTTTGGTTTAACTCACAGAGGCCTGACACTGACACGTGGCACTTTTTAGGTACTTTATTAAATATGAAGATTAAAAAAGAATCAAAGAGTGAATTAGAAAAGAATGAGGTAACTTTGAGTCAACAAATTGAATAAAAAGTTATGAGGAAACATAAAATATGTACCTAGGCTACTCAGAGCCTATTACAATCAAACTTAGCCCTCTTCAGTGCATTGCAGAACATACAACTATAACAAACAAAAAAAATCAAAGAGTGAATTAGAGCTGTCTCCACTGCCCCTGCCTGCTGCCCCTGCCTCTGACTCACTCTCACTCTCAACCACCTATATCAGGAGAAATGGGGATGCATTGAGCACTTGTTCATATTGTTTTTCTCTAATAGAACATTTGACATAGAAATACAATCATCAATACAAAAAATACAATCACAAGCATTTTAGAAATAGAAAAATAAATGGAACAGGTGTTTTCTTCTTATTTTTTAACCCTAGCTCAAGCAATCAGATGCAAAATTGATTCTTTGGGTGGGTGCAATGGCCAAATTAAATAGTGCAAATGCTCAGGGCAATGAACACGGGCAGGAGATGCAATAATGACAGGACAGGTAAGCACTGTGAGGTGTTTGTCGCCATTCTGTGCTTTTGATGACATTTCGCCTGTGTCTGTTCTGCATTTAAACATGTCTAACCGCACTAGTAATGCCTAACAAAACTGCTAGTGCCATATAGCTGATCTAGCTCGTATTTGGTTGCTAGTAGGCTATGCTAATTCTATTGCTAATACAGAGAATGTCTCATAAGGTGCTAACATTCTTATCAGAAAAGCTGGCTGTGTTTGACCTTGGGAGAACGCAATGTTGCTGTTTGGCCACTCACGGGAAAACTTGGATGACTTTGACTTACTTTTCTCTTCTTATAATTTTTTTTCCTTATATCCATCTTGGTGGATGATCTAAATATCGTCTTGCCTCAGTCTGAATGTTTTGAATCTGCGTGCGTGTCGGATGCTGCTGCTGCTGTGTTAAAAACAGAAGTAAAACGCGGAGTGGACTTCTGGATATGGGCAATCCCCTACTCATAAAGTGGAACGGATTTGATTGTGAAGCAATGAAAATAACGCTGATCATGCAACATATTTTTGATGGCAAATGTGGGGGGGTCCAAACGACCTTGTTTCAAAGGTGGGGGGGACACGTCCCCCCCCAAATATATGGTGGTGACGCCCATGGTATTAACTAAACAACAATACATGTGTGGGTGTCCGCGTCATCGTTATCGACGAGGCCTGAGTTAGAACCTCAAGCATTTAGACAATGCCTTTAGAAAAATACAAATTCTCTATTAACCAACCCATTCATCTTTATGTTAGTGCAAAGACATTTCCGATTCTTTTCGGGGAGTGATCTTTTTTATTTTATAATGTTTAATCCCCCCACCCCCAGCTCTCCATTTGACAACTCAATCAGTGAACGTGTTCTACTTTGCTTCTCTATGAAATGTCCTAAGGCCTGCTCAGAGCTAATAGTGTCAAACTAAGCCTTTCTGCCAATCGGTTAATTTGAGTCATTGTTTCCACCTAGTTCCCCATTAAACCCTGCAGTCTGGTTGGTTACCTACCCTGTAAGCAGGAAAGGCCCCGGTCCCCAGCGGCAGCGGGGAGAACTAACTGGCCTGGGAGGTGTAGTCCTGGTGGGAGACTACAGTCACTCCTCAATGGCAGTTTAGGAATAGACATCTGTCTTTTCTTCTTTTTGACACTCCCTTCCCTTGGCTGTGTGTGTGTGTGTGTGTGTGTGTGTGTGTTTGTCTGTGTGTGTGTGTGTGTGTGTGTGTGTGTTTGTCTGTGTGTGTGTGTGTCTGTGTGTGTGTGTGTGTGTGTGTGTTTGTCTGTGTGTGTGTGTGTGTGTGTGTGTGTGTGTGTGTGTGTGTGTGCTCGTCCGTGACACTCCGAGAGGGGCACCAGGTGGACGTGGCGCCCTGACGGTGCCCCCCTGCGTTGTGTTCGACACAGAACAGCGAGGGTTTCCTGAGGTACCGGCACATGCCACATGATGCCACTTTATCCCTGAGGCGGAGGGTTGCCGTAGCCACACAAAGCCTGCAGACAGCACCCTCTGGAGTGTTGGGCTTTTGATGCCAAGTGGGCCATCTGCAGTACGTTGGTGGGTTAGAAAAGCCTCTCCAGCTAGCCAGAGGAGGTCACGATAACTAATTTAATTTGTTGCCATGTTTCTTTTGTGTGTGCTGACAGGGTTCTCAAAAAGAGACAGTGGAGGATAAAGGAGGTAGCTTTTAATGAGGTCTAGTCGAGAGTGAGCCACCAAGGGCTTGATTAGCTCTTCATGCGTTGCAGTTTGTCTGGAATCAATATGCTGGGGCAATACTTGTTGTTTTGCGTGGAGATTATATTTTGTTTTCTTGCCTTTTTTTGTATTTCAATGAACTTTCTCTCGGGTAACTTTCAGTACGCTATCAATATTTAGGCCTATAACAGCCCAGACCCACTGAATATCCTTACTGTAGCAACAACACGCAATCGCAGCGGCTCACGAAGTCATGCCCACTAGTGTGGATAATTAAATACAACTAGAAAATAATTCTATCCCCCGCCCGAGGGTGTAGCAACATTCAATTCGCCTCCCTTTAATTATTTGGCTGTTACATTTTAACATGAAATCAATCACACAGATAGCGAATTAGAGAATAACTTGTTAATGCCACAATAGGGGGGCAGAATCATGAAAGGGACCGAATTTTGGGGAGGGGGTTTTGGAGAGAACCTGGACAACGGAGGTGATGTATATAGAGACCAGAGAGATTTCATTTACCACTCCTCCTGAAAACCACAAAGCAGGATTAATCTCTTCTAGTCCGTACTCTCCTAATCCATTTGTCTGACAAATTAAAGAGAGACATAGCTCGGCTGTGAAGCTGTTGAAAACCCAGTCACGCCACCCACCAGTTCAATCAGCGAGTCCCTTCACTGGGGCTTTTTTTTTACCTCCCTTTTGTGCATCCAATTCTTCCCCCCCTGTCCATCCATTTCCTCTCTGCCCCACTGAAATTCATTTCAGGGGCCTTAACCTCAACAATGGCCTAATGAATAGGAGTCCTGTCTGAGCCTGGACGGCTTATAGGGTCAAATCCCCACTTGATTTTTGAGGCGAGAAACGGCTTGACACACAAGTTGGCCCTCGGACAGGGAAGACAGCACCACAGTTCATAGAGCAGTTTTTTTTTTGGTGTGACTCACAATCATTTCTAGGAGCATAAGCCCTGGGCCAAACAGTAGGCTATATATACTATGATAGAAAGCTCCTCTATATGAGCTTTAGGAGCTCTTTGAGCCACGGTTTTAGGATCAAACCCATAACCTTCTCCAGGCCTGCTTAGATAAATCCTCTTTCAAAAGCCTGGGGCATGGAGAGCGTGGTGGGAAAAAGATGCACTTCCTGGAAAAAGGGCGAAAGGAGTTATCAAGCAATATTCAGCTTTTCAGTGTGCCATCCCTAACGCTCCCTTTCTCTCTGTCCTCTTTTTTTCAAATGTTATCTCTCTCTCTCTCTCTCTCTCTTTCTCACACGCATGAACGCACGCCCCTCACACACACACACACACACACACACACACACACACACACACACACACACACACACACACTCACCTCCCCACACTCCACCACTCCCACTCCCACTCCCACTCCCACACACACTCACCTACCCACACTCCACCACCTCCACTCCCACACACACACACACACACACACACACACACACACACACACACACACACACATACACACTTACCTCCCCACACTCCACCACTCCCACTCCCACATACACACTAACACTCAGAGCCACGTTTGAGTAATGTGTCTGTCTGGCCGTGTGGCCGTGGGAGGCAGCTCGTCTCACTGTGGGGCTGACCAGAAGCAGCCGCAGTCAGGGGCTGGAGGCTAGAAGACAGCCTGAGACTGAGATACTGTGAGAATCCCCCCGTGGCTTGACTTTGGCAGATTTAAAAAAAAAATGCCCCTCTGTTCCTCGGGCACAGGCACAGCCAGTAGTAGTAAGTAGCCAGCTCACTCAGACTGTTTCAGAGGGAGGCTGCCAGAGGGGACAGTAAAACTGAGAGTCTGGCTAGGCTCGTGAAGGGACACAGATACCCCGTGACATCCAATTCACACTCCACTCAACTCCTCTCCGCTCTGTAATTTTGCTGCTCATTTCATTTCATCCGAATTGTGCAGAGCTATTCTCTCGGATATCCCTGCTGGTACTTTATACTGCTTCTGCTAGAGGGGATTAACAGAGTTGTCTGGTTAAATTACTGCTGCTACTACTACTACTACTACTACTACTACTACTACTACTACTACTACTACTACTACTACTACTACTACTACTACTACTACTACTACTACTACTACTACTACTACTACTACTACTACTACTACTACTACTACTACTACTACTACTACTACTACTACTACTACTACTACTACTACTACTACTACTACTACTACTACTACTACTACTACTACTACTACTACTACTACTACTACTACTACTACTACTACTACTACTACTACTACTACTACTACTACTACTACTACTACTACTACTACTACTACTACTACTACTACTACTACTACTACTACTACTACTACTACTACTACTACTACTACTACTACTACTACTACTACTACTACTACTACTACTACTACTACTACTACTACTACTACTACTACTACTACTACTACTACTACTACTACTACTACTACTACTACTACTACTACTACTACTACTACTACTACTACTACTACTACTACTACTACTACTACTACTACTACTACTACTACTACTACTACTACTACTACTACTACTACTACTACTACTACTACTACTACTACTACTACTACTACTACGCCTGCCATGGGTAATGCTACCACTACTACTACTACTACTACTACTACTGCTGCTGCTGCTGCTGCTACTACTACTACTACTACTACTACTACTACTACTACTACTACTACTACTACTACTACTACTACTACTACTACTACTGTTGCTGCTACTACTACTACTACTACTGTTGCTGCTACTACTACTACTGTTGCTGCTACTACTACTACTACTACTACTACTACTACTACTACTACTACTACTACTACTACTACTACTACTGAATGAATGAATGGTCTTTATTGTCATTGATATAGTACAGGTACCAAACAACGAAATTTGGGAGGGGGGGGCTCCCCTGGTGCTAGGAAAAAAACTAAAAACAAGAAGGGAAAAGAGCTGGTTTACATAAATAAAGGCTATGTACACTATCCACTATACTATACTATACAAATAAAACACTGTGCTGTACTCTATGCTATGCTATACCTATTCTAACATTTCCTATCTCTGAACCTTATGTACCCGAGGGTTGTCATATTGCACATAGTGTTATTGCACATTCATTTAAAGTGTCGCAGTTTGCAGGTTTGAAATGTTCACAGTTGTGTTTCAGTGTTGCACTTGATTTCAATCTAGTAGCTGCCATCAAATTGTCTAGATTGTCCAGGGCCTAGAACCTAGGTCTTTGCTGTGTTCAGGGCCTGAATGGCCCTGGGGTAGAAGCTGAGCTTCAGTCTGTTTGTCCTTGCGAACATGGTCCTGAACCGCCTGTACGAGGGCAGCCGAGCAAAGTGTTCGTACCCAGGGTGGGATGGGTCTCTGGATATCTACTACTACTACTACTACTACTACTACTACTACTACTACTACTACTACTACTACTACTACTACTACTACTACTACTACTACTACTACTACTACTACTACTACTACTACTACTACTACTACTACTACTACTACTACTACTACTACTACTACTACTACTACTACTACTACTACTACTACTACTACTACTACTACTACTACTACTACTACTACTACTACTACTACTACTACTACTACTACTACTACTACTACTACTACTACTACTACTACTACTACTACTACTACTACTACTACTACTACTCCTACTATGATTACTACTAATAATATTCTACTTCAGTAGCTTTTAATGTTACTGTCATTGCTTATGCTAATTGTTATTGCATCACTTATATTCTGCTATTATGGTTAGTATTTTGGATTAGCATTTCCATTTCCATAAGCACTATCAGTTGTCTTAATTGTTTTCCTTAATTATTTCCCATACCATTATAATTAAGATCTCTGTAGTTCCTTTGGTCTTGTGCGCCCTGTGCTCATTTTAACAAGAGAATGTCTTCCCCTTAAAGTCTGTTTTCCTCTGAGTAAGTGTGATGCATATTTGTCCTCTGTATATTTATCACTTTGGTGCAGGCAGGAGGAGGGTTCTAATTGGGTTAGATCCTGTGTCGTTTGTTTCACTTATAGCATCCATGACGACAAGCTTCTTGTATTGATGAATTGAGTGCCGAATGAAATATGTCTCCTAACAGCAGTTCACAAACCAGATTTGCCAGGACATTAGAACTAAACAGAACTAAATTACACACATTACACCGCCAGTATCGCTCACACAGAAAGAAAGAAAGAATGAAAGAAAGAAAAAAAGAAAAGAAAAAATCAATACTTGACCTAAAAATTATCATTAAATGAAAGAAATGATGGCCCATAACAATATAGCTTCGGGTGAAGTGGTCAACAAAGCTAACAAGCAATGTACAAACCAAGCCTTCTGGCTGTTTGTCATGGTTGGGTTGTTAAAATAATGCAGCTCATCCCTGGAATCCTCTGTGACTTTTGGTGACCTGTTTGAAATATGAAAGACATTATCTGTATTCACAGCTCGCACAGCTCTGTCTGTCAAGACCTATACATGAGCCCGAGGACAGGTTTCAGAAACATACTTTATTGTACCAAGCCAGTCCACATCATTTTATCTCACATTTAATCTCCTCCTAACCCTCCCCAAAGTCACCATCCCTACCATCAGGTAATAGTCGGTAGTCACGCATTCTCCCCTCCCTTGCTTGATGTGCTGAATTGTGTGTTACTAAAAATACCAACCTGACTTGCACACAGTAGTTGCAGGCTCATCACTATTCGTGAGGCTCAACACTGCTAAGAGAGAGAGGAGGGGGATGGGGATTATTTGCTGAGAGATGACTCCGCGTTTCAGAACTTATTTCAGGTTTAGTTTAGTGTGTTCAGCCACACACCAATTCATCTGGAGATGCAAAGACCCATTATCTCCTCAAGACTTTTACTGCTGTCGTTAGAGGAGAAATATGCCTTGTTGTCCTCACGTTTGCAGACGTCAATGTGATGTGAACCACCTGCTCTCCGCTAATGTGCTGATCATTTGTTTGATCTGTCTATACGTGCGTTTGTGTTTTGTAGGAGGAGGGTAAACAATGGGATACTCAGCTCATCGGTAAATAGAGTTGATGCTTTAATTTCCAATCCGTGCCACTTGAAAGGAAATCAGGATAAATTACCGTTATCCAAAATAGTATTAATTCAGGGGTGCGGGATGATAAATCGAGGTCCGCTAACATTGATTGGATTCCGTTCCCCTGGATATAAGCATTAGCAGAGAGAGGACGAAGTCGTGCAGTTGGGGAAGATAATAGTTTGCATATTCAACACTCACAGTGTGAAAGCCATTCAGTTCTCAAGGGTCTACTCTCGTTGTTTTGAAAAACTCCTTAATTGATAGGTAGGCATGCATGAAGACCATTATTTTGAGGTCTAGCTTGTTCCTTTTTCTTTTTTTCTATTTTTTTCTTTTGAGAATGTATTTCAAAAAGTTTTGATACAGTTAATTACTGTTATATTATTATTACAGAGCGCTCGCTCATTTAATTCAAAAGACACCACCACTGCAATGTGCCACATCCAATTGAGGTTTTATTTTTTACGAGGTCATTTGCTAATGGGACTGTTGAATCCTAGCCAAGACAGCTACTGTAAGGGTTCTGGAATTTGAACATTAGTAGTCTTTGAGAATTACACTGCTGGGAGAGATTGCATTGTTACACATATAGCTAGAACATGTTATTTCCATTAATCAAACTGATAGGCCTATAGTTTCTGTTCACTATAGGGATACTGTACCAAGTTATACTCTAGCCTAAATAGATTTATGTCTTGATCATTAATATTAGATTCTGCTGAAGTAATCAGCATTTGCAATCTGTTATTTTCCAATGAGTTAGATGCTTATTATATATTAGGTAACATGATTTACGAGCAATTATGCATTGCAAAAATGATTCACAAGAACTAAAACAATGCCAGTGACTTCAATGGTTGATATCGACTGAGGATTGCTTTAAAAACTGTTCTTGATAAGATACAAAGACATCACGGTAGAGAGGCATTCTAAGGCAGACAGGGGCAGGTTGGTTGATTGACAGGTTCATATCTGATGGGGGTGATGGGTGGGGGTGGAGGTGGGGGAGGACAGGAGGGAAACTAAACAAAGAGGAATAGAGATGCAGTCCTGTCATGCCTTTTGTCGCCCTCCTTAACATATCCAGGCAGATCTTTATCAAATCACCCCAATGTTATCAGATCAGGCCTTCACAATGACTGACCTTACCAATAAAGACATGACTGTGTGTGTGTGTGTGTGTGTGTGCATGTGTGTGCGCGTGCGCATGCGTGTGCGTGCGTGTGTGTGTGTGTATGCAAGCATGTGTGTGTGCATGTGTATGTCTGTGTACGTGTCTGTACGCATTTGCTTTAGTGTGTGTATGTATACAGTATGTGTATGTTTTCTTGTGTGCATGCGTGCGTGTGTGTGTGTGTGTGCGTGTGCGTGTGTGTGTATGTATATATGTGTACCTTCATTGTCTTCATTGTGTCTTCAAGATCAATATGAGCATAGCAGCTTTACCTGTGTGATGTGCATATTCGGTGTGTTTATGGATTTGTCCCTGGATGGTCTGCTGGACAGTGCTCCTCACTGTCACTCACACAGCCAGCGGTAATGTTCTTGGCTTCTTCAGTAGACTTAGCCCTTAGGCCTGGTCCTAGGCTTTTAGCAGGTCTAGGGTCCCACCTGCCAACGAAGCAGCACCTCCATCTCCTGTCCTCTTACTAGACACCCCCTCTTTAAATCGAATGCATTTATGTGGCTCGAGGGTTATATTCCTTTTTCCCCACTTTCACACTAACACCCATCCAAGTCTTGTTAAGTCCAGGGAGCAATATACCGCTCATGCAATCCAATCTATATCTATACCGGAGTGCTGCTGCCACAAATGTGACACGGTCTAGTGTTCTAATGTCGGCATCCCATTTAATGTTCAGACTTTTCTTTCGAAAAATGTGTATACATTTCCACGTGGTTGAAAATCAATGACACACTCACCAGTCAACTAACACAGCTTGTTTTGGAGCCTGCTAACAATGTAAAGTAGTGTTATAGTTAACTAGATAGCAGTGGGGATTACTCACCGAATCGATTGCATTGCAGTATTTTGGCTTGACTAGCGAGTTTGTGCTGTTGTGATTTTCAACAATGTTGAAATGTATTTCCGTGTCCAAACATTTCGATTGGTTGCCGACACGTCGGACCAAAAACACTAGACCGTGTCCCAAATGAGATAGCAGCAGAGATAGTGGCGCCGAGTGCCACTCCCTGATGCTCTTCCCCTCTCTCAGATTGGTATGCAGTGGCAGATTCCAGGTGGCATTTACACTCTGCTAGCCTCAGCACGCAGGCAGCGCCACGGCTGACATCTGTTAAGAAGGTGGGATGGAGTTGAGCTGCCGGGATTTTCAATAAATCCAAGCCTGCATACCAATCGGCCTGCGGCAGGCGAATCGTCATTGACTTTACGGTTCTCCGGGGCTTTGACAAACAGCGGACGGCTGCCTTGGTACACCGCCTCCACCCCCTCTCCTTCCTCCCCATCCTGCCGACTATGCCATACCTGCGATATTTACAGAGGGAGCTGGATACTGATGTACTGGCATTTGTTTTGGAGTGGGCCTAGAGGGTGTTGTCAGCACCGAAGCGCAACCACCTGTGATAAAGTGGCCAGACCCAAGCTGTGACATAAGGGGTGTGCATTTGATTGAGGCTTGCCGCAGAGTTATTGAGCACCGCTTTGAAGCCAGTTTGCCCGCCAAGGGGGGGTTGACAGTATGCTGTGTTAAGCTGCAGGAAATAAGTGATTCTTTTTGTACAGAAAATACAAAATATTAATATTGAGAATTATCCTTCAAAGACATTCTGACTTTGACATTGGTGGTTTTGATGTGGCAAGTGTGTGGGTGTCATATTTGACAATGCGTACTGTGGGAATTAAATTCAGCTTCTAAGCAAATCAACTACAAACTTGAGACATCATTTGGCTTCAAGATTTTCCCAGATTTGCCTCAAGCGTTCTGCTTTTGAAACTCCTGCGATGGCGCCGGCATCAGTACTGTGGTGACGGAGGTCCAGCATACATAGTACACATCACTCATCTTGAGTCTTGTACGGCTTGATACTGATTAACTTAAGCAAGTGTCTTCTGTGTTTGGATAAAACGGTTTCATTCCACAGTGACGGTGACAGCCATCACAGTGCAGCTATCGTATACTTGCAGTTCTGCTGTGGGAGACCCTGTTAGATTCTGGGAATAAGAGATGAATGATTCTGAAGATTTGTGATGTGCTCCCATGAGATTTGCACTTTAGTCAGTCATGATGATCTGTCTTCAATGTGTTCTATGTCTGTGATCTGGATAATCTGATTGAACCTTCCTAGTGTGTTCATGTGTTCAAATTCATGTTGATGCCACGGTGCCACCACTTTATCACAGAACATTCTCATTCTCCTTGACCTGTCTGCTGCCTTCGACACAGTCAATCACCAGATCCTTCTCTCCATCCTCTCAGACCTGGGCATCTCTGGCACCGCACACTCCTGGTTTTCTTCCTACCTGGCGGGCCGCTCCTACCAGGTGACCTGGAGAGAATCGCTATCTTCTCCACGAACCCTCTCCACTGGGGTACCCCAGGGTTCTGTCCTAGGGCCCCTACTTTTCTCCCTCTACACCAAGTCTCTAGGCTCGGTAATCTCTTCACATGGGCTCTCCTACCACAGCTACGCACACGACACTCAACTCTTCCTGTCCTTCCCCCCGTCTGATGTACACGTGGCAACCCGTATCTCAGCATGTCTCGCTGACATTTCAACTTGGATGGCTGACCACCATCTCAAGCTCAATCTTAACAAGACCGAGCTCCTCTTCATCCCCGGGAAAGTCTGCCCTCTCCAAGACTTCTCCATCACAGTGGAGAACTCTACTGTAACCCCCTCCCTGACAGCCAAGAACCTTGGAGTGATCCTGGATAACCGACTATCCTGTGCGGAGAACATTGCAGCAACGGCTCGCTCCTGCAGATTCTTCCTCTACAACATCAGAAGGATACGACCATTCCTTACCAGAGAGGCAGCGCAACTCTTGACCCAGGCACTGGTCATCTCCCGCCTGGACTACTGCAATGTACTCCTGGCTGGGCTCTCCGCTTCAGCCATTAGACCTCTGCAGCTCATCCAGAATGCTGCTGCCCGGCTGGTATTCAACCTCCCCAAATACTCGCATGTCACCCCTCTCCTTCGCACCCTGCACTGGCTCCCGATAGCAGCTCGCATCAGATTCAAGACCCTGGTGCTTGCATACCAGGCAGCTAAAGGGACAGCCCCTGCCTACCTGAAGGAAATGGTAACCCCCCAAACCCCTGCCCGCTCACTCCGCTCCTCCACCTCGGGTGGCCGACTGGCCCCACCTCCTCTACACAGCAGTCGGGCTGCCCGATCACGTCTCTTCACAACACTGGCTCCCCGCTGGTGGAATGAGCTCCCCATGGCTGTCAGAACGGCAGAGTCACTACCCATCTTCCGTCATAGACTGAAGACCCATCTCTTCAGGTTACATCTTAACTGCTCCTCCTGAGACATCTTCTGACCCTCACCACTATGTCTCCTAAAGACACCCGCTTTCCCCTCTACTGTGTCCCTAAGAACTTCTATTGCCCCCCTTGTACTGTTTCTCAGTTTCTCCAGTAAAAAAAAAAAAAAAAAAAAAAAAAGTTTTAGTAGAAGGCGATAGGGAGAAGGTTTTTCCTTCTATCAGTGGCCCCAGCTAGATTACTCTTCCTGCAACGAATGGTGGATTGCTGATTCACATGCTTAGTATTCAAATGTATTGATTGTAAGTCGCTTTGGAATAAGGCGTCTGCTAAATGCCAAAAATGTAAATGTAAAAATGTAGAACATCATTTTGCACGATACCACAGTACTGTATTTGACAGATGACAACATGTAGCCTACACGTTAAAGAAAATCCAGAAGATAAACAGTACCATAAGTTGCATAGCCTTGTTCAGCTGGGCTTTTCAACAAATCCTACCTTCACGGGAGGGACCTCGCTCAGTCGGAGGTTAATGCTCACAGATGTGGAAGCTTAACCCCCTGCTGGACCCATCTTAATTGTGTTTGTTTGTTATTGCGTGTGTTGTTTCTGGTTAATCCCCCCAGAAGCCTAGAGCACTGATGCAACGTCCATAACACAAGGCCTATCCCCCAATAAGGCTGAGCGAGCCTATTCTGAGCGCTCAGCTTCTGTGTGTGTCCAACACGCTTCTGCGGCTTTGTTTCGTGACAGGTCTGGCCTTGTGGATCCAGAGGATTGTTTTTCTGAAAAAAAAGGAAAGGAGACTGGTACAGAATACAAAACACAATATGTAACAAGCAAGGACACGAGGTGATGATTACTGCTGCATTGTTTGATTTCTTTCATCATCACTGTGACATTGTAGACCTGACCATGTGTCCTTTTCTTTGTTTCTTCGTCTGAGATTTGATTGAACCTGTATTTATACGGGGGAAAAAACACACCTCTTTTGCAGGTGCACCCTGTGCCGGCAATATTTACACAATAACAAAACAACACAAAATAAACACAACACAGTTAAATACAGACATAAATAAATACATCATATAAAAACCACAATATATTAGTGGAAACAATCACATCCTTCCGAAAGGAGGTCCTCAATTAACACCCTAAATTGCCCGAGCGACACTAGAACATGGATGAGATGAGGGCTGAGTGCAGAGATGGGACAGAGTGAAGCTCATTTTCGTGGCCAGCTGTTGCAGTGTAAAAGTGTCCAGGGTCAGAGGTCAAGGTTCAGGGCTCAGGGCCGCTCATTAGCAGAACTGCATGTCCTTTTTTGTTGTTGTGGTGCCCAAGGCTTTTTCCATAATTAGTGGATATTATCATATACCAAACATCCTGAAGGAGAGGTCATGCTAATAGGATGAAAGTCATGGCCAGATTGTATAACAAAGCAAGATAAAAACCCAAACCCGGAGCGTAGATTATAGTATCAATCAGGGGTTTATGACAACATTACAGTAGCTAAATGCAAAGTGACCCTGACATGAATCTAAAAAGGCTGGGGGTGGTGAAAAAAAAACACCATTCAGGCCATCACATTGTTTCTTTAAACCAACCAGGGCAAATTGCTGAGTCCTCAAAGGAGACACATAGAACTCGCTGAGCTGTTCCTGTCCTCTGAATAACTTATAGCTGGCTCACCTCTTATTGGACACCCGCTGCAACCCAACGAGACAGGCCCAAGCTTTTAACGATCCCCAGTGCTGTGGCACTTTGCATTACGTTTTAATTACAGTCTCTCGGTGTGCGATGCTGATTGAATGAAAAGCAGCGCAAGTAGCCCCCCCCTCAGACATCAGATATGAGGTAGACACAGAGAAGAGGCATGTGGGAACAGAATCCATCTGCCTGGTGCATCAGAGGGTAGTCCTCAACACTTAACGGTGAAGTGAAAATTAGAGAGTGATTGGTGTATGACCTCATCTAAAATCATGTCTCAAGGCACAATTAATCCTTCAAAGGCTAATAGGCCTGTCAATCTACTATATAACTGTACAAGACCAGATCCTGAATGGAAAAAAAAAGTTCAACTCATTTTGGAACTAAATTAATAATAATCTCCTCAAGTTTGAATGATGGCAAGCCTGGAGTGCAATGTTTGTATGGACTTCAGACCACTGTTGACTAAGACTTCCTACAACACTTTCACGGTACATAAACTCCACTTGGCAGTGAATTGGTAATTGCCTTGTAACTGCCTTGTAATTGGGTTGAGAGAGGGTTGGTTTTTTTCTTTTATTATATATATGAAAATAACTACTTCAACTCTAAATGCAGACTTATCACACTTACATATACATATTCATGCCCTCTTGTTTGCCATGCAGGTTGCAGGTTTGACATACGACCTGTTCATACTAAGGTCCTACTAGTGATATTGTGAGAGCTATGTTTAGCCCCCTTCCCTGGCTCTGTGACATGGCTGCTGTATTGAGATGCAGGACACAAAGACTCTCTCTCTCCCTCTGGCTCATTCCCTCTTAGTACTTCACTCGGAGCCTGAATGATGATTGAATATTCCAGATTGTGTGTGCGGGGAGCTGCCTGGAAGTGGTGCTCTGCGAGGTGTGAAGGTCATTCTGCAGTTTCCGGGGAGGTATTGTAGGCTTTCCTCTCGCTCTACCCCAGCGGGAGGGCTGGGATCAGGGCAGGCCCTGTGGAGAACAGGGGAGAGGGCATTCTCCCAATGTGTGTGTGAGCATGTGTTTAAGAGCTAAGGGCTAGTCACGTAAGGCTGCATTAAGGTTAGGTCTACAGTACGTGTGGGCGTTCCAATCGCAATAGGCGTGCTGGTGAATTCAGGGTGGGGGTTGAGAGGGTTTTTGTGCCTGAACTTTTCTTTTTCGGGCACTTAAGGCTATGCCTGGTCTGTTGTTTTAGTGTGTGTGTGTGTGTGTGTGTGTGTGTGTGTGTACTTCTAATTGGCCATGTCATACAGTATCCCTATCTCCAGAGGTAAGGAAGCAGGTTTCATTGAGGGTCTGAGCAGATCATATCAAGGTTTTGTTCCCCCCTACATGTACTGTACAGTCTCGAGGAAAAGTATGTGAATCCATGCAGGCATGCACAGTTTTTGTTTTTGCATTGGAGTCTGACATTGAAAAAAAAGACATTGAAAAAAATAATTTGGATTGTTTCCCAATCAATTCAAATAACACTTTCTAAGTGAAAATGATTTTTAATAAGAATGTGAACCACTGAGTCAGAAGTTGTTGTAAGTTCCTTTGTGAGCAATAACAGCTTTAATACCTTTCAGATAAGTATCATCCATTATTTATAGAAAATGCTATATTCAGCCACTCTTCAGCCAAACATAACAAGAATGAGATGTTTCATGTCCAAACAAGACCTTGAAAAACTCATCAATGCATTTGTTTCGAGTAGACTTGATTTGTGTTATTGTCTACAAACAGGCCTATCTAAAGTGGCTGTTTGTAAGCTGCAGCTCATCCAAAACGCTGCTGCTAGTGTCCAAACAAAAACTTTGAACACATTACACCAATCCTGAGATCCCTACACTGGCTACCAGTCTCTCAGAGAATTGAATTCAAAGTACTCCTAATTACATACAAATCACAAAATGGTCTTGGACCAAAATACATGTCAGACATCTCCTCCCACCCTATATACCCGCAAGGTCCCTAAGGTCAGCTGAGACTAATCAGCTAATCATTCCAAGAGTGAAAAAACTGTGCAGCAGCTTTCAGTCACGCTACCGCATGCTCCTGGAACAAACTCCTTGAAGAAATCAAACAGGCCCAAACCCTAAAAATATTTAAATCTAAGCTAAAAACCTTCATGTTTTGCAGCAGTTATGATTAAACAGAAACACTTCTATCAATGTCTTTTATCCATTAACTATTGTGTTATTAAATGTTTTATCTATTTACTTCTTATCTTTGCTTTATTCATTGTCATTTTTATTTTCTTACTATGCTCCTCTAATTTATTTTCTTACTATGCTGTATTTTTCAGTAATGTATGTAAAGCACTTTGAATTGCCCCTGCTGTATGAAATGTGCTATACAAATAAACTTGCCTTGCCTTGCCTTGCCTTTTGCCTTGCCTTGCCTTGCCTTGCCTTGCCTTGCCTTGCCTTGCCTTGCCTTGCCTTGCCTTGCCTTGCCTTGCCTTGCCTTGCCTGTTGCCTTCTTGGTGAATTGGCCAAATTGTGTTCGTGATTATAGATGAACAGTAATCTTCTAGTGTTACCTCAGATTTTCAACTTGAATTATGTAACTATGGAACATTAATGGGACACTCAAGGCAATTCACTCTCTTTGTGTTAAGCCTTTCCAGTGTAGCTTTGGACTTGTGCTTGTGTGTTTTCCAACTGAAGGGTGAAATTCTGCCCAAATGGTAGGGGTTCTTCTGTCAGAGGTTAGCAGGTTCACCCCTTAGACGATGTCTCTGCTTTGCTGAATCCATTTTCCTCTTGATTTTGAACACCTCTGTCCCTGCCAATAACAAGCATCCCCATCCTATGATGCTGCCTCATCATACTTGAGGTTATGGATGATGCTGACTCGGTGATGCACTTAGAGCTTTAGATTTGCCTTTAAAGCTTTATTTAAAGCTTCGCTTTTAGACCAGAAATGCACACAGTTGGAGTTCATCCAACTATTGCCCAATTTGGGAGGGTAATTTGAGTGCTTTGTAATAATTTTTGTTTTTCTCCCACATACTGATTCACCCACGACATTTTTGTTATACACTTTTACTACTATTTCTATGCATTTCGAACTGCATTTACATAGTCTCCAAGTAACAAAATGCTAAAACTGTGTGGGGGTTCACATATTTTTTCTTGGCACTGTACATATTTAGTTTTTGTTTTGGAGAGGAGATTAGGTCACGTGTGTAGGCTTTAGCGGTACAGTACATTATGTCCACCCACCTGACACATGTTTAAAACAGAAAATTGTAATCAGAATGATAATGATTCCATTTTGGGTCTTGGCTACTTCTTTACAAGAGTTTAGAAAATTATAGTGTTTATTTTTCATAGATGACTGTACCAATTTTCCATAACTGTCAACTGCTCAATTATGTTTATGGAAATATGAGCACCAGGGAGTTGCATGTGTGGATAAGGCACTAATTGATGTCACAGATTGTTCGCAATAACTTTTCACAGAATGAAATAAAAGTGTAATGTTTATCATGTGTAGATTGAAATAGTTTAGCGATACATATCTGTTATTCGACGAAAACTGAGGACTTTACTTTCTGTTTCCATGGAAACACAGGGGGCTTTGTCTACCAATCAGATGTTATAAATGACTGTGGAATGTTAGACGATTTTGAGTCAGGAGCAACGATATGTCTTGAATGCTTTTACTTCTTTTACTTCTTCTATTGTAAAGCGCTTTGAGTTGCATTTCATGTACGAAAGGCGCTATATAAATAAAGCTTTACTTACTTACTTACTTACTTCTTTATTCATTCACTTTGTTTTAAAGTCTCACTTCCCTTTATTTGGGATTTGGTCAGCATCTGTTTCTCCTCAGGGGGTCCCTGTGCAGATGTTTTCACTGTTCAATTACATTTACCCCAAAAAGTATTAATTAGTCATGAAAACATACTTTTCATTAAAGACCATTGTGTTCATTGTAATATGAAAGGTAAAATGCAACCATAGTTATTTGAAACAAAATGGTGTAATGTGCTCAGGGACTAGTGGATGAGGAGAGGAGGAGACTGAACAGACGGGGCCCAGAGGCAGTCAGGTAGATCTGTGGTGATTAACTCGGTGCCTCTCTCCAGGGAGGGAGATGAGTGAGGGAAACCTAATGAAGGGCTGGTTAACGTTGTCAGCCAGCCTGCCTGTTTGCCATGCCGTGTGTGTGGAGGAGAGGTGCTAAAGTAGAAGTCTCCTCATCATTGTTATAGATGGCTAAGCAGTAATATCTATTTAAAAACTAACAGTAGCTGAAGAGGGCAGTTGATTATGATAGGATCCTACCGACCCTGCTGGAGATTGAAGGCGGAGTTTTGATTTAGAGGGTTTGACACCAATGGTTTTAGAGGTAGCGTTGTCGTGATGGAAGAGCAAGCAGTGGGAAATACTATTACACAGTCATTACAGTCCCATGTGGGGACATTTTGCATTCCGAAAAATCCTCTCCTGATATGACTTATTTAGATTCAAAGCCATGCCTTCCTCTCCAAAGCTGGGATTGTAGAGAGTGTCACTGCTAGCTGCTAATGGAATTTAAAACGGATGTGCTTTATGGCTCTTGCACAGCATTCAAGAAACTCATTTTTATGCCAGCCCTGCACAAAAAATTATCTTCCCCCATCAATTGCCACATTGATGGCAATTGATCCAATCAATGGTGTTGCAGTGATGGCCCTGGCTTAACCCCGGCCTAACAACCGTTGCCCAGTTTAAAGCTTCCTCCCTCCAGTCTATCTCAATATATGCAGATATGGAGCTGAGATCAACATTGAGGCAATCTGCTCACGGGAACATACAGAATTCCATTCCACCATCCACCCTGGATTATTCTTATGAGAGCTCCACAGCACCAGCAGACATTTACTGTAGGACCAAGTAATAGGGAATTACACAAACACACACACACGCACACACACACACACGCGCGCCCTTCGTCCTCCCATCTCATCCCTGTCTAAGAAAAGATTCCTCAAGATTCCTCAGCTTGGCTGCTATCTCCGGTATGGTGATGCAAGACACTCTTATCAAAGAGGCTGACAAAGGAATTACTGCCCATATCCACATAGAAAGGAGGAGCTGATTGCAATCAATAATCAATCAGAGGCAGTCTGACAGGACTCATCGATCACGTCCTAGTACAGAGTCCTGGGTGTAGGGACCCAGCAGGGGGGATGGGCCCTACAGGTGCAGGAGGCTGGGACCTGGATTTTGAGATGTGACCTGGGTGTGAGGCTCCTGCTAAGGGTTGGGATAGGTGAAGAGGACACCCTTTCAGAATGACTTAACTTGTTGTATTTCTGGCATTGATGACATCATAGGTTTATGGCACACATTGTTATGGAAATGTATGATTCTTTCATAGGCAGCTGTTCATCGAGAAAAAAAACGATTAACTGATTGATGTTAACTCATTTTACTTCACCAAAAGTGAGAAAATAATATAAAAAAAGAAAAACTCTGTGTAGAATGTCCTTGTAGAATACTACTTACTATGATAGTAACAAAATGCTTTAATAAGTAGTATTCTACAAGGACATTCTACACAGTAGAAAAAAAGTAAAATCAGTTAACATCAGACACTTCAAATATGTGCCCTGAAAGCACAGATACTGTCTTTTCCTCTGAAAGGTAAATAGTCCCAGTGTCCACTATGACATCAAACATACTTATTGTCTCTTATAGTCCCTTTGGTCTTTTTGAACCCTTTCAGATTATGTTGTCAGTCGATAGCCACAAGCGGTCTGTTTAGAGGACACTTTATTGCATAGGCTTCAGTGGGATCTTTAGTGCATCTGTGGCCGTGGAGGGAGCCGGGACTTCTTTCTTCTGAATACTCCGCAGAGCCACGCAGCCTTGCAGTAAGAGCTTCAGACACATTAGCACACAATACCCGCTGGGCTCTCAGCCAGACATGGTTAGAATACAAATGCTTCGGTCCACTGCTTGTGGCAACACCTTTTTTATAGCGCAACCCTGTCACGTAAAGCACACGCTGAAAGCCAGTCATCACTCACGTACAGGAGCGTGCAAAACTTGAGACAGACTGTTTGGTCGGTGAGAGGCAGACGTGTGATTTTTCCTCTAGCTCCCTCCCTCCCTCCCTCCCTCCATTAAGAGCAATCATTATCTAGCGTTTCCACATGGGCTGTCCATCATGGTGCGTGCCAGTCCATCTAATTACGGACGTATTTATCAAGAGTAGGTAGTTTGCTTTGTTTTAACCCTAATTCAGGGATGTGTCACTGTTCATTAATGCATTAGAGGGATTACCTCAGCGCACAGCATAATGACATCTATTTATTCTTGGTTCTAAGAGGAGCCGAGGGACACACTGGCTCTTTAAGATTTGAAAGAAAAAAGCCAAACAAGATGAGTTACACAGACATTACAGTCCTGGAAATAACATATTTTAATTCCTTTGAAAGAAGGCTAAACATAGAGTAATGGAGTTAATAGGGTAATGTTGTGATGACAATAAAGGCTGAACCTGCAAACTCATTTAATTCACCTTGATTTAAAAATTGCTGAGTATTTTCACACTGCTTCGCATTGAGTATCTGTCTAATCTAGAGACCATCCCTAAGAATCCTAGCAATTAGACTGCTCATCAAGCCCATGGTTGATGAGCCCATGATAGTCTTGGTATTCCAATCAGCTGCTGTGATTACAGGTAGGATGACAAAGTGCAAAGTGGCTAATCGCTTGCCTAAGGCATCCTCTACAATCATACAGTATTACATTTGATATTCTGTAGGTAAACTGTCACCTTTTGTCTTTGATTTCTCTTACTGAGGGAAAAAAGGGTGAAATTATATAGTTTGCCAGTTCATATAACACTTCGTAATATTCATATATTTTGGGGGATTTTGTTGGAGAGGAAGGCAAGTGGCAGAGAGCAGGAGAAAAAAGAGCAATTTCAAGCAAGAGAAAGATTTGTTTGACGCTCAAAGTAGCATGCAAAAACAGTGAAATGAGAGAGAGAGAGAGAGAGAGAGAGAGAGAGAGAGAGAGAGAGAGAGAGAGAGAGAGAGAGAGAGAGAGAGAGAGAGAGAGAGAGAGAGAGAGAGGGCGACATCTACTTACCCTCTACCCCCCTGTACAGTTCTCCAGTGTCATAATGAAGAAGAATAAAAAGCATGACTACTGCCCATGGCCCTAGGCCCGAGCATAGATTACTGGTAGTTAGATGATTCACTTACTTAGTCAAACTTAGTATTTGTTGTAAGTCGCTTTGGATAAAGGTGTCTGCTAAATGCCAAAAATGGAAATGTAAGCGTAGAGAGAGATAGAGAGAGAGATGGTGTTGTTGGAATGTACCTCGCAAGGTCACAGGATTGATCTGGCGCAGTAGGTGTTCCATCTTGAGTCCAAGCCTGTGGAGCTGGCATTGGCCAAGGCCACCTGCTCGCTAGGGAAGTCCGCTGATTCTGCATGGAGTTGCCAAGGGGGATTGACCAGCACCGCTCGCCTTCAAGTGCAGCCAAATCCTGTCGCTTCCAAAAAACCTTTCGCCATACGCCCAACGGCCTTGGGAGATACGCTGCCACGACCGTTCAAGCATGTCTTTGTCTTTCTTTCTCCAACAGACGTGGCTCTGGGCTTCCATCCGAGACGCCGCGTTACTCAATTTTGGCAGGAAACTGCACATATGTTTCGGTACATGCGCCCTCTTAATCTTATGTTAGCTGTACTGTCATCTACTGGATGGTCTGATTAAACCTGACCACTCTCTGCAGGGAGACTCCTCCAAGGCGAGTAGTTATCAGAATGATGGTTTGGTCCTAAAAACACGTTAGGCCATTGTTACTCATATCGCTATACAAATGCATGTGTGTGTGATCAAACACAACGCATCGGCAGTGTCTTTCAATCTCGGAAACGCATTGAAACTATCTAAAAGATTCAACGTTTTTAAGTGACCTAGTGTCTTTGTACACAGCAATATCCTAAGTGTAATCTAGAAATGCATATTGTTCCTCAATGGTCGTCTGACCCATAACTTTAAGATTTCTTGTGCATTGGCCTTTCTCAGAGAAACCTGCTAACAGAAGAGGATTCCGCTCTGCCCCCTTCACCCAGGATGCCATTCCATTTGGCCTTGCAGCAGCAAAATAAAAGATTACCCTCAGACACACCATTATTTTCTATGATGGCACTCATACATCAAGTCTGCACTTACTTGTGTTGGACAAGGATCGAACAGGAAAACAGAGTGTGGCTTTCTTCAGATCTGAACCACCCTCTGTGAAATTAAGAATTGCTACACTAAGCAGGGACCCTAGCATGTGGAAAAATGATGAAACGTATTCGGTACAAGCTGTGCATTGCGAAACCCTCTAATTCACTTGCGAAACATGTTCATGGAAATATAGTTTGGATAATGAAAACGGTCATGTTCATATGATTTTGAGGAGTCTCTAACCTATTATTCTACAGATCCTTCTCAACTGTGCAAGTAAACAAATTTCTGATACTCCGGATGAAATGTATTATTATTCCATTAAAGCGTTTGATATGTGACATTTCCATATAAATTCCATCACTGCCAAAATTGGGTTTGAAGAGACATTGTTTTTCTATCAAGGTTTGCCCATTGCCCTCATCATGTATGCCCTGAAGCCACTGACGAAATAGGATACAGTGAAGAACAATATAAACAGCCAACAGACCATTCTGCACCTTCCCTGTCCCCACTTTATCCATCAAAGGGTCCCTTAGAATAAACGTGATTGTATTTCTGCCCAGACATTCATTATAAATGAGACAGTCTCATCTCTCTTGTTCTTTTAAAATTTGGTGGAAACGGAATGAGAGAGAGAAAGAATGAATGGAGAGAGGGGAAGATTGTGCAGATTGATTACTATTGAAGTCTCTCTTTAATAGCCGCTAGAGTTCTACTCCACTGAGTCTGTAGATGGCTGTATCAGGGGTTGTATAGACCAGAGATACGCCACTCCTTTGAAGTACTTTTGGTTTTGCGAGAGATGGGGAAGATGGCGCTAGTCCCATGGGATACAGGGATGCAGTACCACAGGATTCTGACCAATTACCAAGCAGTTATAGATTATCGTTATGGACAGTCGTCGTTGCTAGGTTACGTTGCTATGATCACGTTTTTCTCTCATGCCCTTGTCCTAGCAACACGTGTGTAAGACTAGAGCAGGAGGCTCGGAAGGCTAGGAGAGAGCCAAATTAAGTGTATTTTTAACAATCAAATGACCACACAAAATGTTTCTAGACTATTCAGTGATGTGAAAAACCGAAAGGAAAAGCTGATAATCCATATCATTTTGGTGTGAGTGGAGTTTTTGTCCTGCCCTCCCATAGAAGACCTGTCTAAAACAAAAACTGCATTTGGTCTTATTTAAAATAAGCGCCCAGAGAGGCGGCAGAGTGAACTGGCTTCCTTTAAAGAGGTTTTGGCTAGATCATTATATATTGAAGCTCTCTGGCCGTGTGTTGTCGAGCCTGTGGTGTAATTACACTTAACACTAGTTGATGGAACTTGGATCCAGACAACACTATTAAAGTAGACCTGTCTGGAGTAGGCTATGCACTGTGCTGCATACACTCTGTCTTGTCAGAGGTGGATGGATGGACACTGATAAGAACCAAACAATTGAAATCAGGCTGTAATACCACGTCATTTTGTTATTAAGTGTCCTTTTGCCAAATAACCACCGTATCACTAATTCAAAATATATTGTCCATGATTTGGGTGGGATTTCATCAGCTTGACGTAAGAAACACGAGCACATTAAAAAATGCCGTGCTGTGTAGAACGAATGACAACTGAGATGCCATCCCCATGATAGCTTACTGAAGTAATGGAAAAACAAATAGCCCTTAGGCCTATTCCTCTGATGGTTCTGCTGTCCAAGGGCCTCATTACTTTGTGTCTTGCACTAGCAGCACATTTTGTAGTATTGATTGGTGAAAGTGGTCCGCACAAGATGGGCATCCTATACGTACTGTAGCAGGAGATTCCAAAGAGAATTAATCTTAAATGTATCAATACTCCTTAATACCGAAGTGACGATGTGTGGAGGTAATGTTTTATTATTATAGCCGATGCCAACATGCTCTGCTATGGTGCAATAAGCATTTTGGGAAAGGCTAGAAAGTCATAAAGCTTCAATGATGACAAAACCTTAAGGTCCAAATGGTCCCTTTTCTGCATCAGTTCACAATGTCAAAAAGTGAAGTTAATTCACTCAACTACATGAAACCTCAGAGTTTTCCTATCCTGTAAACATTTTTGTTGCGTTTCCGATTTTCTTCTCTCAAATGAAAAACTCACCTGTGGGGTGTCTGTTTTATTTTCAAAGGCGTAGCTTGGTGGCTCACCCTACGTGAACTCAGCCCTCCCACAGCTCTGTGACAGTCGGGTGTAACAAGGCAGGTATCCAGCAGCTGACTGACAGGTTCTGCTCAGGCTCTCTGCTGTGTTAGCAAGGCTTTAGTTCAGACAGGATTGTTAAGAAAGCCGACACCTCACTTCTGCCACATCAACTGCCTGTCTTGACAGCTGCCTATGAAAGACGGGTCATTGAGAGTTAACTCATTCAATACTTCATAGCACGTCCACACAAATAACGACCTGACACCAATTACCCGCGCTCTAACCCACCTTCCGTCATCCTTGCTGCTGCCAAGGCGTCTCCTGTTTTTGAGGTCGGTGAGTGATCTCGTTCAGTAACGCTTACTTTGGCCTCCTCTGGCTCAGGGTATTCAGAACACATAACAATCTTGAACGTATCACGCTGGAGAAGGTGATGCCATCATCTGTTATGCCAGTGACAGTGTCTGGCAGCACTCCTGTTTGATTAGGGTCAATATTGCTTCAGTCATCTAGGAGCTCATCAGTGACAACGACACAGGTTCGTAGACAAGGCAGACAAAATGGCAGGCGATTGTCTAGTGCCATAGTTTAAGTGCCGAGCCATTCATCATGTCCTCATTCAGAAATGATACCAGCAGCTTGTGGTGACACTGCTTGTACAGGTGCTGTCACACAGTGAAATGAAATGAACTTACCTTGAAGAAAGTCACAATGAATTAACGCTTGTGGCGCAGCATGAGAGGCCGAAATGCATATTGTATACTCTCTCCGTGTGACTGATATTTATATGGAAACAGTGGAGTGGGTCCAATGGTCCAAAACATGCTCTTTTTAATTAGGCTAAAACCCTTAAACCGAATATACTGTATTGCCAAACCAGGCTAATTAATAATCAGGTTAGATGATAAATAGCCTGCTCCTGCAGTTTTTCTTAGCTTGTAATATATCTCACAGTCACTTAGCTATGTACAGAGCCTTTGGAAAGTATTCAGACCCTTTCACTTTTTCCACATTTTGTTGTGTTATAGACTCAATTTAAAATAGATTAAATTAAAATAATTTGCCATCAATCCACGCACAATACCCCAGAATGACAAAGCGAAAACACGTTTTTAGAGATTTCAGTAAAAAGTATTACAATTTAAATACAGAAATACCTCATGCACATAATTATTCAGACCCTTTGCTATGACACTATTAAAATGAGCTAAAATGCAAAAATGTATTCAACTTCATTGTTCATGTAATTTTGGAATTAATATCTCCTATTGATTCCTATGCAAATCAGAGACCCTATAAAAACAAAGATATTAATTCCAAAATGACATGAACTATTATCCTTGCATTAAGATGGTCTCAATTCAACTTATTGAGTGATTTGTTCCTTTTTTGCTTTGTCATTCTGGGGTATTGTGTGTGGATTGATGGCAAATTTAATCAATTTTAAATTGAGTCTATAACGCACCAAAATGTGGAAAAAGTGAAGGGCTCTGAATACTTTCCAAAGGCACTGTATCTGGGAGGCTGCTTTCAAACAGTATTTGGGTCTGCTTTTTGGCACACATTGCTTAATTTCGAAGTAGACTAATATATCAGATCTGACTAACATTCATTTCAAACTAATCTCGAATTATTTCATTTTACAGAAACTTGAACGTTTTGCCCTTTGGAAAATGCTTTGGTATAGAACATTGTCCCCATGAATTATTGCTGATAACATGACTTGAATGGTTGACACAGGATTTAAATAACCGTGAATGCTCTCACTGATACTGTACACTGCAACATTTTATCTGTCATTTGATGTGAGTGTTAGCTCAATGACCTTGTTAAAAGCCTCTGGGATTTCAATGATTCATTGATGTTGTATAGGCAACAACAGATACTGGGAATGCATTGTCAAAGTATGAACAGTGTGATTCTTCAGTAGAAACAAACTATGTTCGAGATTATCCCCAAATATGCACTTTTGCCAAAGGTTTTTCTAGATCATTCTCTTGCTTTACTTTCATTTTTTTGGGCTGGGGATTGTACTAGAAAACATTTATCCCTATTGTCTTTTTTTCAGATGATTTTCACATTTTATGAAAAGATTGTGTCAACACACATCCTCCCCCTGTAGAAGTAAATTACACATTTGTAGGGCAAGATGGATTCTACTCAGAATTGTGCATAAATTCATACCAGATGTTAAGTGGCAGCTCTGGATTGACAATTTAGTATCAGCTGACAACTTGTATCTTTGGGTTGTTTTATCAAATGTTTGCTTCAACAGTTAGTAAAATGTGCTGTCATACAGCATTCTGCATTATTGAGCTAAGGGGGACTGGTACAGTATTATACTGTAGACTATGTGTTGGCAGTTCAGTAAATGGCAACAATGTCAATGAAACCACTGTTGATCGTCCTTCACCTGCCACCGTCAAATCCATTAGAGCTACCAGACATTTGATTGATACCACACCATAGTAGGCTGGAAATCCAATCACCGTCCAATGAAAAATGGCTGTATGGTTTTAGTTAGTCAATCCGGTTGGACCTCCCCCCTACCCTCATCCGAATGGGATTGGCATGTTGACAATTGACTCTACATTAATCAACTCACAATTCTGTTTTGAATCTAGGTTTTAATGTTTTCCTCCACTGTACTATTTCTCCATCGCTCGGGAACCCGTGTTTCCTTAATGAGTGGCGCGGTATGACATTGGATGCTTGGAGCGCTTTGCTTAGATCGGCAATTATGCATGTAGCCTGTTGACATGTGACTAAACTAAATTAATGGCCTCCAGCAGAGGAGTGTCATTCACAATGCCACGTCTGCGCTGGTGACATTGGTCTATACATCACCCCTACCATGTCCTTGTGCTTATTTGAGGGGTGTAGCTTTCAAACCAACAAGCCTTTTCTCCAGCAGTCTTTAAAAAAAAAAAAAATCTGAGTGGGGCAGTCCCACTCATATTTTCCATTTTTATTGATGGTTACAGTGAAGATTTAGACAGGAAGGATGGGTGAGAGAGAGAGAGGAGGGATGACATGCAGGATATGTCCCCGGCCGGAATCGAACCGGGGACCCTGCGGTTACATGGTCAACGCTTAACCCGCTACGCCACCTAAACGCCCCGTCTTTTTTTTTTTAAGTCAGGAAATATTGTTCACCGTGAGTAATCGTAATAGTCCGTAGAGCTTCGATTCAAGCTGAATGCCCCATGTAATGTGGTCCACGATTGCTATATTTTATGATTATGGCTGTTGTGGGTTAATAAAGACTCTCTTTTACCTGGAGATCCAAGTGGTCGGATTGCCTTGCATTGTAGCTTGGCGCCATTGGTGTGTGAATGGGTGAATGAGAGGCCACGCGCTTTGGAAGAAGGCACTATATAAGTGCAGTCCATTTACCAGATAGAATAAAGCCCTTAATCTGATTTTGTCCTTTACCCATGATGAATGGAAAGGTGTTTTAAGATCACTCTCTACTACATACTGAAACACATCTCTCTCTCTTCTTCTGCTTGATAGATGTGTACTGTTCTGGGGCTTTCTGACTGAACATCTGTAGGATCTATTAGCATCTGGTTTCAAACAGGCTATTGTGTTGCATTATGATGCCACTGTTACAGTACGTACAGGTGGCATAAGGACCCAAATACAGAATTGTGTTGAGGTATGATTAGATACAAATATATAGCTTAGTTTTTTTATTGAAAATGAAACAACAATTCCACAATAATTGCTAGTTCATTGTGACGCTGAAACCATACTATTGATTTTGTCTGGTATTTTCCAACTCTTCCAATGCTTAGTGTATGTTATCTACTAGCTTGAAAGCATGACAAGGAAGATATTTGTGTGCAAAATAGCAGTGTTGTCAATGATACAGGCAAGACATAGCATCTCAGAGTAGCAAAGCAGCATCTCAGTTAGCTACCTCAGCAACTCTTCACAATACACAGTCCATTGCTCTCAAGGCTCACTAACGGCCAAGCTCCACCTGCTGCGTTGCGTCAACTCGCCATCGGCGTTGCGTCAACTTCCCGTTGTCCAAGCTCCACCTACTGCGTTGCGTCAACGTTGCGTCAACGTCAACGTTCTACTCTTAGCTCCACTGGCTAGCTCGTACTTGGAGCTGTCCGTGGTACCACGTGGTACAATTGGTCTCATTGTGACGTCTGCGTCCACCGTCAAAAATCAAACTTTTTTGAATGTCTACTTTGGACGCAGCCATCGGACGCAACGCTGACGCAACGCAACGCTGACGCAACGCAGCAGGTGGAGCACCTTTCATTGATTACAATGCATTTGATCCCAATTTCGGACGCAACGCACATTAGACGCAACGCTGACGCAACGCTCGATGGCCATGGTGGAGCTTGGCCGTAAGGCTTCAACAGAGTATGTCGCTCTCAGGAAAGAAATGACTGACGTATTTATCACCGGAAGAGATGATCTGCTCCAAAACCAAGATATTTCATTTGGCTTTGGCATAATGGCTGATATTTGTTCCAATGCAACTTATTAAAATGGCTTAATACCTCTCTGAACTCAAGTGAAGCGTATCATGAGTATGAGTATCATGCACTACTGTAAGAATATGACATGTTTCCAGTGGCGTGCAGTCAGGTGAGGCAGGGTAGGCAGTGCCTCACCCAGGCATTTAAGAAAGAAAAAGAATATCAGTCTTTTTAAAATATTTTTTAATTATTTTTTTATCTCAAAAAAATATATATTTTTAATTTCTTTTACTCATTATTCTTAACTTTAATGTGTTAATATGTTGTTAAAATAAAAATAAATGATGTAAAATGTGTTGTTTTAAAAATATAATGCATGCCCTGGCACCAGGAGAGTTTGCTCCCAGAGGCTGAGGCAGACTGTGCTTGTGCTTCTGTGCTATGCGAAGTGACAGACCAACGGTTTCGTAGGTTTGCGCATGCGTAGTCTGTTCTCACATTGTCTTCATTGGTGGACGTTGAGGCACCGTCCCACGCTGCTTCTGACAGCATGATTGATAGTTTGCGTTTGGCTTGCCGTAGCGGCATCCTCTGCTGTTCGCGCCGCGGTTCTAGGTGAATGTAGGCAATGCCATACAGGCTGTTGCGCTACGCTATGTGTAGTTATGAGATAACAATACATTTGACATTTTTGACCAGCTATTTGATAGTATAGTATATATGGGCTATGTGATTGACTTTAGTATAGTATATTAGCCTACATTACAGTCATTTAGCCGACGCTTTTATTCAAAGCGACTTACAATAATTGCATTTAACGTAGGAGTGTACTGCTTTTTTAAGGCAAAATGAAGAATAGCAAACTAAAAATACAGTATAGCAATATAGCAATAGCAATAGCATAGAGAAGAATAGCAAACTAACAATACAATAGGTGCAGGGAGGATTCTGGTAGTAGACCTACTTCTTGAAGAAGTGAGTTTTGAGCCTGCGTTAAAAGATATAAGGGCTATTGATTTCCTTTATAGTATGCGCTATGCCATTTGAAGTCTGGCTGCTGCGTTAATCGCATTTTTTTTTTTAATAGCTCACTGCCTACCCAGCCAATGACCTCACTGCACGTTACTGCATGTTTCATACTTGTACATGACATCACATGAGTAAAGACAAAAAGAAACACACAGTAGAGATTTATCACACACCTGGAATTATGGAACAAGAGTGCCATGTTACGTGTTAGTATGACAATTAACTAGTAGCTAACCCAGTACAGTAGCAGTACTTTGTCAACTCAAAGTAAAATCACTACACACAGTGTGGCCAGGCTGTTGCTGGTTTTGTCATGTTTAGGAGAGGCTAAAGTCTGTATTCAGTATCATGTTGAAGATGAAGTAACTAGGGCTGGGCAAACGATCAACATTTCTTTTTCGATAATCGCAAGAATTAACGATCACTTATCGATTAATCGATAAGCTTTTTTTTCATTAAAAAAATAAAAAATAAAAAATAACAAGCATGTTTTCCCTGGGGAAAAACTTTATTTGTGTTGCTATTGCACACATTCATTCATTCACATTCAAACTAGACACTACAGTCAGATAACAAACCTCTTAAACAAGGCAGTGAGTAGCCTAAATTGTTTAACTTAAAAACACATTTTACGTTATAAATAAACATATAGAAAATAAGTAACTCACCATAGGAGCAGTAAAAAAAACAGTTGCTCACAAATAGGAGGATGACTGAAAACGTTAGTGTCCTTATTTTTTTTTTTCAATTTATTAATGATCATCGAGCAAAATATTTTGTGATCGACCAAGATCCTTATCGATCAATTATCGATCGTCGATCATTGATGCCCACCCCTAGAAGTAACCCCATTACATCACCACATTGCTGAACATGGCAGACACACAAGTGACCGAATTACATTTGTTAGTGCATTTGACTTGTGGCTACTAAACGTTTAGGGTTAGGGTTATTTTTTGGGCTATGGCTGGTCACACTAATAGGATGCACAGTACAATCTTGTCTAGACAGATAGACATGATGCTTAAAGCAGTCCACTCCACAACCCACTCAGCCAGCTTAGTCATTCAAACATGAAACGGTTTTGGTTCTCACTTTCATCTTGTTGAACACGGATTGTAAATCAATATCTCTGATGTGTTTAGTTGTATGTTCTGCCAATACAGTATGTGTCGCAGTTATCCGTTAAGTATAGAGACAACGTGTTACCAGTTCCCTTATGATCCAGCCATGAAGTTTTTTTACTTTTTTGGAAAGAACATAAATTGTTTGTTTTTTATGCATTACAGTAACGCCAGACACCCACAGTACCCACTGGCCTCGTTGCACATAACACAGTATTCTTCCAAACAACACAGGCTACAGCACTGGAGTACATAGAGCAATAGCTGTTGGTTTTGTGGTTAACCCCAATAGAATATGATGCTTTATGTGCTAAAGCAGTGGGGGGGGGGGTTGTCACTGCTTCTGTGATAAGTCACCAACCTTAGAACTCAAATATATCTATTATGCATAAGCTTGTGTTTTGTATGTGTTGTTGTGTGTGTGTGTGTGTGTGTGTGTGTGTGTGTGTGTGTGTGTGTGTGTGCGTGCGTGCGTTCATGTGTGCATGCATGTTTGTGTCTGTGTTTTCAAGAGAGACATGAGGGAGAGATATACGGTAGTAGAATGAAGAAATTAAGTGTCTGTTGATTTTGTCTTTGTGTGTGTATGTGTGTGTGTGTGTGTGTGTGTGTGTGTGTGTGTGTGTGTGTGTCTGTGTGTGTGTGTGTGTGTGTGTGCGCGTGTGTGTGTGTGTGTGTGTGTGTGTGTGTGCGCGCGCGCGCGAATGTCTGTGTGTGTGTGTGTGTGTGT
The DNA here is from genome assembly GCF_963989245.1 of Nansenia antarctica. Taxonomy (NCBI): domain Eukaryota; kingdom Metazoa; phylum Chordata; class Actinopteri; order Argentiniformes; family Microstomatidae; genus Nansenia; species Nansenia antarctica. Next base: position 67,615,994 of record NC_137689.1, on the reverse strand, counting down.
GTGCGTGTGTGTGTGTGTGTATTTCTTCTCATTGATTTTCCCTGCTATGCTGATGGGATTTACCAATCATTCCTCAGCATCCTTGAAAGCGTCCCTGGTTACACAGAATATGACTGCTCTCAGGATATCCTGCCAGCTGCTTTACCTTGGAGCTCTTTTTGATCCAGTCCAGTGAAGATTTGGATATAGGTCACCTCCACCATAATCGTTTTTAATGAGACTTTTAATTTGGATTACCCTGCCAGTGTGCTAATGTTTCACTGCGTATAATGGAGGACATTATTTCTCATGCAAATGCCAAGCCGGCCTTCATTCTATGTCTATTTCACCCCCATGGTCTGTGCACTTTTGGATTCAGGCAAAACGCGGCTGAGAGTCGTTGGGATGTGTATTTAGAGTGCTCACTTAGAGTAGTCAACTGTGTACGTCCTTGCTGTCACCGACCTGTCTGTGACCGACCTGTCTTATGGCTGATGGCTGATGGCTGATGACAGTCACATCCAGTCTGACAGGAGATGTATGACCGATCGACCATACAGGAAGATGATTCAGCGGTGCCCTGGTTTATGAAGCTCAGGGGGACGTAGAGGAACCAGACGGATCTCCAGTGTGTTCGATCTGTGAGCGGCCTCAGAGCATTAGTATAGTGCTCGCCGAGTGAGTGATGGCGCTGGTGGAGAGGTTGATGGTGATGGTGATGGTTGGTGGTGAGGACATGACATAGCTGACGGCTACTACTGCAAAGCCTTCCCACAATCCCCTGGGCTGCTGCCGGGGTTAGCTGGTTGACCCCTGAACTTATGCTAAGCTTTAGGCGCGCGCTCGCGCGGGAGGGGGGTGTGTATCATTAATATTCATGTTGAGACCCAAGCTAGCTGACGGAATGCCCTAGCGTTGCTGCAGTGTTACCAAGGGCAACACCCCCTCCTACACCATGCTTGACCGATTCTGGGACTACAGTAGCAACCCCCTACATATGCTCAAGGGGCTACACAAACACACACACACACACACACATGTTTTTTCATTTGAAAACACTCATGATATTACTGCTCATTTTGCTGTTTGATTACTTACAAGCAGTTGGTGTATTTTTAACCACTATCTCTCCCACCCTGCATCTATGTCATCCATCTGCATCGGTCAAACACTCCACTTAGAAAAAAGGTACCGTTGTCCTATATATTGGGAAACTGATATTGGTCAGAAAACTGTTGATGACACACACATCTATCTCAGGTCATGAGAGCATTAAAAATATGTATATAAAATGCAATGTCTCATCTTCCGTAACATGCATTACTTCCTTCAAACCTTGAAAATATGTATATCAATGGTACAGTGCCATGAATGATGGGGAGATCCCCATTATGATCATCATCCGCCTGCTGTCTTTATGATGATACTTACAAGAAAACTACAAATGTTTATTTTTTTTACCTGAACGAACTGAACAGTACCTGTTGGAGGCTGGTGGAGGTAGAAACGTGTGTTTGATACCATTCCTCATTACGTTCCTCATTCCGTTCCATGCATGACGATGAGCCCGTCCTCCACTGTGTTGTATACAGTATAGTGTTTTGTTTGTTTCGAATAAACATCCTCCATTCAAAACAATACTATAGTGGAGTGTAGCATCAGTGTTTATTAGAGGCATGATTTCAGTGTATACAGAATTATTTGCAAACAGAAATGCAAAGCCGTGGAGGGATTTTCCTCATTAATTGTGAGTATGAGTGATTATTTATATCCATGTCCGTCCCAAAGCAGAGTCAATTGGCCAAACACAGAGCTAACTAAGCGGTACAATTTAAGTATGCTATTTATGATCCTCTGATCCAACTTAGCATTTAAATTTCCTGCTCTGTTTCCTTCCCTGGACCAGTCCCTTTGCTCTTAATCTCAATAAGACTGGGTTGTCACTAAAGCCCAATCCCAAGATGACATCTAGATCATACCCCCTATTGTCGTTGTGTCAATCTGACAGCATAGGTATCGGTAAAGCAATACGGTAATACAGATCCTTCTTTCCATCTGATAGATTTTGGCGAAATAATAACTACAATATTGTTTTTAAACCTATCCAATCCTCTCAAATCTAGGGGACTTGGGAATTGGCGTTCTCGGGTCAAAAGGAAAGGACAGTGTTTTATGTGGAATCAGTCCACCGAATGTTGTCAACACTGCTGAGCAGTGCCAATCACCTTGTCTCTGAAATGGACACATATATTATTCATCATAAGCATGTTTTATTTATGAGGGCTGTCGAGATGCAGACACTGTTATTGATTTCCCCCCAGAACATATTTACTGTGCTAATAAGTCTTTAACGTGAACACTCGCTCCATATTTACCTTTGAATGATGATCCGGGCCTAACATGCAGGAGTGGGGGTGCTAAACAGGAGTTTTGTATTAAGACCTGTTTTTACCACTTAGTCTTATGATAATTGTGTTTGTTTTATGGATTACCATCATCAGGAGGTGTTCTTCTATTGGCCTCTCCTAAAAGGATCCTAGGATACCTTGCACACAATCACGTTCATGTGTGTTTTAAGTAATATGTTTTTCACACTCTGAGAAAAAGTCTTGACGTCACATAATTTTGACATTGAATATACACATAATATACATTTGTCTCTCTGTGAATGGCTTTGCCGCCAAAAAGGGGAAAAAAAAGAAAAAACTGAAAATGCGCGAGTTAGTTTAACTCACGTCTCCTATATGACAGACTTGATGGCAGAGGCTTAATTTATGCGCCTTTCCGCGGTCGATAATTGTGAAGTCAGACACACAATGACCTGTGACCAATCACCTCAACCACCAGAGGCTCTCCAACTGCTGTTAGGAGGGACAAGATGAGAGGTTGGACAATGTCCACAACAGATTGGCCCTTTATGGACCGACGACAGAGAAGGAGGGGGTTGGGGGGACGGGAGGCAGGGGCGGGGGGCGGAGGGCGGAGGGCGGGAGGCGAGGCGATCCGTGAATAGAGGCCTTTTGTTGGTCATCAGTCAGAGGACCTCTTCAGTGGACAACAATGTAAACACAGGAAATTAACAAGACGAGAAGAGGGGCAGGTCAATATGCCTCTTGACCCAGATAGACTGGTCAACACTAGGCAAAAGAAAGACAACTTTTAATTGGACAATGACTGGGCTATCTGTCATTTAAACAGTTAGAATTAGTTTGGTTTGTTAACTGGACTCGTCTCTTGCCTGATCAAGTGTAATGTCATGATGAAGTTCTAGCATTCCTTGGTTACATTTCTCTTATGAACTACATGCAGATTGCACCAGAATCTCTGCATTCTCAAGTTGGTATACTCAATATGTTTTATGAAACGATAAACCGTGGGTGTGTGCCTTCGAATGAGTGGGTTACACAGTCTGTGTACTGTATGTCTTGTAATACACATGATCAGATTTTGTAGATGGTGGTGCCACAGCAGGTGGTGGCTTGTGGAGGTAGAAATTGGAGGACAGGCTCATTGTAATGCAAGGTCCTTTTTCTACCTCCACCAGCCTCCCCAGTGCCACAGGCAATGTATAGATGTCTCTGTGACATATCCGTGTTATCGGTGGTGCTGAGACAGGAACTCACTGCTGTCCAATATCTCAGCTGAATACACTTCTGTGGTGGGCTTAAGCCATCAATCCGCATGATCCTCTTCAAATATACTGGTGAAGCTCTCGAAAATTCTAACTCGCAGCTATTCTTTTGATTTCCTCAAACAGCCTGACCTATCCACAAACATAAAACACATTTTCGCAGGTGTAAGCCCTATGGATAACTTGGTCTATCTACCGGTAACCCTGAGCCTATGCTATCCAATAATAAGGCAGGACTCTCTGATGTACAGTGCAAGGATGGGTAGACCAGATCCATCCATTAAGGTGCCAGAGGGCATTCATTTCAGCTCTTGTTTGTCATGTAGCCTACTGTATGCTGATGATATTGTTGTTTTTGTTGGCATTGACCTCGGTCTCCTTTCCCCAGCGTTTGTCATATTATCCTCACAGCTTAGCCTTCCTATCATCCCCAGCTGTAATTCTAACTGAGCCGTTGCTCAAGCAGGCCTATCTAGCCATATAGCAGAAGAACCAGGAAGAGCATAGAAATTGAAAAATCAATGTGGCTACCAGGCTTGGCCGAGAGGTTGAAACCAGAAACTGCCTGAAAATGGCATAGTTTTCACTCCTGTCAAAAGCTGTAGATCCTCATCTATGACATTGGTGAAAGGACACACACACGCACACACACACACACACGCACACGCACACGCACACACACACACACACACACACACACACACACACACACACGCGCACACACACACACACACACACACACACACACACACACACACACACAGATACACGTATGTCCTCTGCACTCGGCATGTGCTGACAGAAGGACAGAACTTATTTACATAAATGTGTGGCAGCACTCATACTCATTAGCATTTATCAAGTTAGATAAACAGTGCTTTTATTCAGATGCTGTAGTGATTCATGGAGATACAGCTCTGGGTATTGAATGGAGGCAACCCAGAATAACAAAACTGGTTCCATGGTTTCAAAACATGCAGTCCTACTACAAGGACAAAGCAATTAGGTACAGTCCAAGTTTCAAAAAATAATTATTGAAACAAAAATATATTCAAATTTTACCTGCAATGATTTGAATTTCAGTATGTCATTTGCTCTGACTACTTCTAATCTGAACCACCAAAACACGTAGCATGGCTCTTGGAGGCTGCTTAATAAAACATCTGTGGGGTAGATGTAGTCATTATTGGCTTACAGGCTATGTCTTGAGTCTAAAACAGGGGATGATAAAAAATCAAAAAGAGACATCACAAAAAGGCTGTTCATCTAGGATTTAGAACAAAACCCATGCTAACTCTATACCGCTGCCGATAGACAGTCTCAACCTCAACCTGATCAGGAACAAATGTCCAGTCAATGCACAATTTCATTACTGGACAAAGAAAAAAACATACAAATAGTTGATGCAATGAATCACAGTAGCCTAATGTTTAGTACAACATTGCACACGTGAACTAGTGCACTATTGTGAGGATGTTAGTCAAGGAATGTTAGTCAATACATATTCAATACCATTGATTTTATGTAGCGTTTTGATGCCTAGGGTTCAGTATTGGACATGTACTGCATTAGACAGGATCATGGCTATCCTCTGGGTCAGAGCAAGGATCAGCTTTTCCAATGTTTTCCAGATTTTTCGGCTGATGGAGGTATGTCGTTAAACAGACCTCTCCTCTCGTATGTTTTGACCCTAATGATTTCCAGGTGAATGGCATTTCTGAAGAATGAGTAGGTCTTTCACACCAGAGTGGGGGTTCATGAATACATCTAGCCATAGATGAGAAACATACACTGATGTTTTTAGCACTGATGGTAGTGGTGGTTGGTAAAATAACAGGTTGAAGTAAACCCACTACACTACTAAATTATTGTATAATTACCATCTTATCAAGCAATTCTATTTGATGTCTCTTCAGAGCAACTACAAAGAAAGTTGTCTTTCAGTTTTGGACTCATGTTGGCATGAACCATGTAAGGCAAGGCAAGTCCAGTTTATTTGTATAGCACATTTCATACAACAGGGACAATTCAAAGTGCTTTACATACATTATTTAAAAATACAGCAAGAGGAGCAGTAAGAAAATAAAAATTACATTGAATAAAAGCAAATATAAGAAGTAAATAGATAAAACATTTAATAACACAATAGTTAATGGATAAAATACATTGATAGAAATGTTTGTGTTTAATCATAACTGCTGCAAAACATGAAGGTTTTTAACTTAGATTTAAATATTTTAAGAGTTTGGGCCTGTTTGATTTCTTCAGGGAGTTTGTTCCAGGAGAATGCGGAAGTGTGACTGAAAGCTGCTGCACCGTGTTTTGTTTTCACTCTTGGAATTATTAGCTGATTTGTCTCAGCTGACCTTAGGGACCTTGCGGGAACATAGGGTGGGAGGAGATCTTATATGTATTTTGGTCCAGGACCATTTTGTGATTTGTATGTAATTAGGAGGATTTTGAATTCAATTCTCTGAGAGACTGGTAGCCAGTGCAGGGATCTCAGGATTGGTATGATGTGTTCAAACGTCTTTGTTTTTGTTAGGACCCTAGCAGCGGAATTTTGGAGGAGCTGCAAATTACGAACAGCTCCTTTAGATAGGCCTGTTAGTAGACCATTACAATAATCAAGTCTACTCGAAACAAATGCATGGATTTTTCAAGGTCTTGCTTGGACATGAAACTTGTCATTCTTGTTATGTTTTTCAGGTGATAGTAGGCTGATTTAATTATCGAGTTTATGTGGCTGAGTCTAGAATTAGACCATGATTTCTATACAATTATCTCTGTTTTGTCCTCGTCTAGTTGGAAGAAGTGTTGTGTCATCCAGGTGTTTATGTAGAAGAGTTGTGTGAGAAAGCTAGGCTAATTGAGACAGAAAAGTAACAATGACCGTAAAAACTAGCAGAGGACCAGTTGTTTATTCTACTAAAGTCAGTATTATATAGAGGATGGAGGTAGACATCGGATGATGGCTCATTGTAATGCATGGAATGGAAAGAGGAATGGGATCAAACTATTTATACCTCCGCCAGCCTGCCCTGATAAAGCTGGTGGTCAGACAGAGATCCAGTTGGTAACAGAACTCCCCAGCTGTCAGCAAGAGCAGAGGCATTACATCAGGAACCATAACACTCTGTTACCGTCAACCACTTAATGAAGCTGCGTCGATAATCAAGGTCATTTTCACTTATTTACTCTCTTTAAATCCTACCACATCTTTCGCTGGCGTGAGACACAGGGGGCGAGGGGAGTTAGTCGTATCGGAGAACTCGAGTCAAGAGGTTAGAGTTGGGCTCACCCCTGGGCTTAAGCTGAGTGTTGAGCTATGAAGTATTTCCCCCATAAATCATCCAGGCATCAGGTTTGGATTAGGCTTTTCCTCAATAACTGGAGGCATGGGATGTTGATTATTCCAAAGCCATCAATATACATATGGTACAGCATATATAAATGGCTGTAGGTCAGTGGAGGCTGGTGGAGATAGACATTGGAGGACTGGCTCATTGTAATGCATGGAATGGAATGAGAATGGTATCAAACATCCGTGTTCTTAATCTCCCCTGAGGCTTTAGAACAATTGCTTTTGTTTTAAATGTGGGTTCAGGGGGGATTCGGGGATCTTGAGGTGGGAAACGCTGGAAAAATCTACTTCTGATCTAATTCTACACTAATTCCTTCACATGTGTCATCTTGAAAGCTGCCTGGCTCCTAAAGTGGAGTCTCAGCGGGGTGATTATTTCATCCTGAAATCACTGTCACATTCTTTTATTAAGACTTTAATTCAAAAAGAACTAATAAGCTACCTGAGATATAGGCTACAATTATTCTCTATTCCACAATGTACTCTATGGCTAAGGCTCCATTTCCTACAGTCATCATGTTCTCAACCTTTAACGCTCAATTGCCTTTCTATCTTGCTACGGTTTTGTTCATTATCAGCACACTGGCTCCTTCATGTCTGTTTGTCCCCGGATTGCAAGTATTTCTGTTCTATACATTTATTGAGGCCAGTGTTTGTAACTATTTGAGGAATTTGAGGAGTTTGGGGAAGAAAAAAAAGAGAGGACCAATAGTTACTAATTGATTTTAGTTAAGTGTGCCCTGTGGGTGTTTTGGTTCTTTTTGAAATGGTTCTCATTCACTGTAAAGATAGCCATGATCTAAGAGCTTGCTAATAGGAGCTTGGGTAATAGAGTTGTATTGATTGTAAACAGCATGACATGAATAATGTTCATGAATTTTGAATTACGAGTGTTTTAGGTTGAGAGCAATGCCTGCAGATAACGGCATTCTTTTCAAGAATTGGTAATCAAACTTGTTGAAATTGGAAAGCACTCTGACTATTTACCTCAAAACATCTGTTAGTTAGTTAGTTAGTTAATTAGTTAGTTAGTACTTCAGTACTACAGTACTTCTCCTAAGTCAACGGGGCATGTAGAGCATTGATGTGGAAGAAAAGGCAGGGGTTTCACAGCAGGTGGAGTTGGAGACTTCCCCCCAATTTGACAAAATCACTCATCCCCGATACTTGCAGCCTGTGAGGCCAGGTTCGCTGTGTTCAAGTGGGGCATGCTTGGATGTGGAGTAACTCTCTCTGTGGAGTAATTAAGCGTAACCCACTCCACTGGACCCCTGCTGGGAACAAAGTGCTGAAGAAGAGTTGTGTACATGTCACATCAATTAAACATTAAAAGGGGATACGTGTACGTTGATACAGTATGAAACTACTGAAAAACAACTTTAGAATTCACAGCCCTTTGAAAAGAGAGCTGTTTAGATGTTCGACTCTTTTAACTACAGTATATACATTTACATCTTTGACATTTATCCGATGCTTTTATCTTTTTATCAGATGCTTTGATGCTTTTATGCTTTTATCCATAGTACAAGTTTTATACAAGTACATTTTGTCTAAAGTAAGTGAATCATCTATACATTAATATAGTATGAAGCCTAATCTAAATGTAGGGCAGTAAAGATATTGGATAGGTGGGTGTGGATGGAATTAAAGTGGGTATTCAGAGTTGATTTGGATTATTGTAATTGGAGATCTCAACCCATTTCACATTTTCCGTAAATAATTGTCTTACAAATGTCCTAACCTATACAAGAAAAACCAGATAAGCAGTATACTGTATATTGGTTCTATAGTATCCACTAGCCTAATTCTACAACCTATTTTAACTTTTGTGATGTCTGTAATGATTATACAGTGATTAAACAAGTCCACTCACCAAGGAATACTTATCTCCATTTCATAATAATCAGTAATATCGCTAAATGGCTATTTACCATGTGCATAACAATAGCATTAAAGCATTTAGAGGGCTTTGAATAGTAATTCATACTGCTATGCTTGTTAGAGTAATCTGCATTGTGAAAAAATGCTTTAACCATTGTGATTTGGCATGTGTTTTGGGTGTTGGCCTGGGCTTTGTTAAGCTGCTTTGTTGCTGTGCCGGGACTGCAGTGGCACATACTGTGGGAGACTCTGTGACAGACAGTTCCAAATCCTTGTCTGTAAGCACTTCATAATTGTCATCCCATGGGTTTGGGTATAATTTTTACTGTCAAATGTAAAGGTCCTTTATAATGATTTCCAGAACCCCAGTTATTGGGGTTAAAACCAATGGAAAACGGCTTTCTATTCCCCCAACGTCACCAGCCCTGGCATATGAATGAACATCCCAGCATCCTTTGCATCGCCCCATGCATGTCTCAGGGGAGGAAGGTGTCACTGTTGGCTCCCAGAACGTTTTGACAAGCACAGAATGAGATGCCCTGCAGATTTAATCTCTCGCTAGGAGGTGCCCCCACCCACATCCACCCCCACCCCCACCCCCACCCACCCCCCCGTCCACTTTGTGTCACCAGCCTCTGTAAATGATCTAGAAGCCCGGCCTTCACGAGTCCTCTGAGTATTGTTCCTGGTTTGTCACTCACGTAATTAATATGTATGTGAGGCCTTTGTAATTTCTTGCCGTTTGTTTTCTGATGATGGGCATAAATCACTGTGAGGGGAGAGAAGCGGTAGGAGCTCGGCACAGGCACTTCTGTCTATTACTTCTTTGATAAGGACACGTGCTAATTTCTTAACCCTCTCCTCGGCAGTCAGTTATGGAGATAGATTGGGTCGGGATGTCTGTCTCCTATACAATGCAGACGTCACACTTGAAGTTCAGACGTGTCATTCTGTGTTATCGTTCGGCGGTGATGTTCAAAGGTTCAATTACAGTGTTTTAATTTGGAGTAATTTATGGATGGTGTGTCATGCACTCTATACCTGTCTTGCATGAGTCGTCTGTCTCTGCAAACAAAATGTCTACATTGTCGAACCACATGACAATCAACGGTGACCTTATGTATGTTGATTGCATTAGACAATTGCCTGTAGTGCAGTAATTCCTTTTGAAATAGCTAGCAGTGCCAGAATTCATTGAAATTAATTCTAAATGTCAAGTTATTCATTGTTTATTGTATATGCTTGATTAAATGTTCAAAATAGACAGACAATGTTACAGTATCTGTGATTGATTGATTGATTGATTGATTGATTGATTGATTGATAGATTGATTGCTTTTGGGTCATGAAGGTAACATAAGAAAGTGTGAAACACTTATTTCCACTGTGGTACTGGTTGAAAAGCACTCACAACACAAACAATGAAATAATATATAAAAACAGCGCAATTTATAAAACTCATAAAAAAGATAAAGTGGGGGCAGGACAGCAATTCATGACATGACCAACGTGTGTGGTGAGATGGTGGTTTTATGTTGCTTAAGGGCTACATAGATAGACATAGTTTATTCTACGTCATTTTCTCCATTAAGAGACAGACACAGAGAGGAAGGAAAAACAAAACAAAGCAAAATAGCACCTGTCAGTTGTGCTAGCCAACAGAGCTGAAACAAAAGCTTTTGTCTGCTACTTTCAGTTGTCCATTTAGGAGCTAGCTGATTACCTTGCTGATTCACATCTGCTGCGTGTGTTTGAGAGGTATGGTAGTGGCTTGTGGAGTTGCCCACCATCTTCAGTCAGTAGGCTAACATTTGTATCAAAAAATAAATATTGTCTTGTATCTCCTTCTGTGGTCAATGGATTTTGTTCAAGACACATTTGAGATGGTGAAGGAAGTCGGGGTGAGTGGGGAAGGATTGGTGGTCTCTGTGTCTGTAAACCAGGAGTTGCACTCACCCACTACTCACACACACGCACACACACACACATGCACACACACACACACACACACACACACACACACACACACACACACACACACACAAAGGGGGTAGCTAAGGAGTGGGCCAGCTGGTGTCAGCGAAGGCCAGATGGGGACTGCTCCAACCTGAGCCTCAGTCCCAGTCTCACGGGGACAGTTACTCAGCTAGAGCCACTGATTGGGTTCATCAGCAGAGAACAGAACAGAACATGACCCAAAGCCTGCACTGCATCATTATGTTGACTGCCTTGTCTCAGACATGCCAAGATAATCGTCTCCTCCATTACTTTTCAAAATGAATTTTCAAATAAAGTAGCAGATAGAAAGGACGGTAGTCACAAACTGTATATAAACGCGTTATGCTTTGCTTTTCTCAAACTGGCTTGAGACAGCGGAAGTTACAGAACAGGAAATTGGAATCAAGATATTGTTATTCTAAGCGAAAGCCACCGCTTAGCTGGTTGAAGCTCCTGGAGGCAGACGGAGGTAAAAGGGTAATTTCATAAAAACTCATAACAAATCAGGGTTGTGCCACGGTTATCACTCAGTGATCTTCAAACATGACTGATGTTGCCAAAAAGCAGATGGCATCCTGCCATGAGCGTGCATCCTTGCGTGTGGCCTCAAAGAGACAGCGTTAAAGGGGAAGGTAGTGGCCCGGGCCAAGTTCTGTTCTTGTACCGTCGGGTTCCTCCTCTGAGGGAAACACCAACCTATGCCAAAACCAAACACACCTCTTGTGTCTGAGTGTGGTGCGTGTTATTCATGCGAATATTCTATTTGTAAATATTGCTGTCCAACAGAGAGCTAGTCTTGCGTAGCCAGGATCTGGAGAAATGTTTATTCGCTGATCTGGCTTGGATTGAACGGGACGGAGTGATGGGAGAATGTGCTCCCAATTTCATTGGAAGTTACATTCCAAGAACCTTATGTGTTCAGTTTTTTGGGGGGGGAAAACAGTATTTCATTGGTATGGCGTGTCGTGAGGTATCACTAATTTCAAACGGGTTTACACCCCTTTGTAGCTACTTATCTGCAGATGATTTCCCCAGGCTTTTTGAACTAGGAAAGCCTGGTCTCTCAACAAGGATAACACAGGGGTCGCCTCAGAACAGCAGCCTCAAAGTTGCATGGCTACAACTCCCAATATAATGTTCTTCAAGTTCATTCTCCTCTCCTTTGTTCTGGTGGAAGGTACTCTGTTTTACCAAGCGTCAGTAGTATATGAGTTGAGCTCCCGCCGTAAAATGGGAGAATATTGAGCCCTTTGTGAAGAAGTGCTATATAAATCCAGATATTCATATTGTTAACATCCTCATAGCCTTATCTAAAATGTTGTTTAGGGAGACAATAACAGTCCTCTGAATAACCGACTGCTCAGATGGGACGGCTGCGATCATTAACTGTGACAGGCGGTGCCCCCACCCCGACTAACTCCCCCTCACCCCTCTCACCTCGCTTCACCCCTCACCACCGAGCAGCCAGATGATCCCAACCCACAGACGGGGCTCTTTATTTATCTTGGACCACCTGAACACTTCCCTTTCAAAGGGAGGGTTTAACAGACACAAAGCCCTGGTCTTTTCTAAGCCATAAGGCATTGCCAGTTGTGATCCCCCCTACCGTGTCTGTGTGTATGGAGTGGTGTGTTGCGTAATCCACCCAGCGTGGAAGAAGGGGGGGGGGGGGGGGGGGGGGGGGGCGGACGTTGATGACGTCCAGAGAATAGCTCTCCAGGAGAGAGTTAGCCTAGGCCGGCCTGGCTTCCCCTGGACCAGAGCCACGGGCCGCTGAGGCCACAGCCACGGGGTCAAGGGTCAGCCCGAGCACGCCTCTTATGCTTATAGCGTAATGCTGCCAAGCAGATGCTGCCATGTTCAAAGGCTGCCTCCGGGGGAGCAGGAAAGGGGAGGGGATGCATGGGGTTGGGGTTGGTGGGTGGGGTGGGGGAGTTGGGCCGTCACACATGGGCCAGGGCAGGGAAGGGATAGACCGTTGCACATGGGCCAGGGATATATTACCGCAGGGAGAAAGGGGGAGGGGATAGACCGTCGCACATGGCCAGGGCAATAGTGGAACAGCATGGGGGCGGAAAGCCATAATGCTTGTGTTAGTGTTCCGTGCAGACCCCCCTCCTGGTACAGTAGGTCTGTTCCTGTGCCAAGCCCTTGCCAGGCATGCAGTGGACAGATAGCATAGCCACTGGGGCGCCTCTCAGATCAGATGGACGGAGTAAAAGCAGCTTTCTCCGGACCCCTTTGCTCTGCAGCCTAGAAATTAAACCCATACGAGGATATTTGACCCTTTCCTATATCGGTTAAACCCAGTCTGCTATCCGTTTTCCAGAGGAAAGAAACGCCTGGACATGTTTTAACAAGTCACAGTTATAAAATGTTTTTCTGATTTCCAAGTTAATTCTTCAGCTCTGTAATTCTTCAGCTTTCCTTCTAATGTGTTAATGCTGTTACTTTGTTTACCACTTGATTAAATGTTTTAACCAAGTTAATCACAATCATATTCTGTGATTAATCAGATTAATCACGATTAACCACACGTTTATTAAATACTAGTATTTACTTGTATTTTGGGGGGGGAGATTTTGTTGTTGTTAATAAATACTTGATGTCACATTGCAGTCAACACACACTGCTCTATGTACCTCAATTCCAAATGTATTAAATCAAAAATATTTTTGCAGGTGCACTGATGTTCAAGTGAATCACATTATTTTCCAAAGGACTGGCTCTCAACAGACCTATTTTCACACAATGTCCTGTCTTTCAACAATGACATAAATATCAGTAAGACAAACGTATCGTTTAAATGGCCTAGAATGTCAATGGCAAATGCAAAGTCGCGAAGCCAGCCCTCATCATGCAGTTCAGGGAAGTCCTTAGCTTTACCTACGCTGTCCATAAACATGCCAGTCTCCTCTCTCAAATCCCACACCCGAATGTTTGAATGATAAAGTAATGCTCTGCATCAGTGTCCTCTAACAGTTGAATGAATGTACGGTGATTGAGTCCTCTAGCTCTGAGTTGCTAGCATAATTAGCATGCTTACTGGAGAAGTGGAAAAAAAGAGTCTGTCGATTCAATCGCAGACAGGATGTCTACTAAGTGTGATCATTCATCTGACACAAAGGACCCAGAAGAGAGAGTGATTACTGTCTATACATATGTAAACATGATAAGTGGCCATGAATGTGTGACGGTCGGGATTATTACCGCCGCCTTGTAGGGGTTACAAAGTACTTAGTCTGGGGAGGACTGAGTGGGACAGGATCTAGGTCCCCCACACCCAATACCTATGGCCTCAATGTTCAGGTGAGTGAGCAAGTTGTTTCCTGTTTAGTAGGTGGCCGTGAAAAGTGTGTGCAGTGTGTGCGAGGTAAGTGCCGAACTGACCTGACACTACCCCCTACTTTACCTAGGTCTATCTAAACAGGTGAGGCGCCCCTACCCCCAGGTAAGTAAATGAAATGGGAAATTACACAGAGCTTATGGAAACATATTCAAACACAAAACGGTTAACTTTGGGTCAAGAAATTCAATATGGTATGGTTTCATTAATACACTGGTCACTAGCAAGAAATCACATGAAAGGCAAATCAATGCATACAATACATCTGTTCTAATTCACCATCCAACCCTGAATGCTTGAAATGTACACTTAATAAACCATACCCTTTAAATGCAACATCATCAACTTAACTGAATGCAGATAAACTCAAAACAGGCATTTCACTCTTACTTTCACATTGACATGTAACACATCTCAGTCCGAATGAGCAGTCCTTTTCCTCCAGTGTGGGCTTGTGTATGCGTGTGGGTGCGTGTGTGTGTGTGTGTGTGTGTGTGCGTGTGTGTGTGTGTGTGCGCGTGCGAGCGTTAGTCCGTTCAGTTCAGTTCTGTTCGTCTGCGCACGGTATGCGTGGTTGGCCAGTGCTAATGGCAAGGTGTAGTGCAGAGATTACCCATCCAGCAGAGATCGCACGTCAAGAGTGTCTGATGGCTGGCAGGGTAAACTCCGAGAAACCTTGCTGAACCCACGCCTCACTGGCGCACGCTTCTCCTCTGTCCAGGACAATGAACACCAACCACGTGTAGCTCCTTTTTCTCGCAGTTCACACACGGGGTGGGGGAGGGGTGAGCTGGCGCACGCTTCACCTCTCGATACCGACGACGTTCAGGCCGGCTCCTCCCAAACAAAACACTCGCTGATCAACGTATCCCGTACTTTGTATGACCACTCGTCAATATCTTCTTATCAAAACGATGTACTTGCAAAGAGCCCACACCGCTACCGCTCCGACCACGTTGCTCGTTCCAACTCACTGCTCCTCTCTCAAGCACACCTGCGCGTTCACACCTGCGCGTTCATGTGACCTCGTCTTAAAGGCGCAGCATATAATTGTACCCGCTACATTCCCCCCTGCGAAACCCTGCCATGCCATCCAACATCCAAATGACGATGCGACCTCAGTAAAAGAAGAAATAAAAATACAACATGTCACTCCATACGACAGTACCCACAGGTAGGTTCACAACACAGGTAACATTTCAACCAGTACATAAGGATGCCTCAGAAGAGCTGAAAACAATAAAACACGGCATCATAACACTTTTCACTCCTCAATACCTAAAAACATGGACATGCATGAAGGTAAGTATAAAACATTTGCAATTGCACAAATTATTTCAAAACATAATCACTCCTGAATCTACAGGGAATTCTACCCCTGGTCTGTCTTTGAGACCGTCTGGGTTCAGCCACACTCTCACTTTCACTCCCTGCATCTGACCCACCCATAGTTCCCAGCTCCTCAACTACTTCTCTAATACCCAGGCCTGTGTTTGTGTGGGGCATGTGTGTAGTGGCAGGGATGCATATGAAGTCAGGGCAGCCTGTGTCAATGTCAGGGTCGGTGTCCTTACTGGACGGGTGCCTCTCCGTAGGCGAGGCGAGCCCTCTCCGTAGGCGAGGCGAGCCCTCTCCGTAGGCGAGGCGAACCCTCTCCGTAGGCGAGGCGAGCCCTCTCCGTAGGCGAGGCGAACCCTCTCCGTAGGCGAGGCGAGCCCTCTCCGTAGGCGAGGCGAGCCCTCTCCGTAGACGAGGCGAGCCCTCTCCGTAGGCGAGGCGAGCCCTCTCCGTAGGCGAGGCGAGCCCTCTCCGTAGGCGAGGCGAACCCTCTCCGTAGGCGAGGCGAGCCCTCTCCGTAGGCGAGGCGAGCCCTCTCCGTAGACGAGGCGAGCCCTCTCCGTAGGCGAGGCGAGCCCTCTCCGTAGGCGAGGCGAACCCTCTCCGTAGGCGAGGCGAGCCCTCTCCGTAGTTGAGGCGAACCCTCTCCGTAGGCGAGGCGAGCCCTCTCCGTAGGCGAGGCGAGCCCTCTCTGTAGTCGAGGCGAACCCTCCAGGATGCGCTCGCTGAGTGGGGGAATGATGACTGTCTCTCTGCCTGCCACTTTAACATATCCTATTCGGTCACTCTGTCCGAGGGACCCTGCCTCTTTTCTGATGTTCGCTATCACCCTGTGGACCTTAGCCTCTGTTTCCCGATACTTATTCATCTTCTTCATGCCGTCCGTGGCAACGAAAAGATCCTTCAGTTCACTTAGAACATTCATTCCCAGGATACCTGGGAGGCCTCTCATCTCTTCCACATCTGGGCTTTCATCTTTAAGGACAAAGACACACTTCCTGCCAACGGTCTTCCCCATGCACTCTACCTCCGCCTCCAGGCATCCAAGGACGGGAATTTCGAGGCCATTGGCAGCGGCGAGCTGGACCAAGTTGGCTGAGGACAACGCCGACTTCCCAAAGTACTCTCTGAAGTAAGATTCCCGGATTGTGGTCACCTCTGAGCCTGTGTCCAACAGGCAGTCAGTCTTCACGCCTGCTATCTTCACTTCAACGACCAAGCAGTTTCCAAAGGCACTTACACTTGAGGCTTGAGAAGTGTTACAGGGCTGCCTTGCCAGGTGACTTCTAATTGCAGGGGTACCTGGACTCTGGCGCATCGCCCCTCCGGGGTCGTTTCCTGCAGGCCCAGATGGCCCATCCCTTCTGAGTGGAGGACGTGCTATGCCCATAGCTCCCCTGTTCAGAGGACAGTGTCTGCTGATATGTCCTGGCTCATTGCACGTGTAGCAGATGAACTGCCCATCTTCGTTTTTCAAAGGGGGGCTTCTTGCCTTCTCGCCTTTCCCTTGTGTCATGCCAGTGCCACTGTGGCCCATCATCTGGAACAGTTCATCTTGACGGATGGCTAACTTTTGTATTGCTTCATACAACATCTCCATTGTCAACTGCGAAGCAGGTTCGTCGGTAGCCCTGGTAGCATTAATGGCACCTTTGGCACGGGAACTGCTTTGCGCACTATCAGACCCCTGAACCTCTTCCTCCTCAGACCATGAGATGGCGTCTTGCATTAGCTCAGCAAAAGTACGACTCTCATTTTCCTTCAGTCTCCTCTTGATCTCTCTTCTTAAGATATCATCTCTAAGCCCAAGAGCAAGCTGTTCTTTCAGCATTCCGTCTGAATCAGGGACACGCTTGGCATCTCTACGACGAATTCGCATTAGCTTTCCTTGAAGGTCATAGGCGTAAGAACGTATGGTCTCTCCTGCCAACTGCTTGCGGTCATAGAATTCTTTGAGCCGGGTGCCTAAAGGGACTTTGTCACCATAAGTCTTACGCAGTGCTTCAAATATGGTCTCTGCATCCTTAGCTTTGTCTACCATATACTTGACTGTGAGTTTGGCTTCGTTTTGAAGATGCTGCTTGATGAACTCGGCTTGGTCCTCTATAGGGACCTTCATGATTTGAAGGGCAGATTTAATTGATGTGATCCATTCTTCAATATCTACATCACCTTGTTTACCACTGAAATCTGAAATCTTGCGGTCTCTGGGGATATACACAATAGATGCAGGGGGCTTTTCTTTCTGCTGATCTATGACTGCTTTAGCTAATGCCAGAGCTTCTCTATGCTCGCTTCTAGCTTGTATCAGGGCCTCGGCTTGGTCATTGAACCTCTCCATCATCCCCTCAAATTGCTTCTTAAGTTCCTCTAATTCTGCCATGGCTTTCACTTAAAAATGGTTGCTTATTCTATCCTGTTCGTGACGCCAATTGTGACGGTCGGGATTATTACCGCCGCCTTGTAGGGGTTACAAAGTACTTAGTCTGGGGAGGACTGAGTGGGACAGGATCTAGGTCCCCCACACCCAATACCTATGGCCTCAATGTTCAGGTGAGTGAGCAAGTTGTTTCCTGTTTAGTAGGTGGCCGTGAAAAGTGTGTGCAGTGTGTGCGAGGTAAGTGCCGAACTGACCTGACACTACCCCCTACTTTACCTAGGTCTATCTAAACAGGTGAGGCGCCCCTACCCCCAGGTAAGTAAATGAAATGGGAAATTACACAGAGCTTATGGAAACATATTCAAACACAAAACGGTTAACTTTGGGTCAAGAAATTCAATATGGTATGGTTTCATTAATACACTGGTCACTAGCAAGAAATCACATGAAAGGCAAATCAATGCATACAATACATCTGTTCTAATTCACCATCCAACCCTGAATGCTTGAAATGTACACTTAATAAACCATACCCTTTAAATGCAACATCATCAACTTAACTGAATGCAGATAAACTCAAAACAGGCATTTCACTCTTACTTTCACATTGACATGTAACACATCTCAGTCCGAATGAGCAGTCCTTTTCCTCCAGTGTGGGCTTGTGTATGCGTGTGGGTGCGTGTGTGTGTGTGTGTGTGTGTGTGCGTGTGTGTGTGTGTGTGCGCGTGCGAGCGTTAGTCCGTTCAGTTCAGTTCTGTTCGTCTGCGCACGGTATGCGTGGTTGGCCAGTGCTAATGGCAAGGTGTAGTGCAGAGATTACCCATCCAGCAGAGATCGCACGTCAAGAGTGTCTGATGGCTGGCAGGGTAAACTCCGAGAAACCTTGCTGAACCCACGCCTCACTGGCGCACGCTTCTCCTCTGTCCAGGACAATGAACACCAACCACGTGTAGCTCCTTTTTCTCGCAGTTCACACACGGGGTGGGGGAGGGGTGAGCTGGCGCACGCTTCACCTCTCGATACCGACGACGTTCAGGCCGGCTCCTCCCAAACAAAACACTCGCTGATCAACGTATCCCGTACTTTGTATGACCACTCGTCAATATCTTCTTATCAAAACGATGTACTTGCAAAGAGCCCACACCGCTACCGCTCCGACCACGTTGCTCGTTCCAACTCACTGCTCCTCTCTCAAGCACACCTGCGCGTTCACACCTGCGCGTTCATGTGACCTCGTCTTAAAGGCGCAGCATATAATTGTACCCGCTACAAATGTAACCAACTACTGTCATCATTCAACCCAGTATAGAAATCAGTCTGTCTTGAAACCCCACTAGAGTGGGTTTGTCAGTAGAACTTGGTAATATATGATATTATAAATAATATGATGAATTTGCGTCAATTTGTTTTTACCGCGTTAAGGTTTTCAAATTAACCACGATCATTAACGCGTTAACATTGACAACCCTATTTCATATATACAGTGGGGGGAATACGAGTGAGTATTTGTTTCAACACATCAACACGTTTTTAATTCAACATATTTCCATTGCAGCTATTCACATTAAATTTAGACCAAACATTGCTATTACCCACCAACATGCACTAACTGATTCTAATTAGCACAGGTAGGAGAACTCATTAGTGGCATAAGCTGGTTTAGTGTTTTTTCTTACTGTGTTCAATACTTTTTTCCTGTGTCATTACACGTTATTGCACATAGCTTTTTCTATGGATTGGAATGTTACATCTTTGACTGTGTAGTTTTATTGAGTTAAGTACTTCTCCTCTTTGAAAAAGGGTTTCCCACCTATATGCAAGTAAACAAATCATTTGTCACCAAGCTTTTCTGCAAGAAACATCCCATGATGGGTAGATGCAAAGAGCTGTGGACAGCAATGGAAATATGTTGAATTCAAAAATTGCTGATGTGTTGAATACGTATTTCCCCCACTGTGTCTTGTCAGTAAAATGGAGAAGAAGGCCATACAAGATCTGAGCAAGAGCTTACCTGTTTTCCATTTACTTCCGAGAATTCAGTATATACTTGTGGATTTGTAACCGCTTTTGACACACTTTCAAGCAAATGCCTATCAACCCAATTGAAGTACAGAACGGGGCATTTCACTAAGCCATTTCATTAAAATGTGAAAAGATGACTAAGGACTTTTATGCACTCCCCAAAGTCTTTAGCTTGGTAGTTATAATGCGTAAATATATGTGACAGCAGCTGGTGAAAGTGGGAGTTGATTCAGTCTGTTGATTTTCAACAGCGTTGAAATGTATATAACATTTTCTGAATAAAAATCTGAACATTTTGATTGGTTGCCGACTTGTTTCCGGTTTCACCAGCTGCTGTCACATGTGAATACAGGTTTTGTAGCCTGTTGAATGATACAGGAACTGGGGGAGAGAGACAGAGACAGAGACAGAGGGAGAGAGAGAGAGAGATAGAGAGAGAGAGAGATTATAATAGATCAGATGCAGGATGGTGACAGCAGTGCAGGAGTTGAGCCAAGCCATTATGCTCTTCACCAGATGCCATCAAGCCTGTGTAAAAGTAAACAAGCTCACATTAGAAATGCTGGCCAGCCTCCAGCAGCCCCCTCTACCATACTGTCT
The DNA here is from genome assembly GCF_963989245.1 of Nansenia antarctica. Lineage (NCBI taxonomy): Eukaryota > Metazoa > Chordata > Actinopteri > Argentiniformes > Microstomatidae > Nansenia > Nansenia antarctica. Next base: position 67,595,452 of record NC_137689.1, on the reverse strand, counting down.
TAATAGATCGGAGAGAGGAGGAAGGGAGGAGTAAGGGATTATTTTACCGGCAGATCTCTCTCTCTCTCTCTCTCTCTCTCTCTCTCTCTCTCTCTCTCTCTCTCTCTCTCTCTCTCACTCTCTCTCTCTCTCTCTCTCTCACTCTCTCTCTCTCTCTCTGTCTCTCTCTCTCTCACTCTCTCTCTCTCTCTCTATCACTGGACTTTCTGAATGAAACTGAACTGATTCCCGTAGAGAGGTTGAGATGAGGGAGGCCTGTAGCTTTGTTAGAGGGTGAGGGATAGAGATGAGCAACTGAAGAATAAATGAGAAGGGCAGTCAAGGTGTGTGTGTGTGTGTGTGTGTGTGTGTGTGTGTGTGTGTGAGAGAGAGAAAGAAAGAAAGAGACATCGAAGGAGAGAGGAGAGAAATAGAGAGAAAACCCAGAGTGACTGTGATTGAAGGGTCAGATGTGAGCAGGGTCTCATAGATGAAGTTGTCAAGATAGCAGTAAGACTGAAGCGAGGGGCAGAAGGTCTGTTGAAGGGGAATCGATTAGAGGGGCAGCATGGCGGAGAGTTGGCCACGCTGAGATGAGACTGTAATGAAGAGATAGCAGCCAGATGATATCTCGCACCACAGATGCAAACAGCGCAGGATTACTAAAGCACCGCAGCCAATAACAGAGGAGATAACTCTCTCTAGTTAGTTAGTCAGTAGACCTTTTGACGGGGATCATTTAAAAGCCACGCAATGATAAAACAAAGTCTTGATTTGGCTTTCCAGATGGAGTTGCCTGGAGACCGCGTGAATCAATGGACTTGTAAAGTTTCCCTCATGTCTCTACGCTGGCGGTTCAAAATGTTTCAAAGGCGTTTATGAATGTTTAATTATGTTGCTCCATCTGTCTCTGTTCAGATCACTAAGAGCGTTGGCTGGAATATTATTAATATTTATGACCAGAAGGTTATTTTTTAAGTACATGATTGTAATTCAATGTTTTAACCGGATAAAAATATATTTCAACGGTTATGCAAGAATGTTAATAGTTATGCGGTTCACCTTTAAGTGGGTGGCTGTGAGTGACTGTGGCTCAGGAGGTAGAACCGGCGTCTAATGATCGTTGCGGCGGTTTGATCCCCGGCTGGCCACGTGTCGAGGTGTCCTTGGGCAAGACACTGAACCCCAATTAGCGGGCCAGCTTCACACCATCGGTGTGTGAATGTGTGTGTGAATGGGTGAATGAGAGGCCATTGTAAAGAGCTTTGGAATAAGGCGCTATGTACAGTAAGTGCAGTCCATTAAGTCAGCTTTTGAGCTCTATAGCCTTGGGTTGGCATTAGCCTTTTGATTAATCCTGCCCAATTACTCACTTATTGTTGACTTCAGACTTAAGTAAGTGGAAACTGTCCTCATGAATGCATCCGATTGCTCTTTCAATCACAAAGAAGCACAGGCATTGTTGATTTGTTTATTTGTTCGTTCATCCGAATCCCAATGACTTGTTCCTCAAGCTACCGCTGGCTACTCTTTCTGGGGCTCCACTCAAAACACAATAGGGCACAATCAAACAACGACCTAAACGACGCCTTAGAGACACCACAACAACAACTACAGGTGCTGATGTCAGTGTCCTGGGTCGATCCTCTCTGTCCCTGTACTGTTGGGAGCAGCCCTGCTTACCACAGACATAGCAGGCACGGTGACAGTGGGCACTGTCTCTGAGTTCTCCAGTGTGTGTCTGATACAATACTGGAATACATTCCATTCCCTGCATTACAATGAGCTGATTTCTACCTCCACAAGCCTTCCCTGGAGCCCTCCCTACAGTAGTGGTGGACCCAGTCCTATAGCTATCCCTGGCACTGCAACAGTAGCGGGCACACTCGTGATGGTACAGCCTGCCATGGTACAGTATTAGTGGGCCCAGTTAGTATTAGTTGGGCCCTATCCGCTGGCCTTGTGGTAGTAGAGACAGTCATAGAAGTCCTGTCTACCACAACAGGGATGGGCACAGTTGTGGAGCGTTACACACCTCAACATAAGCGGGTACAGTTGCAGAAGCCCAGTCTGCCACAACAAGCTGAAGCGTCTCTCTCTCCTTTCTCAGAGGTTTTGACAGAGCCCTCTCTCTGACAGGCTGTCGTTGGCACTGTCATTTGGTATGCATGCTAACCCCCCCCCCCACACACACACACACACACCTACTCCACCCCAAAAACCCAACCCCCCATCCCTTCTCTGTCAGCTCATCGCTTTTTCAAATCCCCCTCCCCCTCCCTCTTTCGTCTGAAGAGAGGGAAGTGGAGAGTTAGAGAAAGGTTTCTTCAATTACTCTGCACTCACTCTCAGTAATGACACGGGGTGGGACCGTCAGAAACAGGGTGATACTGTAACTCCTCTCTCCCGCCTCCTCCCATCTCTTATCTCTGAGAACCACCCCAACTCCCCTCGCAGTCTCTCGCCTTTGTTCTATCATCTGTGATATTCCACAAACATCTTCAGCAGAGAAGGAGACTGGGGAGAGGCTTCAAGCAAGGTGTTGAATTTGTCATTGTGTAAATAAAAATCACACCCAAGTGGTGAAGTAAGCAGTGCAGGTTTATGAGCAATCATATAAAAACATGCAATAGAAAATGTGTGTGTTGATATGTCATACATCCCAATGCTAATCTCGCAACATTCCGTGCACTCTCTTGTTGGGTTTGGAATTCCATTGCTATTGTTCAAGCAATAACTGTCATCTTTAGCAGCAGCTGGTCATTTCCATTTCAAATCCATTTTCTAACTTGTGACCGCGACAACAGTTTTTAAGGTACACAGACATAATTATGTACTTTTACAGATTTGCGATAGAGCTGTCTGAAGCTGGGCATGCTTTTCTCAAGATACTATTGTATGGCCGGGCATGTGACACATCCTGATTGGTTTAAATCTCATGCTACCAACACATACACAGACACACACACGTATAGAAGCGGCTGCACCGCATAAAGTATCTGTTTGTGTCACGCTGAACCGCTTTTGCCTTCATAAAGAACCTCCAACGCAGCAAGCAAGACAAAAAGCATAGAGAGATAGAATTACCTTGCTTTCTGCCCGTATTCACATTACCATTTGAATCATTCAGCACCTTCAGGAGAGCTTCCCTCACATAGGGAAGGGGGGCGCAGGGGGTGTAGGGAGAAGTATCCCTACTACCCTATAGAAGCAAAAACATGAAAGCCAGCCTCTAAAGTTAACACTTTTGATTGAAAATATATCTCTCTGCTGTGTTATGCTGACAGGGTGCATAAGCAGCATAGAGAGAGGAGCCATAATCATGGCAACCACCGTATAAATATGGATGAATCCTATGTTGGAATAGAGAACACGCTGAAACAAAGGAGACAGACAGCTGTGCAGCATGCCAGTTGCCATTTTTTTTCTTTTCAAACAAGCGCTTGCTAATCGGTTCCACCCCACTCAGCCTCAAATACATGGCAGTGGTATGAACTCATGCAATTCATTTAGTGATGCTGTTTTACACATTTAAAACTTGTATTACTTTTTTTACATTCTATTCGTATTAACTACAGGACCGGGGGATCTGCTCTGAATTAACTATTACCTAGGCCTAATAGTATGAAAGTAGATTTCAAAGTTGCTCTGACGGCTTCCATTACCCTTGCCTGGAGGGGGAAGCTTTTAATATTTTTCAACCGTTAAAACTGGTCTGAAGAAATTGTTTCATTGGACTATCTGTAGAAAGTTGAAAGTCATCTCAGAGGCCGAATACCAATCCTGGGAGATGCCTGATAGAGAGCCAGGTCCTTGGGGATAGGTCAGTAATACTAATGAACCCCCCTGCACGAGGCACTCAGCTCTCCGCCTCAGTGGTGTATGCTCATCACTCTCAGCTCTGATGGCCAATTTAGGGAATACCAACGGAGCCACTGACCGTACCTCTGAGTACTAACTGAGTACTTAGTCTTCTGATGGATTCAATGGATTTTTTCACAAGCTAAGAATATGCCCATATTTCTAACTACTGGAACAGACCTAGCTATTGTTTGTCATATTTTGTATGGTGTAGACTAGAGCCTCAGCGGTTCAACGGTGAAGTACTGTATTCTGAAAGCCACGAGGATCCAATTTCTTGATGAAAGAACTACGTTTCGTAGCATAAGTAGTACTTAATTTATCCCAACAACCGCGACCGCAAAGCCGTTAGAGAGTAGCCATTGTAAAATCAGTCAGTCGCAAGAATGAAATCTGTTCAATGAAGAACATTGATTCCTGGTCCAGCAGAGGAGTGGGCCGGGATTTAAAAAAATTGATAAAGTACTACTTAAGCTTTACATCTTTTGTGAAACTGACCCCAGATCTGTTGAAGACCCAATTAACCGGATACGGGTCGTCCGAGCAACTTTGGTGTCAAATATCTACTTTCACACTATAAGGTATACATTTCCGAGTATATTCATCCAGATCGGATCCACAGCCCGTTGAATTAATAAGAAAAGAAGGTTAGGATACCAACACCTGGGAGGATACTGTACATCACGCAATGTGCAGAGAGGAGACATCGATCTGAGACTAAACCTGTTTCCTTCTCTCTCCTCCCTCCAGGGTCAGAGACATCCCAGGGCTTCGTGGAACTGAGCTTCGTGCTGGAGCCCCAGGACATGGTGACGGTGAGAGGTGGCGTGCTGCAGCTGGACTGCGAGGCCCAGTCGGACCAGGGCACCCCGACCGTCACCTGGAAGAAGGACGGCGTGCTGCTGAGCACTGTGGTGGACGAGAGGAGACAGCAGCTCGCCAACGGCTCACTGGTGGTCCAGAATGTGGTCCACTCGCGGCATCATCGACCGGACGAGGGCAGCTACCAGTGTCTGGCCACACTGGAGGGGGTGGGCGCCATCGTTAGTCGGACAGCCAAAGTCACTGTATCCGGTAAGAGCTATTAAAACGTAAATCTAGTAATGGGTTGTCTACCTGTCTGTCTAAACAACCCACAACCCCCCTCTGCTCTAGACACTGGAGTAGATCTGAAAGCATTTGGATAGACTTAAGCCACATGGCAAAGGTCTCACCTTGGCTATCAAAGGGCAAGATTAAGTGATCGCCATCATGCGTGATCCTATCCAATCCTTTTAGATCGACAATCATGTATAGGGAGCAAGGACCAGGGGGTTGTTGCTGTACCTGGGCAATACACTATCGCGGAAGAATTGTAAAAAGGGCACGCGTGCTGTTCATGGCGTGAAAGCAAGACAAACACACCCCCCCCATCGCTGCACTATCGCCGAGCCGCCTGGAGCTCCGGTGAGCCGATGTTATCCAGGGCTCAGGGAGATGGCTGCAGGTCTCGAACGGGAGAACTCCCCCCTTTCATCTCTTCTCCTCCCTCTCTTTCCCTCCAAACGGCAGGGGGACACGGATATCATGAATCACAGAAGAGAGAGCTCTTGACCCCAGCTAGCGGGAGGCGGTCTTGAGGCACTGTGGCGAGACAAAGCTGCTTAGTTAAGCGTCTAATGATCAACGGTGCAGGGGCAAGCCACTGTTTAACTAAAACATGCAGGGGCCTAATTACCAGCAATAGAGACCTGGGCAGAGGCATCTCCACTGGGGCTTTGTCTAATCTGCCCTGGTTAAGGACCACCTGATAGGTCGATGATGGTGGCGCTGATAGTCTCTGATGCATGAAGCTGTCAATCCTGTGTATGAAACATGGGCTGTCTCTCAATTTCCATAAACAATAGTACACTACTTAGAATGCATGGCCAATACATTGCTTCATTCTACGTGTCATGCTAGAGTGGATATTGGGACATAGATCCAACTTGGTTTAACATCCATGCCATGATTCGACTGCAAGCAATGCTCCATTTATAACAATTTGCCAAGTTCACATGTCCAATCAGAGTGCCACTCTACTGTTCAGTGCCTGCGTGCCACTACCACAGTGGTTGAATTGAAGCAGATTGGTAAAAAATAAAATAAATGTAGAATGTAGAATGTAGAATGTAGCTTGCAGCGATCCTGTATTGGTCTCCAACATCGAAAAGGAAATGTAGACCCAGTCACACTTCACCTGTACGAATTTGTTATGTTTCAGTTCAATTGCCTCTGCCACATGTGGTTATTAAACATGTAAAATGCACAGCGAGCTGTAAAAGCCATGCTGTCTATGGTTGTGAACAGAAGTGAGTAAGATTGCATTCTGCTAACTCCACGGGAGTCTACACTACTGTCGCAGACAGTAGCAGACGCCTGCGCCCCGTGTATTTAACTCTGCATCTGGAGATAAATCCACCCCCCAGCAGGCTGTAGGGCTCCAGACTCTGTTTGCTGCAGGCTCCCTCTTCCACAGACTACAAACTCCCTTCCCTTGCCGATACACGGCTGCTTGGACAAACTACACAGGTCCACAGAGCCGGAATGAGGCAGGTGTTGAACACAACTCTTTATGACAGGCTCTGTGGAGCGTGGCGGCGAGACACATGGACCAGACAGACAGACAGACAGGCAGACAGACAGACGGACGGGCCGTAGCGGGGGCCTGCTCAAGTGGCCAGATAGACGGGCCAAGCCGTTGGGGGGGAGATGAGCTTTGAGCTCTTTGACCGAGGGGGTCAGGCCAAGGACATTAACTGGATCCATCTCTTCCCTTCCAGGGATAGTTTTGAGGGTTAATCCACTGAAATAGGCACCTCTGTTATACTGCTCTATGTCACAGAGATTTGACAATGTCCTTTGACAGTTCAGAGCTATCCTCAAATTACATTTCTTTTCATCCGTTTGGAGGAAAATGAGGTGGCCCCCCCCCCTGCTCCTGCTCTACCCCACCCACCCTGCCCCCCCACCCCCATCCCTCCCCAAAGGACATTCTGCCCCTCCTATTGAAACCATGGAAACAGCTAGAAGGGAGCATCAACTGAAAGTGACATTGGGTTGCCTTTAAAGTAATGCCAAATTGGCAGCTCACCTCTGCCATGTTTCTAAACGGATCATCTTGAGTGTGGCATTATTGCCAGAATGGAATCTATGGTGTGATTAAAGTGCCAGTCGGGCAGATTTGCAACGAAGGCCTCATGCCCTCTTAACGTCTTTGCCCCTCGATATGGTGCAGGGTAAGGCTTGCTGTCTCGCTGGCATACTTTTTTTAACCACTTATCTGTCTCTCTTCAAAACCTCAAAAGCAACTTTCATGGTATATAATACAGTGAGCTTCGGGTAACCTTCAACAATCAAAAGAATCCTCACAGCCAATGTCACAAGTATAACGTATCCAGTTCCAGTATGTAAATGTAGAGAGATACTTTCATGTCTGTTTTCATAACCTATATACATTTCTGTATATATTCATAACTTCATCATGGAGGATTGGATTAAACACAAGATGAATATAGGTGTTCTTCAGTCTAGACACGTGGTCATATCGGAGTTTGACGCAAATATTGTCCTTCAAACATTGGGTTTTCGTCTACGGTATATCCCTTGATAACAGGCCTTGTGGTGTTCAAGTTCTAGCCTTGTCTCTGCAGGGAATGGCATCTCATGCCAGGAATACATTACAAGTGATGCCAGCAGGCCTGTAATCATTTGGCAGGGGGTACGGATGGCATGTCCACAGGAGAGAGAGCAAGCACAGCCAGAACTTTACCACCAACGCCCCGTACAGACAGACACGGCTCTCCAGAGCCCTCTGTTGATCCAACCCTTAAGAATTGGAGAACACAAAAGAAAGGCTTTGAGTCTAGAACCAATTAGCATCGTAGTGTTGACTACTTTACACTGTGTATCTGTTTACAATATCCTCTCAAAACAGAACGAGAGCTACAGTATTTGATTTCAAGAGTACAAATGATAGATGTTCTACCAGACGCCTACAAATGATTTGCTTAGAAGCCCTTTATTTGTGAATAGTAATATAATTAAGCAATATCACACGAGAGGGAGTGCTGTTATACAAAATATCAGCACGGCTGGTACGGACGAGTACTGAAGACAATCACAGCCTGCTGATATTCAGTATAACAGCAAGACCTTGAGTGTGATATTGCTTTTATACACCATTTTACAAGCGCCATTTATTAATAAGCGAATAAACGTTTATTTAATCATTTATTTGGCTCCGCCAACACAAAAAGTTCCGCAACTGAACTTGCTCTTGAACTTGAACTGGACTGTTGCCAACAGTGGCGGCTGGCCAATAGAGGGCGCTAGGGCGCCGCCCCCACCTTCACTTCCTAGTTGCGACTTGTAAACGTTTTTTTTAAAATAAACATTGTTTATTCACAAAATGCGGCTGATATTCTGTCGGCGCCTATCAGCATTCATTAAAAATCCTCCAATACAATAAATATTTTATCTGTGTGTGTGTGTGTAAAATTCACTGTGAAAATACATAGGGGAGGAGTCGGGGCGCCGGCCGAATGGCAGGCTATGGCAGTCCAAATACTTTTGGCTTACACGTGAGCTGTAGCAGCGCTCCAATTGGCTGTCTCCAAAAAATGCGCCCCGAGCATGCGCAGATTATAGGCTTACCTAGGCTGCAGCCTAGGGCCACTACCACTAGGGGTAGTAAAAATAAAAAAATGCATGAGACTTGAGAGCCCTGAATATCCGGTTGTTAAGTCTGACGTCAAACGTGACGTTTTGCAATTTCCGGGTCTAAACCAGAAATTCTCCGCACCAGAGTACCAGTGAACTACAGAATGACAGTTCAATCGTTTTTTAGACTGGGATCTATTCATACAACAAGGGACACAGCACTTTCCCGTTTGCCCCATATTGTCAGGGTATTTGAGCCTCGGAAAAGCGCTATATAAATATAATTTATTATTATTATTATTGTGGCATTTCGAAGACAGCGCCTCAGCCAACTTTGGACCCGGAAACACGTCGCGACTTAACAACCGATATTCGGACAGACAACAGGAGAGGAGACCAACAGAGAGACAGACAACAGGACAGCAACAGAGAGACAGACAACAGGAGAGGAGAGCAACAGAGAGACAGACAACAGGACAGCAACAGAGAGACAGACAACAGGAGAGGAGAGCAACAGAGAGACAGACAACAGGACAGCAACAGAGAGACAGACAACAGGAGAGGAGAGCAACAGAGAGACAGACAACAGGAGAGGAGAGCAACAGAGAGACAGACAACAGGACAGCAACAGAGAGACAGACAACAGGAGAGGAGAGCAACAGAGAGACAGACAACAGGAGAGGAGAGCAACAGAGACAGAACTGAGGTGAGGTGAGCAACAGAGATAGTTCAGGATGATAACAAACAGTTCAGTATGACAACTAATAGAAAGACAACTGTATGATTATAGAGTTTACATGTTAAAGGAAATATTGTATGATAATAGAAAGGTACACTTTAATTTAATTAAAGAAGTAACAAAGAACACATTTATTATCACAATTGCATTGTGTTCCATGTCTTTCTCCATTTGAATAAATAATGCCTAGTTGAATGGCTAAACAAGACAACTGTCTGGACAGTACTATATACAGTATATTCTCATGCTAAAATCGACTGTAAATCCAGATTTTAAAGTTGATATTCTTCCCCGTGGAGCATGCCCCCATAACCTGTGCCCCACCCAAAAAATTTAGCACCAGCCGCCACTAGTTGCCAAGCAACCTAAACAAAAATTGTTTTGCTATTTTGTGTAGGCCTACACACGTTACCCGTTATATAGAGTGTCCACCCTGAGATTGTGAGGTTGTGAGTTCGAACCCCGGCCGAGTCATACAAAGACTATAAAAATGGTACCCGATGCCTCCCTGCTTGGCACTCAGCATTAAGGGTTGGATTGGGGGTAAGAACCTGTGATACCAGCGTCATGGGCCATTAGGCTTGAGAACCATTGGTTCTCAAGGCTACTTTTACACACGTTACCTCAGGCTAACTACTTTGTATCATGTACATTTATCTGTACGTTTCCATGTAGTGTGCAACCAGTGAAATAAGAGTCTGTTGACAGTCACTTTCATCCTCTTCTGACGACTATTCATAATTGAACTCAAATGTTATTTATAACATTATGTAAATATATCCATCTTTGCGGTGCAAAGTTTGTTACGATCTGATAATAGATAGATAACGACTGTTAATGTTGCCTAGCCTACTTAACGGTCATTTATTAGAACACCTGTGCGGCGGAGTGATAGATATAGTTAAAAGTCCCAGTGCCATTATACTCTATATCAGCACTCATGGAATGACTCTTGTCATCCTTTAATATCCTTTAATATACTTTTATATACTTACTTATATATATACTTATATTTACGAGCTTTCTGTATTTGAAAAGCCATTTTTATTCTTTCCAAAAGTACTCTCTCCTCACAAAATGACACAAAGTTAATATTCTCTCCAGCAGTGAAGACGGGCAGAACCGGGGGATGTATAGGGGGAGGTGGGAGGGTTGAGGAGAAAAGGAGGTCATGCGAGGAGGCCTGGGTGTGGGAGGAGAATGAATGAAGGGAGGATGAGATAGAAGAGATGGAGAGATAAGGTGATGCCCCCCATGCAGAGTAACGACTACCCGTGCCCTTGACCTCACCTTGATGGTCTTTGGGACTGACAAATCCACCCAGCGGACGGCTCGCTCCCATTTGTCAGAAACACTCGGCCGCTGCCCCAGTCAGGTCAGAGAGGAGACAAGAGTAAATCAGATTAAAACACATTGTAGCACACCATTTACTTACGTCCTCTAAGGATAATCCGCTTGGATAAAACGCTAGCCATCTAGAGATGGACGCATATCGGACGTAAAAGACACATAACCTAATGTAACGTAACATCAATGATGTAAAAATTATTCCATCTAATCTACTTCATGTAATAATGAATGCTAAGCAATTCATCCTAAACATAATTTCCACTGCGATTTTTATGTTAAGATCTCTTTTGATCAATATGTTCAAGACGTAATCCAATAGGTTGGCCGGGAAAGAAAGGGGTCAATCTCCCCATTCATTGCTAAGAGCTGCATGTACAGTACATATTACATCACCTATAGTGTATTTCCATCCAATTCGACCCACAAAACCAATCTTACTACCGTCGGAAGGCTTCCTCCACCCATCCTCCACCTATCAACCCACAAACAGAGTCAACCAGAAGCTGACCTGTGAGATGGAGGAAACAAGCAATCAAACCTGTCTCTGACTCTCCCCTTGGGGGCCGCTGTGGCATTTTTCACTAATTAAAAGCGAGCTCTGTTGGAGGCTCGGATGACTCAGCCAGTCAATACAGAACAGGAAGCCATGAGTGTTAATGCCTGGACGTTGGACATCTGAGAGGGGAGGAGTTAAGCTGTGGAGAGAACAACTGAGGTTTAGGGTTAGCCATGTTGGAAAGGCACATCTCTCTTGTTCCCTCCATGTCTCTCCTTCGCTGAGAGCGCTAGAGGAAGGAGAGGGCAGATGAAATGGAAGGAGTGACAGAGATGGAGATGGCTGGGGAGCAGGAGAATGACAGAGTGAGACGGACACAAAGAGAAAAGATAGAGAGGAAGATGGAGGGACAGACGGAAAGACGAAGAGAGGGAGAAAGACAGTGTCACGGAGGAGAGAGGATGATGGAGAGGCTGTGTAGGTCTGTGGCAGGTGACGGGCCCAGACATGTCGGCTATTAGAGAACAGAGCGAGGGCGGAATGGACTTGATGACCTACCTCTGCAGGTGTTTGAGATGTGCCAGTTGTCGAGAACTTTCACCGACCCAGTACGACTATTCAGTTTCAACCGTCTTAGTAAAGAAAAGATGTAACCTAGTAACCAAAACTAGTTCTTCAGTTGAAGAGGTTCTGAGTAGATCCTCAATAACTCCTCACTAAGAACCTTTTCATACACTTTTTTATGTGGTGCAGCCGCTTCTATAAGTGACGTGTGTGTGTGTGTGTGTGTGTGTGTGTGTGTGTGTGTGTGTGTGTGTGTTGTGTTGTGTGTGTGTCCGTGTGTGTGTCCGTAGCAAGAGATTTAAACCAACCAGTAAAACACTCATAAGGTAGGCACAGTACAAGTGGACAGGACAATACTGTAAAAAATAACTCAGATGTACTAGAGTAGGTCAGGTACAGTAAATGAACACTTACTTCACTGTGAGAGAATACAGTGGTTCAAGACACACACATAAAATATTGAGCACTACTGCGTCTCTCTAATGTGATTTTGTATCGTCTTTGAACTTGATAGGCCTCCATGAGGGATACTAACTTCGCCAAAGGGCATCTTCAATTGTGCCGTCAGTCTGTCAGCACACCTTTCCAGAGACCTATCACTACCCTACTGAATCATCACCCCGCAGACTAATCCCAGTTGCAGCCTGTCATTAGCATGATCCGGCTACGCTCAACCATATTGAAGCACGGCTGATTAATTTTAAACACTCTCTCCTCCCTTGCCCGCTCTTATTTGTGCCAGCGATGCTGCATGCCAGCTGAGAGTGACAGCTTGTGTCAACCGTCGGCGCTTCCGTCATCCCGGCCATTGTGGATTAGAGCCATATTACGTGCTGCTGTATATCCCTTCACCCTCGGAGGTGCCGTAAACGCCTAGCGAGGACCACTGTGTGTAGGACGCTCAGGGGGAGCTTTGAAGCAGAGCATCTGAGACCCACTCTGGCTGTCTTTGAGTCTCTCTGAACCCCTCCACTTTCAACCCAGACATACATTAATATTTCAGTGCTCTGGGTTGAGATAGTGTCGGGGGGGGGGGGCGGGGGGAGTCTAAGTTTGGAAGTGCGCAGTGAGAAAAAGGCGACGTGGAAGTCTTTTTAATATTGAACATTTCATCCGGGTGCCGGGAATGTGCCGGAATGTTTAAAAGGGTGTATTAATCACTTAGGGAACTTGTCTCTGCTCCAGAAACCGGGGAAGATGTTTCTCTCCAAACATACTCCTGACTTACTCTTTTCGTCATAGCTGATCAGCCCAAGTCCTCAGGGTAGTGCTTTGAGTTTGTTGTTTACTTACTAGTTCCGTAAACGACTCAGGTGGAACATGATTTATGCTGTGAGAGTCTTTCGCCTTGGTGGTTTGAGATCTACTTTACATTTTGTCATTAAGATATGTTTAGTGAACCTGTCATGAAGAAGCGCTGGTGGTACTTAATGTGTGATACACTGATGTGAAAAAAATGCTATACCTTTGCAACACTTTGTCTCCGGATGTTTTATCATCTTGTTTACTGAGATTTTTAAATGACTTTACCTATCAGACTATTGTATGTTTTGTTGTACCATGCATCCATTCAAAATCATATCATTTACGCATAGTTCAGAATGTCTTGAAGAGTATTCAGTGCCTATGAAAACATAATGTTTACATCCCACATGTGAATCATATATATTTGGTCAGTATTTGGGTGTCAGATTATATATGCCCTAGGCAAATAACATTTTGCCCATTCACAGATGATAATTCCTGTGGCGTTTTGGGTTTATTTACATGGAATGATGGAAGAATCTCAAATGTACAAAGAACGATTCATCATTTGTTTACGGTTTGTTTGTTTGAGAGCTCCTCTCTGAGGTGTCCTCTACATTGGAACCTACTCCTCCTTTTAATTCAAATTTAATGCAACTCTGCTGTGTTCTGCAGAAGTGTTTTGGTTATTAAAATGCAAGGACCCAGATGCCTTAGATATGCGTGTCGGTGGACTGCCTTTCTCTTTGTTTGTGTTGCCCCAAGTGCAACATGGAGCAGCGTGTCTGGTTATCTGATGCTTCCAATTACTCAGAGCTGTGACATGGTTCACTAATATGGGTTTGATGGTTGTTGTCCCGAACTGCGTGCTTAGATCAGCCTGGAGCTCTGTGATTGGTGTTTTTCCACAGAGCATAGATGTCTGTGTTGTCTATCGAGAGGAATACTGATGGATACTGGTCACAATAGATGCTGAAGAATCATGTGCCTAAATCCTTCACTTGTTTTCCCTGCTTTATGAGTTTATTTCGTCATAGATTGTGTTACCACACGGTGTCTGTTGGCTTAGTTGTATAGGGGGCTCTTATGTAAAACTGGTGGACAGGACAGGCTGTCTTGACTTGAGATGCAAAATGGGAGTTTCTTTTTAAAATGTTGGATCTCCCAGTAGCTCTTATGTACAGTAGTATGCTTTTTCTGAGGTAACCACACAAGTATCTAATTGTTAATTCCGAGTCAGGCGACCTGATACGCCCTGTATTCTGCATTCTGTATTCACTGTCTACAACACAGTATATTTTTAATGTTGTTTATTGATTATGCTCAAAGCATTTATCGAGGACTACTATCCCACAGACATCAACAATTACGTATTGATTCACATTCTCCTCTTCAATTCACTTGCAGAGAGGCAAAGTATCTGTTTGGTTTGGGTTGAACAACGAAGAGCTATTCACAGAAATATTCGAACAAAGAAATATTCAAACAAAGAAATATTCCCTTGCACTGTAGCCCCACCTTGCAACCCTAAACAGTGCTTACTGCCCCCACCCCCCACACACACCCACACACATACACACACACACACACACACACACACACACACACTCACACACACACACACACACACACACACACACACACACACACTCACACACACACACACACAAAAAGACACATACACACACACACACAAAAAGACATACACACACACATACACACACACACACACACACACACACATACACACACACACACACACACACACACACACACACACACACACACACACGTACACAATTATCCCATCCCCACCCAATCCCATCACACACATTCTTTTGTCCCCATGCTTGGTTCTTCAGTAAGGTCACAGACTTCCCAATCAATTAGAGGTATTAAAGTGTGAGGCGTCCATCCCAGCTGGTACATGGGGACATGCGCTTGTTTGGGAGTGCTAATGAGAGCCGGGCTACTGACAGATTGAGACCTCTCCTCACAGCCAATTATCTGCAGGATGGGGTGTAGAGTGCGATGATTAGTTAATAGACTGCAATCGCGGGACATACCCGCGCCGTTCGCTGGATGACAGGGGCTAAGCGGGTGCAAAAGTGTAGCTGAGCTAGGGATCAAAACAAAACATTTTGGCATTGTTTGGCATTGTGGGTAATATTGTTGTGTGTTGACTGACATCCTACGTTAATTAGTCAGCTCAGTGAGATTACCTTTGTTTACGCAATTGCGCAAAATACAGTAGGCCTACAATTAATTGGTTGAAGGCAATAATAACAAAAAGAGTAAGCAAAACAACTTGTGCGTGGGAGGGGGTGATGTGGATATGAGCTGAATAATTGAATTGAATGTTTTGTCCAACCTATTATTCAACAGGATTTTGTGTATCAGTATTTTTACAGGAGCATACAATGCCAAGGACATGCATTAGTTAGATGCATGGGTGGTGTTTGAAATATGCAGATGTATCTTTCTGTGGCATTCAGTCCGCTATATTCATCGCTATATTCTCCATGTTTTTTTTTTTACCCTGATTTTCCTATTATGCATTTCAGCATACTAATGTCTGCATTTAAATGCATAGCCCGTACAATTGTTGGTTTGTAGACAATACGTACATGCGCTCATCCTCATGGCTGATAAAGAAATGCATTAAAGAAACATGTAAATGTAATCACAGCTTAAATATGAAATTAAGTAGGGGGATTGTGTTGGTGGCATCACCTCAAAGACATCTGTTAACAGTTTTAATTAGAGAAAGCTCTGCATTTAGGCCCCAGCTATGCAGGGAACAGGGAGGGGCTGCAGACAAATTGTTATTCAGGAGATAGGGATGAATCTCAGGCATGCGGTCTGAAAATAGATTTTCAGTTGGAAAGAGGTGCCTTGGGATATGCCTGCACAATAAACACGGATCGTATGTGCTTTGGCCTCCAAGGCCCCCCAGTAAATTTACACAGCCACTGAGGGAGATGATAAGGAGGGCGCTCTGACTGGATTGGACTGCTCTCTCTCTCTCTTTCTCTCTCTTCTTTGGAACGAATGAGCACACAACTAACATGATTCACATTATCTGACATTACAGTGCAGTTTCCTTTCTAGACCTCGAAGAAATTGACAAATGGTTGTGGACCCAAACAACCAGCAGAACCTTCTATCTGACACTATAGGAGAGGGAGATAATAAAGTAATATTTGTGTCGTTTTGTGTCACAGGCCCTGAAAGACCCTAATGGAGGCCACAGGGCTAGAACATGTTGATTGCTGTTGCTAACCCTAACCCTTTTTTAGTTTTTAACCCTAACCCTTTTGTTTACCATTGGATAATACCCATCTTCATTCATTCATTCATCTTTTAAAAGAATCCTGGTGTGTCTTAGAGTAGAGTGCCTCTCTACTGTGACACCATCAAATCCTGTCATTATCCTTTTTCATGAGACAGACAAACACCTGAAAGAGCCTGTCTTACTGTAGCCTCCAGACATGACGTCACAACCCCCCCCCCCCCCCATTCGCCCCTCCCCGTTTTAAAGTAGACTCCACATTTACAACTTAAAATTCCCACTACACTACAGCTCCCTCCTCCCTCTCCCTCTTCCCTCTGCGTGTCCTTGCCCCGTTGTTGGCCACGAGTCGTATGCTGAACAAGGTAAATGTCACAGGCAGCCGTTGGCCAGGCAAAATTTACGAGGCGGAGGTAATCATTACGGCACTAGGATTTACATCTCCCCAGACACCCATCTCCCCATCCCAGCCCCGGCCCAGGCCCATCCTCTATCTGCTCTCAGCACTGCAGCAGCAGATAGCTAATAAACCCAGCTTCCAGCTTCCCTCATCACAGACAAGGCATTAAACACTCCATCGCATCATCACGCTAATCTTTTTGTCTTAATTCAGCAGAAGTGCTGACTGAAGCTATATGGGGCTTGTCTGCCCCTGCCTGTCTGCCTGCCTGCATGCCTGTCTGTCTGTCTGTCTGTCTGTCTGTTTGTTTGTCTGTCTGTCTGTCTGTCTGTCTGTCTGTCTGTTTGTCTGTCTGTTTGTCTGTCTGTCTGTTTGTCTGCCTGCCTGCCTGCCTGCCTGCATGTCTGTCTGTCTGCCTGTCTGTTTGTCTGCCTGCCTGCCTGCCTGCCTGTCTGTTTGTCTGTCTGTCTGCCTGTCTGTCTGTCTGTCTGTCTGTCTGCCTGCCTGCATGCCTGTCTGTCTGTCTGTCTGCCTGCCTGCATGCCTGTCTGTCTGTCTGTCTGTCTGTCTGTCTGTTTGTTTGTCTGTCTGTCTGCCTGCCTGCCTGTCTCTCTGTCTCCCTGTCTGCCTGCCTGCCTGTCTGTCTGTCTGCCTGCCTGTCTGCCTGCCTGTCTGCCTGCCTGTCTGTCTGCCTGCCTGTCTGTCTGCCTGTCTGTCTGTCTGCCTGCCTGCCTGTCTGTCTGTCTGTCTGCCTGTCTGTCTGTCTGCCTGCCTGCCTGTCTGTCTGTCTGCCTGCCTGCCTGTCTGTCTGTCTGCCTGCCTGCCTGTCTGTCTGTCTGCCTGCCTGCCTGCCTGCCTGTCTACCTGTCTGCCTGTCTGCCTGCCTGCCTGTCTGCCTGCCTGCCTGTCTGCCTGCCTGTCTGCCTGCCTGTCTACCTGCCTGCCTGTCTGCCTGCCTGTCTACCTGCCTGCCTGCCTTCCTACCTGCCTGCCTGTCTACCTGCCTGCCTGCCTGCCTGCCTGCCTGCCTGCCTGCCTGCCTGGCTGCCCGCCTGTTTGTTTTAGTTTTCTTCTGGCTTGTCTGGCCTGGCTGCCTCTCCCCTCTTGGCCGTGTGTGTGTGAGGCTGTGTTCAAGCCTGGTTACGCCAGTGTCTTGTAAAGGTTATGCAGCGCCGATTATGACTCTAATGCAGCACGCCGGGCACAGGAGTAATGTCCATTTATTTAAGGTGTCCGTTCAGAGCTGGGGGGGCTGCAGAGTATTCCCTTTCCCCCCCATACTCTCTAAGCAAGTTAGCTCTCTCGTCGCCTTTGCCTCTTTTTGAAGAGGTAGAGGAGAAAAAGTGGAAAACAGCTGCTCAACTTGCATCTTGTTGGTTTAATTTGATTTAGAGGCGCTTTTAGTTCATTTGCATGCAGACGTCCTCTAAATCAAGTGGATGAATTAAGTACTAGAACCAGCAGTCTCAATTATATGTTTCTTTCCGGAGCCCTGCAATCTCTACAGTGCTCTAACAAAATATTCCCTGAATATCTGCACTGTAAACAATGTTATTTTATATGGGTCCCGATTTTGTACTCAGTAAAAGGATGAAATATGGTTATATGGAGTATTTTGGCTTTTCATTTTCTCACAGCACCAACAACCACTGCATATTTGCATTGGTTGTTAGTGTGAAAGTACATCACCAAACTGTCATAAAACCTTCTAGTATTTCTGGATCATATTGAGTGTCATATGTTCAGTCTGGTTGACAGCTTGGAACGTGTGAATCGGGCCATACTCACAGCTTTCAGTCAAGATTTTAGAAAATCTGCGTTGATCATCTGCTAAGCAACACAGCGTATGGCTCTGAGATTTTGACGGTGTAAACATATTTTGTTTCTGGATGATGGATACTGCTTACAGTTGTAGGACCAGTGTGAGATTGCTCTGGTGCCAAATGTGACAGGCCCCAGTCCCAGCAGAGCAAGACAATTCACTAGACCCCAATATCCCTCAGCCTCACACTGCCAACCTGACACATCTCATAACCTCACTGTCAGTACAGGTCACACACACACACACACACACACACACACACACACACACACACGCACACACACACACACACACACACACACACACACACACACACACACACACACATCATACACACACACACACACACACACACACACTCAAACGCATGCACACATGCGCATGCACAGACACGCATATACACACACACACACACACACACTCACACACACACACACACCCACACACACACACACACACACACACACACACCCCCCCACACACACACACCCTTCCCCAGAACAGCACAAAAGCATTCCCTTATCTACCAACACCAGTGGCTCAAAAACCGCTGATCCCGAATGCCCAGGTCGATGCATTACAGAGAGATGAAACTGATCAAATATTGCTGTCTGGAAAGCTCATTGTCTGAAATCTACTTGCTCTTCAGTCTTCTCCACAGTAATTTGAATTAATTTCCAGACATCTTTTTTGCTATCTTGGATCTAAATGTCACGGACCATTAGTAATCACTCAAGGAATGATCGCGGAATTAGTTGCGAGCATGACATCGCTCTGTTCATCGCTCTGCTCTGCCTCAAGAAGTAAAAACCAGACGCTGTGTGTGCTAATTTCCGTGGTTACAGCATTGTGATGCAGTGGTTACAGTGTGGTTCATCTCAAGGCTTAATTTTTTCATCATGTGTGCGATTTCACGGGCGAAGATTGGAGAAGGCCGGGCCTCATGCTGGGGGCTTGCTATGATTGGAGATTTGGGGTGATAGATTAGAACTGGGATTGTTGAGATTAATCAAAACAACAGGACTCCCACAGCAGATGCCCCCTAGGTCTTTGCTCCAGGACTTCAGCAGCTGCTCTTCATCACAATTCAAATGAATAATAATAATAAAAAAATAGAATGTGTCACGATCTCACACTGGAGGAGGAAATCTTGGTTGAGCAGTGAGGATATTGCACTTGACGGAAGAGGCCCATCAAGGCCTGATCGAGGTTGAACTCGAGGCCGACGTATGCTTCTTAAGTTATGATGAACTCCCATTCCTAAGCAATCACTCAATCCCTTTAACTTTGATCCAGTGTTGAAAGACTCTCTTATCGAATCAGTACATTTACCTTCCGTCGTTGGTGGGTGCCTATTCCTCTTAATGTTATCGCAGTTACAATATTCCACTGTGGCGACAAGTCCGTGGATGGAGCTCGCTTCTCTTTTGATTGATTGTTCCCTGTTTTCCTTTGATGTAGCGATAGTGTGGGCCCTTCCCCGGGGGGAACCTGGTTTTATGGAATGCCCGAGTATGAGAGGCAGTATGAGAGGCGGGAGCGAGGCTATGCGGTGCATGGCGCGACTGTATCGATTTCCCTCTGCCGACTCCATTAGGCTGAATGGGACTAGAGGAGAGTCGCTGATTGAGTCCTATTCCGTCCACCACACTTCTCTCATCAGGAGTCTCTGATGCCGCTGCCGAAGCAGAGGCGGCCTGTTCGGGAGGGTGCATCGTCAAAGAGACAGTAGAAGTTTACTGTGTAGAAACGGTATCAGTGCATCAGTATCGGTGTCGTGGAGAGGAGGGAGTCGTAGTCGTGTTTTACTCTATCTGCAAGGTTGTGACCCTTTCATTTTTGCCGAATACACCGTTGGACGGTTCTCTATCATCTCCCGCTGTCTGCTCTCCGTACCGTCCACCCCCCTAATCAACACAACCAGATCCCAAGAATTGTGGTTGTCGTCGTCCATATGCAACACAGCAGAGCGTCTGTGCACTCTGTCCCTTTTGTGGTGTTGTTGTTGTTGTGGAACAGAGTGGTTTGTGGGATTGAACTAGGCAACCCTTTGATGTTAATGTAGGACCTAGGGTTTCAATGGGATGTTTTTAAAGAGGATTCTGTGACATAAAGGCTAGAGTGTATGCACTGCTGGGGCGCGAACCCTTGCATGCAGTCATGCCAATGCAAGGTGTTTTCACTATAGCTGCTTTGCACACATCACATCACCTGGGAGATAACAGCACCTCGCCCAGACTGACAGACACGCTCACAGTACTCACATACTGTAGTACTCTGACCTCAAGTATAACAGAGGGATCAGCAAAAGGTCATGACTTGATCAATTCAAGATGGCCGCAAAATCCAGAAGAGAGATTGACAGTTCGAGAGAAGAGAAAGAGAGTGAGAAAGAGAGATAGAGGCAGGCAGACAGATGAACCAACACCGATAGACACAGAGAGAGAGAGAGAGAGAGAGAGAGAGAGAGAGAGAGAGAGAGAGAGAGAGAGAGAGAGAGAGAGAGAGAGAGAGAGAGAGAGAAAGTGAGGCAGAAAGAGGGAAGCCTGAAGCCTTTACTCCTGAAGTTATCTCATGGATTAGAGGAGTGGAGATATTCACTTGGTTCAAATCCCAGTGGATTTAGAGTCTCTGAATCCTCCTTTAGTACCACTGATGAACAAGAGTCTGGACGGAAAAAATAGGCTTTTCAGAACTCTCAGTGTCCCTCATGCACTAACCTTTTCCACCATAAGTTCTTATCCATTGGCACTGTAATTACATTAACATTTACATTTTTGGCATTTAGCAGACACCATCCAAAGTGACTTACAACAAGTACGTTTGTCTAAAGTGGGTGAATTATCTATTCTATACCATCAGCCATCATTAGAAAATAAAATCTACTACTATGAAGAAAGGATTCTTTGAAAAAGGAAAGAAAATAATTAACAGTAGAAGAACGGAAGTTCAGATCACTTCAAATGGAGAGGCTTCCTACCAAGGAAGGAGCCAAAACTCCTGCTTAATGGGACCTCTCATCAAAACAATAAGATCTTAATAAGACCCAACGCAATTGTGCAATACATTTGTCAATAAGCCAGTAGTTATGGCTACTATAACAGGTATCAAAACTCTGTGTTGGAAAACCTTGGTAGTGTATAGGTGAAGTTATGGGTCGTGGTGCTGATTTTTAAAACATTGTTTTTGGTCATTAATGGAATTAGTTTCAGCCTATAATGACGTTGCCTGCTACTTGTTTGATAATGACCTGACTTGCCTATTGCAGGGAAAACAGACTGTTTTGAATTGCAAATGAAGAAGAAGAGGTCAGTCTGGGCAGGGATGATAAAATACAGTTTGATGGATCATGGCCTTTTGCCATGTGGAATGCACAGGAGTAAAGGAGCGATGTTTACTCATTAACTCATAATGTCTCAAACATTAACTCTCACGTCTAGATTTTCACTCGAAGAACGAAATAATTGTTCCCTGCTGAGCTTTGTAAATGAAAAGGCACACGGCACCAGGTTCGGTCTCCAAGCTTGTTTATTTGCAATAATTTGTATTTTATTCGCAAGGCTTATTCTTTCCCCTCCCCGTCACATGAATAAGAAAAGCAAAATTATTTTTAATTGAGTGAAAATTATATTTATAAAGCAATTCATGCTAGATCTCAAGGGGCTTTATATAGAGTGGTGATAAGTCACCCCATCCGCCACTAATAATGTAACACCCACCTGGGTGATGCATGGCAGCCATGTTGCTTGAAGTATTTTTTGTACATAATGTCTGTGTTCTTCCCTTTGTACTGGAATAGAGAAAGTCAATGCCACTGCCTCACTGCTAGCTCTTTTGAAAAGAGACATATAGCTAAACCAGGCCTTGATTTTAACACACCAACTATATAAGACACACTCAAAGCAAACTCAGTGAGAAGCTATTTACATATATAGCGCCTTCCTACCTTACACAGATGCTAAAAGTGCTTTACATGTTTTTCACCCACTCATCCCCTGTGGCTTGACGCTACAGCTTGGTGCGTGTGTTGGTCCATGTGTTTGTGTGCATGCACGCTCAGGTGTGTGTGTGTGTGTGTGTGTGTGTGTGTGTGTGCGTGTGTGTGTGTGTGTGTGTGTGTGTGTGTGTGTGCGCGCGTGCGTGTGTGTGCACATATTTCATGTGCCTTTAAAGGCAGAGCAAGAGGACAAATTGATCATGGATGAACATGAATCAATCTCTGGACTAGCTCTTCTTGATGTTAAAAGAGGTGGACAGTGGACACACTTTCTCTTTCTTTAAAGGTGTGCCCTCTGCCTTCCACCGCTTGTGTAAACACAGTCGATTACTAATTTGTTCATGTACATTCAGATGTGCTTATTCACCATAGTGTTATGGCCTACAGTAAGAACAGAGGACGAGAGAGAGGAATAATAATTAACCCTCAAGGATCAAGCCTTTTTTCTTCTTCTGTTTTACCATGTAAACAATCACATGGTATGTCTCCCCACTGTCTTGTACTTTTTCACCGCAGCTTGTTTACTTCTACCACCCTGCTCTGTTCCGTCCCGTCCTCAGGTCCCTTGCGGTTGGTGGTCCCCACAGAGTCTGTGTCATCCTACCTGGGTGACACAGCCCTGCTGCGTTGCGAGGTGACTGGCGAGCCCATGCCCGTGGTGCGCTGGCAGAAGAACAGAGAGGACATGCCGCTCACCTTTACGCCCGAGAGCCGCGTGGTAGTCCTGCCCTCGGGCTCCCTGCAGGTCAGCAAGGTACAGCCGCCAGACTCGGCCACCTACCGCTGTCTGGCTGACAACCCAGGGAGTGCCCGCACAGGCACCGACGCAGACCTACGCGTGCTGCCAGGTACGATATCTCTCGGGAGAGGGCGGGGGGAGGGACACGACTGGACATGAATTCAGAACTAGGTTGAAATCGTATTTGTTTTTCTTTCAGTTGCTTTTCACCAAGGTGTTGAGACCTTTTCGGTGAAAAAGCACTTGAAAAAGAAATGACTTTTGAAGTGTTAGATGGGGCTTGATTCAGCTTGGGTTCATCGCGTTCCTCGGGGTCGGGCAGAGTGTGCCATTTGGGACCGATCCGATCCGTGGGTTCCATTACCTAGAGAAAGGTACTTCAAGGACGCCGTAAGCAATTGAAAGAAAAGTTACTATTCCGACCCAGGTCTTTATGGTATTATGGTACTAACTAGTACTAGTAATAACTAACTAGTATTTCTATACTATATTTACTGTCCATACTATATGAATCCATGCAATATCTTATTAATACACATTGCTTTTAATTACTTAATGAATAAGGCACAGGCTGACGTCATATCAAACATCTTTAATCTAAAGTACCATTGGTCCTAGAACCCAGATTACTTGGGGTCTACCTCATGACTACATACTGTAGATTATCAGCACTTTGTATATCCCTTTGTATATCCCTATTGTATATCCCTATCCCTATTGCATGGAATTGCTGTACAATTCTTACTATAGCTAAGCCTCTTTTGACTCTATTTCAGTACAGTTTGTTTCTCCTCATCTATATTCTGTATATGGGTGTTGTCTTATCCGGTGCTGCAGGCCTGTCTCCCTGACCTGAGCACAGATCACTGTACACTTGGAAGAGCAGAGAATGGATGGGATCATGTATTTATAACCTACCAGACCTGACCTTTTGGAGGGAGTGAGACCCAACGTCTTAAAGGTTGAATAAGTAGCAGCCAGGGAGATGCGCTGGGAACAAGCGAAAGCAGACAGAAACCCTGCCTCTTTGCTCTGGCTCTCACCAAGTGTGCCCTCCTTCGTTGTGCCCTTTTTAGAGGAAAAGTCTCCTTTCAAGTCTTTGAATTCCCTGGTAGATAGCAGCACATCCACTTTGCCTTCCGAACTGCTTACAGTAGAGGGTTCAATGTGAATGTCGTCATAATGGCTGTTGTTGACCTTGGAGGCCATCTGCTGTATAGATGTACTTGATTTAACCAACAGGTGGGCTCCAGCTCAGAGACTCAAGGTTTATGTTATTGTGCTTGTCAGAGATGTATTGGAAGGGAAAACAGGTGGGTGAAAGCTGGATAAAGGCGAGCGTTAGGCCTGACTCAAACTATTTATTATAGTAAAGACTCACTGGGGTTTTATTTCGATTTGAACCAAAAACAGGTGTAGCAAGCTACAGTCCATTTTGACAACAGGCTGTGGAGCCCTATTCCAATACCAACTCCAGAATTATATCCAGTTGAGTTGACTTCTGTAGCGGTTTAATCCATTCAGCGTTTTGCTGACATCAAAGATCAACTGATATTTGTAAGATCAAAGATGCTCAAAACAGATACAGATGTAACCATTCGTCTGTGTTCTCTTAACAATGCGTTTTATCTCAGTAATGTAAATGGACTGCACTTATATAGCGCCTTATTCCAAAGCTCTTTACAACAGCCTCTCATTCACCCATTCACACACCAATAGCGGCAAGCTACCATGCAAGGCGCCGGCCCGCTCGTTGGGAGCAATTTGAGGTTCAGTGTCTTGCCCAAGGACACCACAACACAACAAGCCGTGGATCAAACCGCCGAATTACTGATCTTGCGATCATTAGATGCTGGCTCTACCTCCTGAACCACAGCCTCCCCACGCCTCCCCCCGCCTCCCCCCCATGGGCCCCCCATAATGTGGGATATGGAATGCACAAGTCAGTCTCTCATTGTGAATGCAATCTCTCCGTCCCGTGCCTAACGTGCTGACAGATGCCTTGTGCTTCCCCTAGGTTCCCCTGATTTTCAACAGGTACTCAGTCATACATTAACTGGGGCACGATCCCCTCTGCTTTCATCCACCCCTCGCCTCTCACAGTCCTGAATAGCTATTTGATCCTAATTCTTTGCCTTTTGATGTCACGGCGTTGTTCTTTCTCAACCGTGAACCAAGCCAGAGTCATGGTCACACTGTGTCAATGACAATTAGTCACATACTAATAGGAATAATTCATTTTATTTATAAAGCGCTTTTCAGGGACTCAAAGACGTTGACAATGACGATGTGTGTGCTTTTGTGGGTCTGTTTTCAGATATGGAAGGGTTTAGGTTAGATTTGAGGTTATAGCTTTAGTTTTCTTTTTATTCACTGTGAAATGTCATTTTATTCACAATACCTTTGTTCCTGCTTCTGCTCCGCCTCTTCACTATAGTTAACTGTGGTCAGGGCACATTGTTGAAGGGAATCACAGCGTTTCTGTAAACAATGCAGTGAAATTGAGTTCATGTTATTTGTGTGTGACTCCTCCAGCAACTGGGAGTTCTTTCTCTGAGTTTCATTCTGTGTTCTGCTGTACCTTCTGCCTTAGTTGACTCATTAGCTCCCTATAGTTCTCCACACATTTAACTAGGTGTAGTGACCCCCAGCTTGATGTCTACATGCCTTAGGAAGCAAACAGGAGGTTGCGGGGGGGGGTCAGCTCATTTCATTTCTATCTCAGGGCCAATTGCTCTGGAGTTGTGAACCCTTAGTCTGCCTGACTGACTGGCTGGCCTGTCAGATAAATCACTGGTTAGCAACATGGCCCCTGCGCTTTCTGTTCCTGGGGAAATACAATCAGAAATAGAAGCGGATCTAGATTGCAGGTGTTTGAGTGAGAGCACTCATGTCGGAACCCCAGTGGGGGTTTCAGGTTGAATTGTCTGTAGCAGCAGTGACAGGTCGAGAACAACAGTGGCTGAGAGCCTGAGAGACTACGGTAGAAATGCAGCCAGAGCAAAGCATTGTGGGTAACTTCATTCCAAACAAGGTTGGAGGGTGTTTTGTATTATTTATTAGGATCTATTTTAAAATCATCATCAGGCAAATATTCAAAGACAAAATGAGAGATATTTGTATAACAATCAAAGCGAGCTAAAGACAAAATGAAAATACATCATTCTGAAAAACAACGTCATTGTGAACTATTGTTTGCATCTTAAGTAGCATTTTGGTGTTTGTCCCATAGGCATTGTTTTACTCAAGTTCACAGTGAGTATAAAAGAACATAACATGCAGTAATGAGGCAAAGATTACTTTGATGAAACTTTATTTAGATTTTTCAATTTCTAAGCCCTTTTCCCCGTTCCCACCCCCCATCCCTTTCAAGGTAAGCATACATGTACAGTATATAAGTTCGGAAACGTTATTTTGGTCGATTATTCCTCCCCGTAATACCAATTGGTATTGTATTTTATATCGTTGGAAAGCCTGATTATTCACCTTTACAACGAGGTACAACTTGTAAGTAAGTAAGGATCATGCATTCGTGGAATGAGCAACACAGCTAAACGTGTGGGTAGCAGCCCAAAATCCCCTGCAATATTCTTCTGTTCTTCTGTTCTTCAAAACTCTCGTTTTGAGTTTCTTGGTGGATTGGATGATTGCACTCTCCCACAGTAATAAGGAAAAAACAACACATATTGGCCATTAGTAGCGTGTGGAAGATCCATACGCAGCCACAACAGCTTGGCACCTCCTCCTCATGCTGTCACCAGCCTGGTCACACACTACTGTGGGATGGCATCCCATTCCTCAACCAGGATTTGCCGCAAGTCAGCCAACATGGTTGCGTTGGTCACTCTGGCACGTACAGCACGCCCAAGCTGATCCCACAAGTGTTCAATTTGGTTGAGGTCTGGACTCACGGCAGGCCATTCCATCCTCTCCACTCCCAAATTCTGGAGGTACTCTGTGATGATCCTGGCTCTGTGGGGGCGAGCGTTGTCATCCTGGAGGATGGAGTTAGGTCTCAGATTCTGGAGATATGGGATTACACACCTCTGACTGACATACACCTGCCAGCACTTGAAGCTCAAAACGAGAGTGAATACCAACAGAAGAATATTGCAGGGGATTTTGGCAAATTCTTTTGGGTCCTCTACCCACACGGTTAGCTGTGTTGCTCATTCCACGAATGCATGATCCTTACAGGTTGTACCTCGTTGTAAAGGTGACTAATCAGGCTTTCCAACAATATAAAATACAATACCAATTGGTAATATTAAAAGGAAGGAATAATCGACCGAAATAACGATTACAAACTTTTTGGGGGGAGTTTACATGCATATACAGTGGGGGAAATAAGTATTGAACCCCACTGTACATGCACATACATTTAGTAAACAATAGACCAAAACAGTGATTTAAATGGACTCTACATGCTTAAAAAAAAACAGACATAAAGAGAGGAGGAAACAAAAGTTTGGTTTGCTATTGCAAGACCAGGTGTCAAGAATCCAGATTAATTCCCTTTTTTCCGATTTCAGTGTATGACTCATCATTTGAAAGCATACAATCTGTCCCTGAATATATCAAAAACTGAAAAACGACTTCTGGTTGCACCTTTCACCAGCAGCTGTCACAAATGTTTTGGCTTCATATAAAAATGTCGCTGCTGCATTTCGTTGTTGTTGTTGTTGTTGTTGTTGTTGTTGTTGTTGTTGTTGCTTTTGTTCCAGCATAATATTTACTCCTTCAGACACACACAAAGGCCACTTGCTTTAACACCTCACACAGTTGCTGCTGCTTTAAACCAGTGGCACCACAATGAAACGGCAGAAGAAAGCAAACATGGCATCACTCAGCTACAAGGTCACTGGGAACAGTCTTCCATGTTTCAACCTCCTGTGGTCCTTCTGTCTGAGCAGAGCCCGGGGTGTCCAGAGGCCTGGTCTTCCTCCAGAGGCCCCTGAGAGTGACAGCCCTCCAGGGGAAAGACGCTGTGCTGGAGTGCTCCGCGTCAGGCTTCCCCACCCCCTCCTTCCACTGGATGAGAGGCGATGAGATGATCCAGAGCAGGTGAGCACCCAGTGGTGGATCAGACCACTAGGACAGGGATGCATTGAAGTATGTTTTGTAAGTAGTGTACATCATGAGTATTACAGAATTTCTAAACATCCACCAGCATTATACACTTCTTCTTTCTTTTTTTTTTTACATATATAACTATATTACATATAATAATTGTACTGAAAGTGTACTGTTTAAGGCATGTTTAAAAAAATAAATAATATATATATATATATATAATGTCTCCCCTAGTCCTCTGATTCCTCCTCTTCCCGACAGATCAAAGAAGTACTCCCTGCTCGGGGGCAGCAACCTCCTGATCAGCAGTGTGACGGACGACGACTCTGGCACCTACAGCTGCATGGCGCTCAACAAGAACGAGAACATCACGGCTCCCTGTGAGCTGTCGGTTCTGGGTGAGTCTCAACAGAGAACGCCGGGTGTGTGTGTTGATTACCTTGTAGAGAAAATGACAGCAGGAACCTTTGGAAATCCATGCTCTGAGAGAATAATCAGTAGCCACGCTTTTAATATGATATTCAGAATGCGTCTTCAATATGGATTGAATAGTTCTTGTGTCTTCAGATATCAGTGTCCTAATTTCCAAGTAACATTTCTCATAGATCCGTAGTGTATCGTAAAACAAAAATAGCCTTGAAACTTCTTCGCAAACTTTCTCAGCAGATCAGTTGATCAATTGTAGCTTGTCTGAAGAAGAGTGGAATACTCCTTGGAGAGATGGGGCTCAAGTGGGATTTTCAATACCTCCTTATCAGAATGCAGTCCTGTGCGTCCCTCGATTGAATGTTTCTGAGGGATTCAGAATTTGTATATCGTTTGCAGGCTTTGCTGCTTTATCCCTCTAAGACCATTAACCTCCCGCACAGCAGTCCTGAGAACCTTGAAGTGATTTTTGAAAATGTTTTTGTTATGAATAACAAAACATGGAAGAAATACCACAGCATGATCAATATAAAAACCCATGAATCTGGGTACTTGATAAGTTGGTCCGAAGTCTTCTCGATTGTTACAGGCAAAAGGACACTGTGGTTTCACACAGTCTTTCAGCATTGATTCCAGCCTCCTCCCTAATTGCAAAGTGCACACGACTTGAATCCTGTTTTTCCTTTCAATTAATCACTCCCAATCTCATTAGTCACGCTTTGCAGGGGGGGGGGACGGACGACCACAAAACCCTTTTTATTTTAATTAATCCAATTATGGTGTAACTGGAGGATATTGCACATTTATCACAGCTACTGTTTTCAATACGTCACTCTCAAGCGACAAAAGCAAAGATTCTGTGTCCAGAGGGTGGCTGGTGGCGGCAGAACTCACAGGTCAGGCTCATGGTAATGCATGATGGGATAGAATGAGGACCGGTATCAAACAGGTGTGTGCATTTCATTTTATTCACATCACAATGAGCCCAGCACTTGTTATTGCGGATGCACAGTATACGCACCATGTCACTGAGCTATTTTTATTCATTTATTTATTTATTTATTTACTTATTTACCAGGGACAGTGCACATTAATCAACACATCCGTTTCCACATCAATGTAAATGTGCCAGAGTTAGCTCATGAGCAAATGTTCATCTGTAGTCCCTGAGCAGGCTATTACAACATGAATGGTGTAGTGTCATTAAAAACATCAGCAAGCACAACAAAACGATACAACAGGCAATACACTACATACACTATATACTTCAGGCTATGAAGGAGATACAGTATGTAGCTTTAATGTGTGGTTCGATGTAATTTGTCTAGTGTATTTACCATGAACAAACATTTTTATACAGATTCACTAACATCACTAAATGTCAGCAGTACCCTCATCAGTTTACAATGGAATAAATGGGGGCACACATGCAATCTGCATGCAAGGCTCCAAAAGTGCTGAAATACCTCCTTTGCCTTTTTCCGCAATGTTATATTCCATTTTGTGGGACTCGTGTGATACTTCACCACTTCCACGTTTCCTTTTCCCCTAATCTCCCTATCGCTCAAGTCTGACAAAAATGGAAAATACGAAACGTTGTGGAGAAAGTTCAGATTTGTTCCCTTAGCTCTCTTTGCTCTTCTTATCATCCTGTATGGTGAATGAGGAGCTTTTAGACTCAGCCTCCTCTATCTGTCAGCATGACAACGTGACAAGCCCGTTCCTCGTAAGATTACCCCAAAAAGCAGCTATTTATGACGCCTTACAACCCATGGCGAAACAGCGTCTATCGATCTCCGCTAATCTCACTGTGTGAAAAGCTCCCTCACTATTTACTGAAACAGCAGTAGGTAAGAGAAGCAACTCCTCTCTCTCTCTCTCCGTGCCCCCTCTCTCCCTCTCTTTAACCGTCTTTATGGATCCCAAATCTACCCTGTATGTACTGTCATATATAGTCAAGACTTTTAGTATAAGGGACCACACACACACACACACAAGCACCCATGCACCCATGCACGCACGCACGCACGCACGCACGCACACACACACGCACGCACACACACACACACACACACACACACACACACACACACACACACACACACACACACACAGACTCTTCAGGATTAGGTATGGGGCGGAAGCAAAGGCGTCCCAGTCCCATAGATATGTTTGACACATTTGTTATTGGGTCATGCTATGATACAGATAGGGGGCAAGGCTGGGGGAAGATGGATGCAGGTACAGTAATGGCTTTTTGAATGGAGAGGGAGGAAAGAGAGGACTGTGTGTGTGTGTGTGTGTGTGTGTGTATATGTGCGCGTGTGCATGCACATCTGTGCGTGCCTCCGTGTGTGTGGGTGTGTGTGTGTGTGTGTGTGTGTGTGTGTGTGTGTGTGTGTGTGCGTGCGTACGCATGTGGGTGGATATAATATATATAATAGAATCCCTGACACAGATGGACCTGCAGTGTTGCATCACTACAGTGAAGGATGTACTCTGACAGATGGTGCGCAGAAGAACACTTATGCTCGTGATTTGTGCCATGAATAGAGTTGCGTTTTTCTCACAACACAGAACATAAGTGGCTCACTATACTAGTTCTCTGTCCATGTGTGAAATCATACAGAGTAAGGACCCATAGTATGAGTTATTGGCTCTATGTGGTGTGCTGGATACCCTTTTATTGTTACGTTTTTCATATGGAGACAGGTGCTGCTAGTCATTAAAGGGATTCTTGAACCCTAAATACTGTTTAATGATATTAACTCTGCGATTCAAGCAGCAGGGAGACATGTATGTGGATATAGCGGCACATTAGTGGCATTGAGCCTTGATTTAAAAACCTTGATTGAAAAACACACTCAACATTCCGTAGGGTGTCTTCAGAAAACGCGTTTTGAATCATGAATATTACAGCATACAGTATTTCATTTTCTGATGACTGTCATGTTAGAGGAGTTTTGAGTATTGCAGACATTTTGTCTCCGGCTTTCTAGCTTTTGTTCTTGTGAAGCATCATTATGAGCTGGAGAAAGCGCAGTCACGTCCTCTCCTTCGTGCCATTAATGCACAGTCATAGCTGTCTCTTTTTAAATGTGCTCATCCAGCATCTATTATCAACCTAGTGCAGATGAGGGATTCTCATTACTCTCTTTGGCCCCTATGGAGTCCAACACACACACACACACACACACACACACACACACACACACACACACACACACACACACACACACACACACAGACACACACACAGACACACACCCATCAAGCCAGTTACACTCACCAAGATTGCATGTTTAAAAAAATAGATGAGACTCTTTTAGAGTATGTGCTAGCTTCAGTTACTGATATTGAATGGTCATGTTGGTTTAAATTCCTATCACCTCCTCTTCTCTTGGAGAGCACAAAGGAGACTGGCTAGCTACAGTACATTTCTCGCTTAATTGCTTCATCCATAATGAGTGACTCTAGTCAAGCAGGTAAAAAAAACAAACAGCAGCCTGCTGCTGTTCCTGTCTGTATCCTAAGACATCTCTGTCAGTTGCTTATGGTTTCGTCACCCAACGGTATTTAAAAACACATGCGGAAGACAGATACACAAATGGCAATGTTTACAGGTGGATGACTGGCTAACAGAAACACAGGCAGGAGGGGGGGGAGTGAGAGAGAAAGAGGGGGAGGGATAGAGAGAAACAGAGAGAGGGGGAGAGAGAGGGGGGAGAGAGAGTGAGGGGCGAGAGAGAGAGAGAGAGAGAGAGAGAGAGGCAGAGGGTAGGGAGAAACAGAAGGTGGGGGGAGAGGATTTTTAAAATGGTGACATGGGACTGAGGAGACAGATGTTCCAATAGAGACTGCTGTCTAGTTAAACAAATGTAAATACAATAACGGTTCGGCTACGGTTGACACTGTTGGAGAATAGCCCTGGTTTGATCATCATGGTTTGGTGTCAGGCCAACACTCATTTGGCGCCAGGCTTTCAGCTCTGTGCCTAAAAAGTGGTGTTTTCATTTTCAACTGAACTGTTGTTGACTTTACCAAATATGCATCAGGTTCAGTGGAGGCTGGTATCAAACGTGCATGTTTGATACCGTTCCTCATTCCGTTCTGTGCATTATAATGAGCCTGTCCTCTGATTTCTTCCTCCACCAGCCTCACCTTTATCAGGTTCTGCCCCACTATGCCACTCCCCCCAGGTTTTCACTGTTGTACTGCTTTCGCGTGCTGTGTGTGTGTGTGTGTGTGTGTTTGTGTGTGTGTGTGTGTGTCACACATTTCTGAGTGCATCAGTACCAGTGCTTTTAGCTTCTGAACATGTGTACTGTACAGTACAGTACATTACTCCCACCTCAGTGCTCATATTATATCACACATGAGCTTTGCTTTGCTTAAGTGTCTCTCTAAATGTATTAAAAGCTGTTACGATACAAACGCACCAACAGGGATCTCCCCTCTCAATAAGCTCTCACTGATTGGCACTGATTGAATGTGGACCGATGGCTCGGATGGCTGGATGGATGAACCTGGCCAGCTGCTGGCTGCCATGCTGCAGTGCCCACAGTGGAGCTTGGCCAACGCCCCGTCCCCTGGCTCCCCGCCCCGCTCCCGGATAGGAGGAGAGAGGGATGATGTCACTATTGTTGCTGATCAAAGCTGCTGAGCTGAAGCAACAGCCGCGAGACTGTTTTTAACTCTGCCAAAGGGGGGGGGGGGGGGGGGAAGAGAGAGAGAGATAGCACACTATCACACATAACTGACCCTCATACCTTTTTACACTCAGATCTTCTCCTCATATATCTAGTTAAATGGTAGACAATGTTGTGGTTCTATGTTGCCAAATATTTGGGGATTTACCTGTATATCTGGCCAGCTATTGTGCCATGGTTGATATACAGTTCATTTGTGATTGATTTATTGGGAGTAATCCAAAATGCACACAGAGTGCATGTCCCAGATAACAGAGTGCATGTCACAGATAACACACAAACATGTAACACTTATTCCGCTGCTACTGTTGGTGCTGTGAGTTGCCTGGGTGTTAAGTTGAATTGACCCCCTCGTATCAGTTGGCTCTTCAGGAGTACTTTGTGATAGATGGATTATTCTATTGATGTGATAGATTATTCTATTGATGTGATAGATTATTCTATTGATGTGAGAATTCTAGTGTACCCCACCCTCAACAATGGAAGGCAGAGGAACTGGATGGGATTGGATTAGTCTGACATATTTTTCGTCATGAAAATAGAATACTGATCCGAAGGATAAGCTCAGTGGCATTAAAGAACATTGCTGAATTATTTTCTTTATTCTTTTTTATTTTATTTTACTTAACAATCCAATTCAAAAAAAGGAAAAAGAAAACACTACTCAGTGAGTGTATTTCTTGTCATGTTCACACCCTCAATATCAGCCTTGAACATGTCCCCTATAGCATTCTGAAAATGTCCCCTATAGCATTCTGAAAATGTCCCCTATAGCATTCTGAAAATATTGTTTACATTGTTCATATTCAAACCAGAGAAATACGAGCACCCCCCTCCGTAAACGACATTTGAAGTAGTCAGACAGGAAATGATGTAGTGATCTTCCAGCAAAAAGTCAAGGACATAATTGAGTCCAATCCTACCAGCACTGTGCTGTGCGACTGGCACAGCATCAACCCTCAGCTGCATTCAATAAGCAACTTCAGGCTGGTACTTAAAAATATATATTTTCTTATTTTATTCCTGTGGGGGAAAACTATTTTCTCTCTTAACACCATGCTGAGCTGAGTTAATGTCTGGTATTACCCAAGGTAGTCATTAAACGCTGTCTAGAGTAGGCATGTTTTTTTTTTGTTATCCTGCAGTTATGGAGATCTTGATTAAAGCCATAACTAGCCTACTTTAAATATCCTGCAGAGTTAATGAGATTTTGAGTGGAACCATAACAAGTGTACTTTACAGATAAATATGAGAAATCAGCCTAGTTTGCATGACCGAGATTTACTGTATACTGTATATTACTGTATACCACAATTATAGCTTTATATTTAAACAATATCACACAAGAGGGAGTGCTGTTATACTGAATATCAGCATGGCTGTGATTCGGTCGTAGGTACGAGGCCGCAGGCCTAACCTGAACACAAACATCTGCAGGCTAGCTACTTTGTATTAACGGTCATTTCGGAGTGATACATATAGTTAAAAGTCCCAGTGCTGTTATACTGTATATCAGCACTCATGGAATGCCTCTTGTCCAATCAAATTACTTGGTCGGAACTAACTGTTGTATCAAATGGAATACAATACATCATCCATATTGTTTTAGAACAGTGTCTCCTTTCCAATGTCAGTGATTTAGAATCACAAAAACATCATCAACTGCCCCAAAGTTCCGGTAAAGGTAAAATTATCGTAAATCCATTGAAGGTGTCTTAATGCTACTGGAAACGCTTTGGGGAACTCGCCCCCCATACTAATGGACTTCTGGCAGTATGCTGAATATACAGGCACTTTCCCCCAGTAGAGTTATTTCTCTAAACGCTAACACTTTGTCAATGATGTATTTCACACTAAAGGCTATGAACTGTTCTGAATGAATGCAGTGCCATGGAACCTAGTGACCATGATTGGGGGATAATGAATGGTTGTTATTTTCAATAATAATGACTTCAACGAGGCTCATTAAGGATTCTAGCAGCCCAATTAATTTAGCAAAAGACAATGTCAACAAAATACAATAGCTCAGTTTGGGGTTATTATTCACATTAAGTGAACTGGAGATGTTGTTTTCTTATGATATTTGAGTTGTGGCAACATACTGTATGTATTTGCCCTACTTTCTCAGTGATTATTGACTTACTTCTCTCTGTCTCGACACACGCGTGCACGCGTGCACACACACACACACGCACGCACACACACACACACACACACACACACACACACACACACACACACACACACACACACACACACACACAATCACCAGGAAAGATATTGTTCTTAGGTTGTTTTTTTATGCTCATCGCTAGGCTGTAGACAGTAACTGTCAGAAGGGACTTAGCCCCCGCAATCCACTGATAAACAGCAGGGGTCAATGATGATTACATTTAAACTCCCACAAATGAATTTCAGCATATTAGCAAACATTTAACGGGCTGCCAACACCCCTGCGGAGCTGCCGCCTCGTGAAACTGTTCCTCCTCCAATGAAGATTAAACAAAACCTCCTCAGAATGAATTAAAGAATTAGCTGAATTACCCAGGTTGATCCTGAGGAGAATGCTCAGTCAGGGAGGGATTGGTATAGTGCATTGAGAGGACATCCAAATACAGGCACAGTAACTTCAATACAAACCAGACTCTGGGCATACAGTAAGCATCTCACGTCTCTATCACACTGGTCAAAGATCCATGGATATTTTCTTAGAACTGAAAATAGTGAAATAATAGCATGAAATAGTTATTCTGCCCGTCAATTTGTAATGTGGTTCACGTCAGTGTTTGGGGTCAATTCCATCTAAATTCCTGTTGAGACAATCTGTGATGCTTTATCCAGCATCAACTGACAGGAGTTGAAGTGGAATTGAGCTCCCGTTCAAGATGCTGTGGAATTAGATATCTTGTAGGCGTCATTTGGGATTCGTACTGTAGACCCCTTTTTAGACGTAAAGTAATAAAGCCATTGATTACGGAAGATTATACAACAGTTAGTTCCGACTAAGTAATTTGATTGGACAAGAGGCATTCCATGAGTGCCGATATACAGTATAACAGCACTGGGACTTTTAACTATATGTATCACTCCGCCGCACAGGTTTTCTATTAAAAGACCGTTAATTAGACTACATGTTTGTGTTCAGGTTACAAGGCAACGGTCCAGTTGAAGTTCAGTTGCGGAACTTATAAATGCCTCATGCCCTTACCCTATCAGAACCCAAAATATAAGCTTGTTTTATGCTGTTGTTTGCACACAAACACTGTATAGCTTCAAAACACGGTTAAAACTATAATTGTTATCTCATAGATAGTCGGCCCTTGCATCCATAGCTCGGTCTATGAATGTAAGAGTGGTTACATTTCTCCAACCCCATGCCTCAGCTTTTTGGCAGGGAGAGCGCTTTGTTGTTTAAATCCCATTTAGCCCCTTACGTCATTCTCCAACTGTCTCCTTGTCATTTCTAGAGGGTCTTCCACTAGACACATGCTCATGCAATGTTGCCCCAGTTTAAGAAATCAAACAACCAAACAAATCCTTTATTTCACTAAAGCTCTGTAAGCCAGGATTGTCTCATGAACTAACCAGAGACGTTTAAACCAACAGTGTTTGGGCCTTACAAAAATATTCTGATGGTGGATACCCTGGGTACGAACCCACCCTGGGTACGAACAATTTTACCCGGCTGCCCTCGAAAAGGCGGTTCAGGACCCTGGCCGCAAGGACAAACAGACTGAAGAACAGCTTCTACCACAGGGCCGTCCAGGCCCTGAACACAGCAAAGACCTAGGTTCTGGGCCCTGGACAGTCTGGACGGATTGATGGCAGCTGCTGAACTGAAAAAATCAGGTGTAGTGCTAAGGCACAAATATGTACATTTCAAGCCTGCAAACTGCGACACTTTAAATAAATGTG
Source organism: Nansenia antarctica (assembly GCF_963989245.1). Taxonomy (NCBI): domain Eukaryota; kingdom Metazoa; phylum Chordata; class Actinopteri; order Argentiniformes; family Microstomatidae; genus Nansenia; species Nansenia antarctica. Next base: position 67,558,165 of record NC_137689.1, on the reverse strand, counting down.
CAATAACACTATTGTGCAATATGACAACCCTAGTCGTCTATCTGTACAGTATAGTATAGTGGATAGTGTACATAGCCTTTATTTATGTAAACCAGCTCCTTTCCCTTCTTGTTTTGTTTTTTTCGTTTTTTCTTTCCTAGCACCAGGGGAGCCACCCCTCCTAAATTTCGTTGTTTGGTACCTGTACTATAGCAATGACAATAAAGACCATTCATTCATTCATGATGTGTGTTTGATACCATTCCTCATTCTATTCCATGCAGGACAATAAGCCTGTCCTGATGTCTACCTCCACCAGCATCCCCTGATGTACAGTATGTCAGTTGTATGATGCCTTCGGTTAACTGCCCATAGCTCTCATGCCATATCATGTTAAACGTGACATGGTTACATACCATGACCATGCCTGTAACCTGAAGTGACACATCAGGATATCTGACAGTACTGTGAGGTACAGTACTGAGCAACGTTTTAACACACTTTGATTGCCCCGCGTACTATATATATTTCTGGTTTCATGAGATATTTCTCATCCAGTAGAAAAATGGTAAATGGACTGACTTATATAGCGCCTTTATCCAAAGCGCTTTACAACGGCCTCTCATTCACACACACACATTCACACACCAATGGCGGCAAGCTACCATGCAAGGCGTCGGCCCGCTCACTGGGAGCAATTTGGGGTTCAGTGTCTTGCCCAAGGACACTTCGACATGTGGCCAGCCGGGGCTCGAACCGCCAATCTGCCAACCTTGCAATCATTAGACGGCGGCTCTACCTCCTGCGCCACACCTCTTAGTCTCATTCATGTGTATGGTTACATTCGAAATTATAATATACTGTATGTACTATTTACTATTCATTGTTTATTTAGTGATAAACCTATCTCCAATTATGGAAGAGACTGCATTTAAATTTCACAGTTCCGCTTTGGTGTTTGATGCCCTGTATTTAACCTATTAATACGTTTTTTCAAATGTTTGTCCAAATGCTTGGCCCGGCGTGTACTGTAGGGATATGAGAGATGGCGTGACAGCTAGGATTGTGGATCCCGGCTCATGGGCGCTTTTACAGACGTGTCAGAAGTTCAGGGGCAGAGGTCATCCCCATGTGCTCTGAGAGCAGCGGGGGTAATGGTGGGATCGTGGGGAGCTTTTCACACTCAGTTATACGTGTCACATTGGACTAATGCTTGTCCAATTCATTTCTGTATCTGCGGTACGCTGCGTTATCGGCCAGAACCACTAGCTGCAGTCTTGGCCACATCCCAGCCAGAGCAGTAAGCACATCAATCAGTATGTGATGTGTTCCATAAGGACCGTGAAGGATAGAATTCATAATCCACCATATGTAGAGAAGCTTTGTGGAGAGATGAAGACGCTTTGGAGACCGTTAACAGATCAAGGAGTTAGGATGATTAAAAGGGATTGACGTGAGTGATTGGCAAGATTAAATATTAACTTAGAAGTTACAGTGCCCCCTGATTACCATGGCTAAAATATGACGCGCAAGCTCCTTTATGACTTTGCAGCACAGTAGCCAGTGAAATAAGTCAGTGTAAAACAGACGAACGTTTTAACAATATTGTGCATATTCATGTATAAATCTGAATAATTCATGGCACAGTGATGAAAAACAAAGGGCATTCTTTATGAATACACAGAGAGAGCTTTTCAATGTTATTCAGGTGAACTGGACCAAAAGTCTCTCTTTTTTTCCATAATCCTCCTAATTCCCTTGGAATAACTGATTAGATGTCATTTAATATGAGGCTCTCTCAAACCGTCATTAATAATGAATAATTGCCGGTAGAATGCACATTTTTATCTGTTGACTTTATCATAACAAGTCCCCCATTTACATCCGTTTGCACCCCGGTATTTACCCAGCGACATCAGCGCTGCATGAGGCTGCCACCGCACTTAGCAGGGGATCCATCTCCAAACAAACACACCTTCAGCAAACAGGCGGGGAGCATGGGGGGCGTGGGGGGCTGGGGGTGGTTGTATGAAAATGGGAGGGCGTCATATGAAATGTCACCAGCAGTGCGACAGGCTGTCAGTGTCTCCCAGGACCCTCCTCAGCAAGGGGAAGGCATTGCAGGTCACACCGTGCCTTGGAAACCCACACGCCAGATGTTTATTCAAATGAGGGATGTGTAGATTTACATTTCAATGGAAAAGAAAAGTCATTATGGCCAGCTCGCATGAAACCACCACGTAGACACTGTTTGTTTTTGTCATGTTAATATCCTTCCCAGAAGAGGCATATGGGGTCATTTGAGCAGAATTTTGAGCGTTATTTTACTAATTCATTTCCTGTGTGTGTGTGTGTGTGTGTGTGGGTGTGTGTGTGTGTGTGTGTGTCTGTGTGTGTGTGTGTGTGTGTGCGTGTGTGTGTGTGTGTGTGTGTGTGCGTGTGTGCGTGCGTGTGTGTGTGTGTGTGTGTGTGTGTGTGTGCGTGCGTGCGTGTGTGTGTGCGCAGGGACAGTAATGGCTTTTTGAATGGAGAGAGGAAAGAGAGGACTATGCGTGCGTGTGTCTGTGTGTGTGTGTTGTGTATGTGCATGTGCATGCGTGCGTGCGTGCATGGGTTTGAATGTACTGTGTGACTCAGTAGAGCACGTAGTGCCTAGAGAACCATTTTTTTTGTATTAGCATTTGAAAGTACACTGTGCTGAAATGGCTATTTCATGAAAGTGTGACACATGCTACACAACAAATGATGTGTATGTCTTCAGAGTATGAGTGACTCTGTGTTGTCCAACATTTCGTAAAGATCATCGCCAAACGCTTTCCCCAGTACATGTTCAAGGCTGTATGAATGGGCTACAGTTTAAAGGAAATCGGTAGTGCTTAATGAGTGCAATACTCAACTGATAAAGTAACAGCCCGGCTAATTACATATTGATACTCACTGTAGTACAACAAGGCTAGCCACAGCCAAACATGGCGATAAGGTAAGGAATTTAGGCATGTTTTTTTTCCCCATGAAGCCACAAGCTTTCAAGGGTATAAACTATTTATCTAGCAGTTTTCCAACATTCACCTCAAGTCTATATCTACATATATTACTGAATAAAAATGTTCAACATTAAGTGTGCATCACGGAAACGTTGTAGGCTTAGAGCGCCCGAGGCTCTAACAGCTTCCCTCACCAGATCCCTGCGCTTGGCCAATGCCGAAGGCCATAGACTCCTTGACCAGAGAGAGTTATTATAATATGTATTTTATTGATCTAGTCGGCTTACTAAGAAGTCTCTATAGCTCGTCTGCAGACACGGCTAAACTGTCTTTCATCCCTGCTTACATTTTTCATGCGCTAAATATAAATCAAAAAAAGAATACTTAAGATGGACTTAACGTGAAGCTCTCATGGCAGAAATAAATCAGGATATCTTCGCACGACTTGCACATAAGACAGTTTTGTCTACACCGTACAGTACATTTTGCTGGTGCACTACTGTATGTTTCACAGTCACATTAAAGTCATCTTTCTGTTGTGGTTATTTACCACAGTGACACCTTTATGTTCTTGGCTCCCTACCCACCAGAGATTCTTTAAGCAGTGATTCAAGAAAGCACAGCATGTATCCTCAGGAGAATTCACACCTTTTTTTTCCTCATCTTTTACTGCTGCTCCATTGTCATACCTTGGCGATGCATTGGTGCGTTAGTGAAATGGAGGGTAGCCAGACCCTATTTGCCCTGGGGGGGGGAGTGCTTTGTCATGGTGTTGTTGTGTCTGCAGTTCAAAGGGAGATCAGGCAGGTGGGGCTGTACAAGAGCAGTCTGGGGGCATCTACCTACCTCTCATGTCTGTCACCCCCACCCCCTCTCTCTCTCTCTCTCTCTCTCGCTCTCTCTCTCTCCCCCTCTCTGCCTCCCCCTCAGAGGGGAGAAGAGGCCTCCTGAGGTCAGACAGAAAAATGGGACTGACTGTCAATCTGTCCCCTGTAGAAGACCGCACCTGGAACTCTTCGACTCTTAAAACTGTGGAGTCTGTGTGCGTGACCTGATGGCAGATTGCGTTCAGTGCTTCTCTCTGTTTGTCTTGTTCTTGTGCCTACTCTCTTGGATTCTCTCTCTCCCTCTCTCTCTCTCTCTCTCTCTCTCTCTCTCTCTCTCTCTCTCTCTCTCTCTCTCTCTCTCTCTCTCTCTCTCACTCTCTCTCTCTCTATTTCTGTCTGTCTGTCTGTTTGCCTGTCTGATGTCTGTTTCTCTCTCTCTCTCTCTCTGTCTGTCTGTCTGTCTGTTTCTCTCTCTCTCTCTTTCATGTCTCCCTGCTCTAGTGTTGTCACATTAATTACAAACTAAAAACAATACCTCATTTCAATACAACATTTCAAATGTTGATTTGTGAGTGTCTCCAAGGTGTGGGTGGTTTTCCAGTTCTATCAATGTTTTCTTTAGCAGGCACATTTATTTATTTTTCAACAGAGCAGTTACACAACAGAACAAGCTATGAAGACCTCTAATAGAACAACATAGCAGACTTAAACAACATAGCAGAATAAAACAGAATTTCCCCTGCAGAATGCAAAAACAAATTAACCTGTGCAGACACTGATTAAAACAAACAGTGGAATCAAAAGCGATAATTAATTTCTCGGGCAAAATTCGAGAATGTTTGTGCTTTGGTCAGTTCTTGAAAATAAAGTTTCCCTTCAGATTAAAGTCACAGGTGAGACAGGATTTGAGATTCTCACAGGAGAAACTGTGAAGGGGATAGCAAATAGGTTAGCAATCTGTCTCCTACGATGCATGTCCGTGCCTTCGATGCGTGAGCACCAACATCCAGTCCAGATAAACAGCTCACATTTTATCCAACACAAGAAACTGACCTTAAATCCACCATCCGTATTCCCCCTCCATCGCTGCAGAATTAAATGGTCTGAACGCCTTTAGTATCCAACTATACTACAACTACGATACTATTACTTAAGTACTATGTAACAATGTGGTAATACTATAATAGTTGTAATTTGTAATTACAGCTTTATAACACATGTAAAAGAGCAAATTCATCCAAAGGCAACATCCACCCTTTCTGAGGCTATTCCCAATGTTTCCCCCACTAACATACACATAGAGATAGAATATGGAGAACTGTATCTATCTACTGTATCTATCTCTATGTTCCTCAGAGGAGGCTGGTAAAGGTAGAAGGACAATGGACATTCCATGTATTATAATCAGCTGGTCCTCCGATTTCTACCTTCACCAGTCTCCTCCTTATCAGGTTCTTATCAAGTTATTATCAAGTTCTACCCCGCTATGCCACTCCCCCCAGGTTGATAGTCTCTGATAGTCTGAATCTACTGAACTCCAAATTGCTCCCAATGAGAATGTGTGTGTGAATGAGAATGTGAATGTGTGTGTGAATGAGAAGCCATTGTGAAGCACTTTAGAATAAGGCTCTATATAAGTGAAGTCCATTTGCCATTTTCGTACACACAAAGAGCTGCCAGCTCTTTATAAAAGCTCTTAGGTTCTCAACTCAAATCACCAGTTGCATTCTTCCATCTTCTTCTATGTTCACAGTGCCACCACAGTTCCTGAACTACCCCACCAACACGTACGCCTATGAGAGCACAGACATCGAGATGGAGTGTGCCGTGACAGGGAACCCTGCGCCCACCGTTCGCTGGGTGAAGAACGGCGAGGTGGTCATCCCCAGCGACTACTTCCAGATCGTTGTAAGTGTTCTGCAATCGGATTAGGCCTTGATTGCACTCTCATGTACCAAGCTCCAACAGAGGGACAATTGCACTCCATTGTGTGTTTCTCTGAGCTTCACTGTCTGTAATCATACAATCATACTGTAATCATAGGATTGTGTACATTTACATTTAGCAGACGCTTTTACCCAAAGTGAAAGTGCATTTCTCAAAAGTAAGTGAATCATCTTTAAATCGGTCATTAATAATAATAAAAAAAAATCTATGCTAGGTCCAGGTGCCATTACCATACACACACACACACACACACACACACACACACACACACACACACACACACACACACACACTAAGGGACAATTCATCATCAATCATAATGGTTGTACACAGTAAATGACAGATCTGGATCTGACCGTCACTCAAATAAATGATGGCACTCAGCTTTTCTGAGGATCCTAAGATCCAACTGATTCAGCTTAGTGTCTACAATGTTTGTAGTCGATCTCTAATTCCTTGACTTGAATGAATGAATGCATATTCAATGATTGCATCTTTCCAATGCAGGAGGGCAGTAACCTGCAGATCCTGGGCCTGGTGAAGTCAGATGAAGGCTTCTACCAGTGTGTGGCAGAGAACGAGGCAGGCAACTCCCAGGCCATGGCCCAGCTCATCCTGAGGGAGCCAGGTACTAGTCAGGCCCCAAGGCCAGACATCTCTGATTTTACGTATCAGTTCCATTTCATCCTCTCTCTGACATTACATCCTCTCTCCATCAGTCCTGGGTATGTGTGTGTGTTCACTAGGGCACAGCAGCGTGGTGGAAAATTAGATACTTTTTCTTATACTGGCCAAGCTCATGGATAGCAGGACCTGCAACATTTAAAAGTATATATATATATATATTTTTTAAATTGCAAACGTTGTGCCTTATTGAACGCACCCCTGTTACCACTCACTCACCCCTCATCACCAACAGCCTACTGAAGGGGGGGGGGGGGTCAAAGGTCATATAACATTCATACATTGCCAAGCTAACGCTAACAGATACAGCATGCACACACCGGACCCACACTTTGAGCCCTGCGGGGCAGATGCCGGATGTTTCGTGCGATCGGGTCTGGTGAGGGATGTGGCCAGATGCGGCTGCAGTACTGTGTCTGTCGGCTAATCTGTCCGGCCCTAGCTTGTTACGACGATGGGCCTCAGTGACTCAGTTGTAGATGTACTGTATGTATTTAATTGGGAGAGAAGTCATTTTCAGTCTAGTCATACAAGTATGTCGTCTTACAGTCCTATGTCCTATTAAAACGTCTCTCTTCCTCTTTCTACCAGTCCCCTTTAATGTAGCATCCGTCCCCCAAAACCCTTTTTTTGGCTTTGGATAATTGTGGAAATCCTACCCATGTCATCTGGGTGCTGGGTGAGTGCTGGGTTTGATTTAACTACTTATATCACTTGTATCAGACTGTTCTCCATAGTTTCAGTAGGCTTATGGGATAAGCCCAGAAGCCCATTCTAATTATTCCTCATATTTAAGCTAATTGCTGACTCTGATGTAAGAATAAAACATTTTCAAAACAAGAATTGCTAAACCTGCCCATCTGGTTCTTCCAGGCAGGCTCAAAGTAAGCGAAAGTATTCTAAATGCTTTTTTCGAACCAGGTCTGGTACAGTAGGAACTTCCATCCCCTTCAGGGTCTTCTTGTCTAGCCTGTAGGGAGAGATACGACCTCCCCTCCCAACATCCCCAGGGATCCCTCCCTCACAGCTGGAGCCTCCCACCTCCTCCTCTCCTCTGCCGTGCTGAGAGAGAGTGAGAGAGGAAACATCTGAGAGAGCAGACCTGCGCTGTCTCTCCACATCACACATACTGTCTGTTTGCTCGCTGTCCTGTCGGGCTTGATTCAATTAGACGTCTTCCCTCCGGTGCTCTTAGTGCACTGCTGTGCTGCTACGCTGCTACATCATGACCATCGCTAGGCTAGCTCCTGTGGGAGGTATAACGTTAGCATAGCATAGCATAGCACAGCACACTGGAGCCTAGTGTAACTAGCAACTGAGGGGACCAGGGAGGTCTGGTTGGCAGTCTGGCTGTGTGATCTCATTCATGCCGACAATCAGTTTATTCATTTCTCAGCATATGCTGTGAGGTCTGGATTGGATCAAGCAGCCACATGCGGTTGGAGGTGGCTGGGGTTGTGTAGGTAACTTAATCAGTGGGCTTCGCTCGCTGTGGGAGCAGGCTGATAGCACGGGTGACTCGATTACAAACTACAAAATGTATCTCCTGTGTAAACCAACTCTGGTTGCTTTTGTTGTATTCAGGATTTCAAGAGTCTTGGGATGAAATATGTCGGGATTTAGTTCAGAAAATGTTATGTAGTGACAGGGAGGAATATTTATATCTATATTAAGCTTGTGTATGCAACATTCAAGTTTTCTAAAAGGTGCCTAATGGTTGTAATGATTATGTTTAATCGGTAGCGATCAGGGAATGAGATCCCTTGAAAGAAATATGATGTTTACGAATGCTGTTTTGGTCAGGAAAAAGCACGTTCTAAAATGCTGCTAACACTCTGTTTGCATGTAAACACATTGTTCCCTGCTTAAGGTATTCTAGGCGAATGGACTCTCAGTGGAATGTCCCCTTTCTGTCTCTGGTGGCTGCCTCTTTAAATTGTGCGTGCATGCAGAAACACAGCAGCTAATCTCCAACACTGCAATCCCATTTCAGGGGGGTTACATTATTATTAGGGAGGTTATTGTTGTTTGGAACGTTCCGACAAACGTACACCCTGCTCTGTTTCAAGCCAGATTAGATCAAATCGGATAAAACTAGATTCGATTAGATTAGATTCAACTTTATTGTCATTGCACAGAGTACAAGTACAGAGACAAAGAAATATAGATACAATTATGGTTATTATTATGGGTAAGGGTTGTGAAGTTCAAGAAATAATAAGCAACTGTGACTATAGATTTGTGAATTGTTTTGTACATATATTGCCTTTCATGGTTTTGCCATTTGCTTTTCCAGCATATTTTCCAGTGTGTTACTCTCTACAATAGCAGAGGTTTGTTTCACGAACAAAGATTAAAACTAGAACGCTAGACAAGGTGAAAAGTTGCTCCTTCATGACTGCTCCGTCAGTCAGTCAGGCTAGGAAGTCTCAACGTTCAGATCCATCTGAAGAGGAAGTTTCCTTCAGTGTGTTGCAAGCGGCAACAGCAACAGCAACAACAAAAAAAGCAGAGCAAAGTGAGAACCAATTAAGACAAGCAGTAGGATTCCACGTTCACTTCATCCCTCATCTTGCTTTGGGAAAAGGATGGATTATCCTGGAGGGCTTTTTATCCCCTTCCCTTTTTTAATCACTGCCCAGACAATGTGCAGTGCCTTCCCCAGAGTACGTACAGGGAACAGCAGGCACAGATGGCTGTGAAAGTTACCACAGAAATGAGAGGAGGAGAAAAAAACAAAAACAATCAGAGCAGAGAGAAGGTCAGACAGTTGGGAGTCAGTTTCTGGCCACCCCCGGTTACCATCGCCATGGGAACCCCCAGCAGGGTCCCCTCTCTGCCAATCAGCTGTTCCCAAGTGGGATCAAGAGAGAGGAGGAGGGGGGGGGGGGGGTTGGGGGGGGGGGTGCCCTGTGTTGCCCCAGACGATGCCAGGCATCCTGATCCTTGAGTTCGCCCCCCCCCTCCCTCCTTCACACACACACACACACACACACACACCCACACCCACAATCTTCTCATATCAACCCCCTGGCTCCTGTCACCACCTAACAAAAGGCTAATGGAGTTAAGGATCACTGCCTTTATTGAGAGCAATGCGAGGCGTTGATGGACACACAAAAGCAGCTCCAAAGGTCCCCTTATTCCTGAGTGTGTTGATTCGATCTACACGCAGTGTTAATTATCTGCAGGGAATTGGGACAGTGTCGTGGAGTGAGGTGCAGGGGGTGACTGTGAGCCTAGTGTGGGAATAAAGACAGTACAGCATAGATAGAGTGTGCGTGTGCGTGTGTGTGTTAGTGTGTGCGTGTGCGTGTGCGTGCCAAGTGCCGACTCTCTTCCGTGGCTGACCGCAAGGCTACCGTCAAAACACTGCTCACCAGATCTACTCTCGCATTTGAATAGATACGTATCTGTTCACTAACACAGCAGCATGGCGCTAGCTACTTCTGTAAGCACATCGCGCATTAAAGTGGACCTACACGGTGATATATGATATGCATTTGTTTGACTCTTGTTTATAGCTTTCGAGAACCGGGAAACTTAAAAAAGCAATATACATTCACAGGGCTTGGCACCCAGTCCCATCACTCATAAGGGGATCAATATGACTCACTTGTCAATAGGCAGCATCTGTCTATGGGGCAGATCCTCTCATCTGCCCATTCATAACACAATGGATTTGATGTCATCGCAGGGGTCTGACCTGCTCACACATAGGCAATCTGCTCTATCCCACTCCATTATTCACAGTGTACATGCACTCACACACACACACACACACACACACACACACACACACACACACAAAGTCTCTCTCTCTCTCTCTCTCTCTCTCTCTCTCTCTCTCTCTCTCTCTCTCTCTCTCTACCTATCATCCAAGAGCAAGCAGACTGTGTTAGACCATTATAATGTATTTGTAGCTGCTTATTTCATAGATACTCTAATATAACATGTGTGGCTTATTGCAAAGCGCACACACACACACATACACACACACACACACAGACACATGTATACACATATATGCACACGCACGCACACAGACACACACACGCATACGTACACATATATGCACACGCACACACACACACACACACATATGCACACGCACTCACACACACACACACACACACACACACACACACACACACACACACACACACACACACACACACACTGAGCCCATGTGCTTGCCTTGCTATACCAGTGCCCAAGGAGTAGATAGGGACACCTCCCAGCTCACTGTATGATAGCTGCTTTATGTGTGCCTTCCCTACCAGTAAAAAGGCAGAGGAGAGGAGGGCTGGCACTGGGTGGTGCAAGGAGCATTGAGCTCTCTCTCTCTCTCTCTCTCTCTCTCTCTCTCTCTCTCACCTCCTCCCTCCCCCTCTTTCTCTCTCTCTCCTCAGCCCCATTCTTAACAGCTTCACGTCTGCTTGGGGGAGAGAGAGCCTGTCACACTCGAGCAGATCGAATGCAGGCACCAGACGGAGGGATGGGGAGAGGGAGGGGAAAAAAGAATGATAGAGGGAGTGGGAGATGGATATAGATAGAGAGGGGTAGAGAGAATTAGAAAAGGCAGAAAGGGTGGGAGAGATAGAAATAGATAGGAGGAAGGAAAAGAGAGACAGAGGGAACGTCATCAGCACCTGATTATAATAGCAGTCAGGGAGAGTCCCGATCCTGCTCTTGGGAATGGAGGTTCCGTGCCAGGTTTTCTATGTGACATCACTGCAGAGAGCCTGAGTGCTGTAGAGACTATAAAACACACTCCTGCTCAGCACACAGAGAGGAAGGAGAGAGAGAGAGAGAGAGAGAGAGAGAGAGAGAGAGAGAGAGAGAGAGAGAGAGGGGGGGGAGGAGACGGGTATAGGAGAAGAGTGAGAGAGGGCTAAGAGGTGAAAAAAATGAAAGGACAGGGAAAACGCATCACTCCTCAGCACACAGAGAGAGAGAGAGAGAGAGAGAGAGAGAGAGAGAGAGAGAGAGAGAGAGAGAGGGGTGGACAGAAGGAAGAGAGAAAGGAGGAGAGGTGGTAGAGGGAGACACAGAGAGAGAGAGAGAGAGGTGGAGGAAAGAAGGCAACATAGAAGAAGAAAGAAAGAGAGAGAGGGAGAGTGGGTCAGAGAGACAGATTACTGTAAGAGAGAGAGAGAGGGGGGGGGGATGATCTATAACTATATCTGTTTTGTCCGCACCTTACACTTGCCACAAGACAGCATTTTGGCTCATGTCCTTTTAATCCCATCGACTATATTAATTCCAATAAATACATAAACAGCTAATGGAAGAAAAAAAAAACTGGTTGTTAATTTAAAGTTGAAAGTTTGGTGGCAGAGTCCCGTGCCTTCCTCCAATGTTGTCAGGTAGATGTTAACCTGACATCTCTCTCTCTCTCTGTCTCTCTCTCTCTCTTTCTCTCTCTCTCTCTCTCTCTCTCTCTCTCTCTCTCTCTCTCTCTCTCTCTCTCTCTTTCTCTCTCTGTCTCTCTCTCTGTGAGGGACTTGGCATGCAGCACTTCATGCTCTATTGTGTGTGTGTACAGTATGATTACCAATGAAATGGCTGCATGACAACAAACATTTCCCTGTCAACAATAGCGAAAGTAAAATACACACCTGCCAGCTTCTGTTAGGTAGCAGGGCAATTTGCATTTTAAACTTGTTGAAGTGCACAGCATCTGAGAGTATACACACGCACGCACGCACGCACGCACACACACACACACACACATCCACACCCAACACACACACACACACTGTTTGATTTATGTCCACTGCCTCAGGAAAAGCGCATAAATTCACTAATCTGCCATAGCCATTCATCAGCCATTGGGAAGGGTTGTATATTGAGTGTGTGTTTTGTTGTTGCTGCTGGTGGTGGCAGCAAGACAATGGACTGCACAACAGCCCCCTCTGCTGGCCGTGGCAAAATGAAGGCACTTAACCCCAGTATGAGTTAGAACAAGAAGGCCAACCCTAGACTCCTGGAGAGCTACAGTATAGGGTGTGTATCCTATTTTTGCTCCACCCTAGCTTCAACATAAGTGATTCTACAGCACCAATCGGATGCTCCTGAGGACGGGTATTTTCTAAATCCGGTGTGTTGGTGACTGGTTGAAGCAAAAGCCTGCGTATCCTCTCCAGGGGTATGATTGGTCAAGCCATCTCTGGGTTAGGTTAGCATATTTTGCCAGACTTTTGACTGGTTTAATTTAGTGTTTGCTCATCTACCCTGATCTCTAGTCACCGTGGTGATGTGATGGCCCCAAATGTCAAATATTATGGGCTGTTTTTGGTCATCTATCATTACGTACTGTCATTTCGTTATCATCAAAGTACACGTTTGTGATTCAGAGCCATGCCTTGCAGTCGTTTGAGTCACTCAAATCAAACAATGACAAATACTTCACTCGGTAAGTTCATTCCAGGTTTGTTTGTTTCAACGCCAGGTTCGAGTCACTGTTATCCCTGTTTCATACGCGCTGTGTGCACAATACCCTGGGGACAAGGCCAGATCTACTGTCGTCGTCGTCGTCGTCGTCCCCCCTCCAACAGCCTCCTCGCCTCGCACACAAGTCTCTGGCTCCATTTTGGTCACGCGCCAGCCTCCATCATCAGACTGCTAATAGTGTCTTTGGGTACTGCAGAAGGTCTGACCGACTCTGGCCCTAAGTGAATCAGCAGCGGCCAATGTGGAGAATATTAGTATGTCGCTCTGCCCTAACAATGAGCGACCCAGGAGGGCGATCGAAAGAACGAGTCAAACAAGCCCAATGACAAATCAGCACTCGCTGAGTCCCAAATTCTCCCCCCCCCCCTTTTTTTTTCCAGCGTCCACTTGTGCACTCGCCCATACTCGTTTCCACCCACATCTTTTATGCCTACACACGTCTCCACCAAGAGTTTCCACCCACATCTCTTATGCCTATCCCACTCCACCGATATCTGTTATACCTTTCCATTCCTTTGGAGATCTGTGCGGGGGGAACTTCAAGAGATAGGGTAGAGGGCTGGGAAGCAGCACAGACTGCCAAGCCTCTCTGTCTTTGTCCCCTTACGTATCTATCCAATGTGACACCCATGAGATTCTGCTTTGCATGTGAGGCATGCCATTGTGAAATAGAGGTTCATCCGACCATCCAAGCGAGCACTGTGGTGTTCTCTCTCTTTCCCCCCCTCTCTCTCTCTGTCTATCTTCCAGCCTCTGTCTTTGAGCGACACTCCTCAGCAGTTCTTATCTGCCTCCAATTGCCTCTGTGGCTATATCCTCGTGGTGAGACAGAGGGAGAAAGAGAAATAAATCATGCATGGTTGTAGAACAACCCCAGTCTCCCCCTCCACCTATTGCCTCTCCTTGCGACGTGTCCCTCATCCGTCCTCCCTCATCCGTCCCTCCTGCCTGCCCCCCCTCGCCTCACCTCGTCCGGGTAAAGCATCGGGCTTTTGAAAGTGGATTGCCTGTGTCCCGGTAATGCGCCGACGTACGCTAAGCTCATTTTAAGTCGCTTTTAATTAGATCAGTGAACGCTTGTTACATTTTTCCGCCCTTCATCCGTTTAATGAATCTCCTCCCCGACTGATATTGTAGTATTAGAGGAGCTTATCCCTCTTTCAGTAACAAAAACCCTCAGCTAATACGCCCGCCCGCCATTTCCCCCCAACGTTTCTCTCTTTCTTTTTTTTTGTGTGTTTTCCCCCAACTGTCAGATTAACTATGATAAGGACATCCATGGTTTTGTACATCTCCTGAGGAAAAAACGGATGGAATTTCTTTAGGGATTCAAAGCTTATCTGTGAGTGACGGCCGGGATAGAATCATCTTTTGCCTCAGCTGCCTCTTTCCCTCTATCTGTTGTTCCCCCCTCTTCTTCTCTTTCTTCTACTGCGGTCTCTATCCAGTTATGGCTGAAGCTGAACACATGCACTACCAGCATCTTCGCGGTAATTGCGTATGAATTATTAAGAGATGTCTCCTCCAGACGATCTCAACAACTGTGTGTGTGTGTGTGTGCTAGGGGAGAGCCGAGTGCCTTGTTCGGGGTGTGTTTCAGAAACACAAGTGACCCACTCTGGGTGTCATTGTCACCATAATGGCACGGAATTTCAGATGACAAAGCTGAGCACTTACCGCGCCCCTGTTATATGCAAAGGTCTGATTTGCAAATGTTGGCAATTTGATTTTCTTTTCTAAGGACAGAGCACATTTCGCCTTTGCCTTGGAAGTAATTTCATACAGCCATGCCGTCTAAAGCTTCTTTACATGTAAATGTTATCATGTCACTGAATTGCAAAAAGTGTACTTAGAGGAGACATTGGAGACGGCGTAGATCTGATTACCTTTTGTGCTCTATTGCTAACCTCGACTGGGCATCGCTTGAGAGGGTCTTTATCTTTTGTGCATTAGGCCTCCTGGCTGCCTGAGTCAAAACACCTCAGTATATAATGGGGCTTTTTAAGGGGAGCAAAATCTCATGGTTATCACAAATTCTCAAATTGGACTGCGCCGTTTAGGGGTGAAGTTTTTGTACACTGTATTCTCTGCCTTATTGAGAATTTCCACTCTACCTGATTGCTCTTGTGGGTGTATTTTGTGAATGGATTTGACAAGTTGAATGGCTGAAAAGATTTGTAGATGAGGCCATTGTTCGCTTTTCTTTTCTTTATCTCCAACCTGCTGAGGACTGTTGACATTTGAGAGGTTGTGTCTGGCGGGAATGCTCTATCTGGGTCAAGCGTTCAGTGCTTCTCAGTTCCCGGGTGGAGTTAAGAATCTGACAAACGTACAGAACAAAGTGAGTGTCTGGGGCAGGCTGAGTAACCTGTGTTACCAACTGGAAGCTGTCTTGACATATCCCAGACAATGGAGGCGGTGCTTTTCACAAGGGGCGGATGGATGAGGAAAGAGGTTGAAACCCAGACACAAACGGAGGAAAAAAGGTTAAGCCTCCGACAGAAATGCTCTTTACATCAAAATACTTTTTGGAAAAACAAACAGTTTTGTTTCGTTTTTTTTCTTGATGAAGAAGTATCACTGAAATCCAGGGGGGGGAACCTGAGGGAGTTAGTAAATCGGCAATAACGGCAAGTCAAGCGCAAACCCATAGCAGGGCTGACAGACGCCGTTTTAAAAAGAGCTTTTTTCTCATACAAAGCAATCCCTGGCCCGTAGTACTTAAGCTTTGTGAGTCAATAAAAAAATGTAAAAAGATTTTTTTTCTCAGTTTTTGTAGCTTGAGTCTTGTTCACAAAGCTGTCAAATCTACTGGGGGAGAGACTTAGCAAACAAACAGATGCTTCAGAGTGCTTATACAGTAGCCCACGCATACCGTACTGTAAAGCTATATGAGCATTTAAACAGATAAAGCAGAGTTCTCCCACAGCGTTAGTGGATATGGGATTACTGTGAATTTGGGTGCTGAGGGAGCTGTAAGATCTCTGAGTGAGGTTCTTACATTGTAAATCGACAGTTATATGGATAAAGTTAGTGTGAATTGAATTGAATTGGAAAGTTTGTTTATCCTGTCTGCTCTTTGTTTAGGAAAATGAGAAGGGTGTACTGTACATCAAAGCAAAAAAAAAAAAGCCAGATGGTTCCTTTGTTCAAATCGTTTACCAGAGTGCCTGGCAGCATCTAATCTGTCTCCACTCCCTTGTGAGTTGAAGTGAAGGCTACTACAGTATTCCAGCACGCTATAGCCAGAGACAACTTTGCTCTTTCGTTAACTTTCCAGACAGAGAGAACTTTCTAGTTACCTAGCAGCATTACAGCAATGTCTACCTCCACCAGCCCCTGCTTGCATCACAGCTTGCCTACGCTTTTGTTTGTTGAGGTACAGTTGCACAGTGCTTCAACCAGCATCAGTTGAGGTAGCGTACAGGCCAGAAAAAATAACGGGAGCACATGGAAAGATTTTCTTTCTTTTCATCTTTTCTTTAGGGCCAATTTTAAATAGTAGATTCGATACATTTTATTCGGGCCAAAATGGCCTTCATCACCTTGGCTAAGTGTAAATGAACTGAGAGCAAATCACCAGCTGACCCAGCCTAAGTAGCCGGACATTAGTGTTCTTTCAGGGCCACGGCCGCAGACACGTGTTGTGACTCAATCATTTAATAATTTAATGAGCGGACCTTGATCGCTTTCGATCAGTGCCCCTACAATAAAAGCCGTCTCAAACAGATGAAATGGCTGAAATTAAGTGGGCTGAGCAAAGGCACAAATTAGCTCCTTCTGTGTCACGTTGTGAATTCTACACAGTACAAAGTCGCAGAAACATGCATCCCGGTGAGACCTTAATACATTTTGGGAAACGTTTGGAGGCTGGTGGAGGTAGAAATTGGAAGAGGACTTATTGTAATGCTTGGAATGATGAGGAATGATAACAGACATGTGTGAGCGAGAGAGAGAGAGAGTGGGACAGAAAGAGAAAAAGAGAGGGATGGAGGAGGAGGCAATTGAGAATAGGTACCGGTAAGTGTAAGGTAGGTGTCATCAGTAATCCTCAGATGGCCTTGCCTACTGTGCATTCTTTTGAGTTATTTTGTCTGCTGTTTCTCCTACTCAGCTGCCAAGCCCCTAGCAGCAGCCATCCCGGATCAGGCAGCCACCCTTAATGCCCGCCTGGCTTCACAGGTGCCTCTGCTTTTCATATAGATGGATATGTAACTGCGTTGCATGCCTGTGCAAAGAGGTGCCATTTGAATTATTCATACAAGGCATTCATACAAGGCAGTTGTGAGTGAAACAATAGGGGCCCTTCCCTCATGAGTTGGCCTGCCTCGTGTCACAGTGTGAGCCACGGCGATGTAAACCCCAGACAGTGTCTTTGTCTCTCCCAGTGCAAATCGCCCCTTACCCAAACCACCGCTGAAGGGAGGCAACCATTAAAGAGAGGCTCATTCCAGTGAAAGACACTGCTGTTAAACTGTTTACAGATTGGTTCACAGACTGGTTTTCCATCAGACCCGAGAGCTTTGTTATTCCCCGCCCCTGACTCTCTCACCCGGCTCCTTCTGCTCTTTGACTCGGCTCCAAAAAATGGTAAAACTACAAGAACGCAATTTCACTCTAAACACCTGCGCAATCTCTCCGTTACCGTACGGGGAGGCAGTGACATTTTGATAAATAAAGTGGGGATAGTACTCCACGATTCTTGACTTCCAGCTGAGGCCCTATCGAGAGCACTGAGTGAGTATCGCCCAGGGAAATGGTATTTAGCATGTCGACACCCACAATACTGACTCTTGATAAATTATTGACAGCGCCATTCATTTATTCTGTCACCCACGGCTGCCCCACTCGGCGAGTGGCGGTCTGGCCTCCCCCCCTGCATCCACAGGTCACACGGTGGAGCTGGCAGGACATGTAAATAAATATATCAGTGGCAGCCGCGGTGGAGGTGATTGGCCGTCATGGGTGAGAGTCGTCCCCATTTTCCCCTTGGCTGCAGTTAGGGGGGGGGGGAGAGAGAGAGAGAGAGAGAGAGAGAGAGAAACAGGAAGACAGAGAGAGAGTGAGAGAGAGAGAGAGAGAGAGAGAGAGAGAGAGAGAGAGAGAGAGAGAGAGAGAGAGAGAGAGAGAGAGAGAGAGAGCTGTTTGGAAACATCCCAATGTCTCTTAAGTGCAAACTGTGGATAAAATAACAGGCTGAGTGATGAGTGGCTGTGGAGACACCCAGTCTTGCGCCTTCAATTGTTAAAACACTCTCAATCTTCTCTGGCTCTCCCGACCACAATCAGAGAGAGAGAGAGAAAGAGAGAAATGGAGAACAGAGAGCCGTCTCCATATGTCAGACGTGACAGATTTGTATTCTGCGGCGGGATCCTGACCCTTACTGGACCCTCACACACACACTCCCCCACATGAACAAGCCAGGCCTATTCCCATCATGCTTCACTCTCTCCCCTATGACCCACTCCCCCATTCCTGGTTGCAAGTTTGACTTAGGCTAAACTGGGGATCTGTGTCTGTTGCCCTGGCAACGCCGACCTTCAGTGCACTCTCTTATTCATAAGTAAAGTCGTGTCAGAATTCCTTATTACGTGGCTGGGGGGCTGGTGATGCTCCTCTGCGTAGGTGGGAGCAACGTTAGGTTCTGTGGTGTTATACAGGGGAAGCTAGTGGGGGGGGGGGGGGGCAGGAATCGGGAGGACGGGCTCATTGTGATGCATGGAATGGAATGAGGATGATACCATTCCTCATTCCAGTCCATGCAATTTCCATTACAATGTGTCCGCCCCCTGATTTCTGCCTCCGCCAGCCGGCCCTGGTGTGGTATGCTTGGGTTGCCTCTCCTGTGTGGTTTACGTGGAGGGCTAGACTTGTGGAACCGCTCTGCTTATGGTTTCATCGTGCATATGGAATGAGTGTGTGTGTGTGTGTGTGTGTGTGTGTGTGTGTGTGTGTGTGTGTGTGTGTGGGTGTGGGTGTGGGTGTGGGTGTGCATGCACATGTTTGTGAGCGTGTGTGTGTGTGTGCGTGTGTGTGTGTGTGTGTGTGTGTGTGTGTGTGTGTGTGTGCATATGTGCCTGTGTGTAGAGAAAGGTCAACATTTAGTCAAATCAGACTCCCAGGGATAAAAGCCCACCATCAGCGATCCCCTAAAGATTAATGTTAATCAAATTTCCATTTGACTTACACACGGAAAGAGATTTTTAATCTACTCAGACGATTTCATTTTCGGTAGAATTACGCTTCAGGAAATGCAATGTTTTCTAAGCAGCGCAAGCTCCGGTGTTTTTAAGTGAACGCATTCGCCTAATCAAACACTGTCCCTCCTTGATGACTCCTACCCTGTCAGCAGAGTGATGACGGCTCAGATCTGTCTTTCTACCGGCATCCGGATGTGGCACAGGTACAACTTTTCTGGTTTTGTTACAAAAGTGGGCTGGCTCAAGCTGCCATTCCTGAGCTGTATCTTTGCCAGGAAAAGACCAGACCTTAGCCAGCACGTGGATGTGGCCCCGGTATAACTTTGTTCCCCAGTACTGATCAACCTCACTCAGACCTGAGACGGCCAGCAACATATCAGGGCCACATTCCTCATACCAGAGCTGGCCCATAGACACATTTCGCCCAGGGCTGGCCCCCCACATACGGTCCAGGTCTGGCCCGTATAATACTTAACATTTTCTGCACTGAGCCATACTGTATGTGCCACCACAAGACCAGATCTGGCCCACAATTGTTCGCTGACTAGGTAGCTGTTTATCACATCAATCGTGCGATATACTGTTGATAAGAGCACACAGTGGAACCCACACATTATGCGCTATAGGTAGACCCATGTCCATGAAATTGGTTTTAGATGAACTAGTTAAGTGTTCAGGGGTTACACTTCATATTACATGTCCCTCTACCGCTGAAGTAACACTCTAGTAACAACCCTGTGCATTAATAACACACACTTGCATTGTAACGGAGTTGAGTGGTCATCGCCATATAGCGTAATTATCTTATTACTATGGAACAACACACAACTACAATGTTGCTACTACTGTAAAATGATAACATCAACTACTGTACTGTATAGGGAGGACCTAATGAAAAGGGCAACATTCAGGTACTAAAATGTCTTCCTTAACCGTCTAGAAATAACCGTTTGATGGAAAGTACGTTTCACGTATGTGTTTTATCACTGAAAATACCGTATATCATTATATTCTCAATATGCCTCCTCTACTGCAGTAGGCTGATGCCCAGAAAGCTTTGGCAGCTGAAGGGAGAGATAGGGCTTGTCTATGGGCTACCTTTTTTCCAGGCGATATTAGGCCAAGCTGGTATTCAGTTATGGACGTGGTACGCTGAGGCTTTCATTCATCTGGTTTTCATCCTCCACGCTGCGTCGGCTATATCATCAGATTACATTCACGCCCGGGTTAACAAATTATTGTTATTGTGTAAATGAGAAAAGATTTTTTCCCCTTTCCCGCGGCGAGGAATGGGAGGGATATTACATGGAATCTCACGACAATGGGTCGCTCAGCGTATGAATGTTGATCGGAAGATTACTGTCAAGGTCCATTGTAAATATACAGCTCAGAGTCGTATCTCCGGAGCGTACGTTTTCTTTGTGCTTTCTTCAGACATAGTGTAAGACAAGATAGAGTGGGCTGGGTATCAATGATATGTTCAGTAGATATGGCATAATGGTATAATAAAAAGTGTGTACATACAAATTCACCCCACCACATATAAAATATATGTACTATGTCAGAACATTTGGTGAAGAAAGACGGAACATGATATGGCAAAACAAGCTCTAACCATACCAATGCTTTTCATGTGATATAGTCCTACATCCCTACTCCTCCTCCTCTCAATTACTATCTTACCCTGTAGAGAAAGAAAGAAAGAGGGAGGGATGGAGAACTAGACAGAGAGAGAATGAGAGACGGGGAGGGAAAGAGAGGAAGAATGAGAGAGGGGGAAGGATGGAGAGCTAGAGAGAGATGGGTTGAGAGTGGTAAAAAGAGAGAGAATGGGGGAGAGAGAGCAAGTTAGTGAAAGAGAGAGAGAGAGAACTACGCAGAATGAAAGGGGAGTGAGAGAAGGAGAGAGAGGGAGTGTGTTTGGTCACGGTCAACAATGACTCGTGTGCTGTGTGCCGCTGTGATGATTGATCTGGCCGCTGAGGGATCCGACAGTTAGACGACAAGGAAGAAATAAACCCAGCCGTGAAAATTCCCATCATCTTCTTGGATACAGTGGAAAAAATGAAAGAGCCCAGCAATGTGATCCTCTTTTAAGGGGCATCAAGGAAGACTTGTAACCGTGCCATATTAGCATTTGGTGTGGAACAAGACGCTCGTTAAGAATACATTGTATAACATGCAAGTATTGCTTAATAATTACAGATCCAATTAAATATGATTCCCGATTAAACTATACAACATATTATAGGGGTTGTTTTGCAAAAACACAAGGGTATCAATTTCAAAGCGTGTCTAGAGTTTCATCCTTCTGCCATCGGAGTCGCAGTTGCTCATTTCTCCAGTTTCTGTGCGAACGCAAGGGTCCAAGTTTGTGTGGAGGACTGCACATTTTCACGGCAAGTTGTTTATAAATGAGGCTCCAGGTGTTTATAAATGAGGCCCCAGTGTGGCTTTATAAATGAGGCCCCAGTGTGGCTTGTCTACATGATTCTAGTACTTCTCTGTTCTCTGATGATTGTATTGCTGGATGGATGCTGGAGGAGCAGAGTTATACTGTAGAGGACAGAAATAGGATGTAGATGTTCAGCTCCCAATTCCTCTACTTGTCTGGTGTAGATTGATTTAGCTGTGTCTTAATGACCTTTTCTCCTCTGACCACCATTCCATTAAAAACATATTTTTCCCAGGCGTGGAATAATAGACTGTGAAAAACTCCACCAAGCTGTGTATGTGTCTGCCTGCAGCTATGGTGGTGGTGGTGGTGGTGGTGGTGGTGGTGGTGGTGGTGGTAGTGGTGAGATTGAGATGAGAGGGAAGATCTGTCTTCCCCTCCCTCTCTTCCATTTTCTCACCCAATGTTCCAGTGATGTCCTCCAGTATTGATCTGTGGAGGTGTTTGCCATTCCATACAGCTTGACTTGAGTCATTTGTACACAGGTTCAAAACATTTCTAATTTTCTAGGATAAAACTTTCCCCTCCAACCCCTTTATCATTCACTGAGCACAAAGAATAATCTAAACAGCCGGAGAATCTGTTGGAAAATCGGTAGGTGTGTACCTTGAAAAAACATGGATTCAAACCACCGTTCTTGCTGAGTGGATTAAGTGAAGCAACATTATTTTGATACGTTGTTTTGATACAGTTCATTTAATCCTAAAATGCCTCCATTATTTTTGCAGCATTTTAAGTCTTAGAAATACAGCGTCATTACCAACAACGATGATGATGATGATAGTGATTTACTGGAATTGAGACCACATTATCATGCATTTACCCCACCAATACGATTTATGTCTTCGACCACAATTCAATCAATTACCGTACAGTTATCGGCTTTCCACAATTATTTGATGACATGATTCTTTTGCAGCAAGAAAGCATGTTCAAATGCATTGATTTACTTTCACACCAGGTTTTGTTGAGGACGAGAATACACACATTCATTATTGTATGTGCGTGTGTGTTATCCTGTAAACCTGCTCTCTGCAGCTGATTGATGTTATGTATGGCCTACAGTATGTGTAATCCAATAGCAGCATTGTAGAGCACAGCTCACAGCTCCTCTCGTGAGAGAGACTAGCGTGTTGACTTGAACGAAATTACAAATAAAACTGTCATGTATCCATTTTTGTTTGCACTTTTCCTGCCATTACACTAGAGGGATTTAGGTATTTAAGTCGTCAGATCTAGAGAAGTAATCATGCTCCCTACAAGGCCCTCCAGATTAATGTGTGACTTTTTTTGTCTTGCTTTTAATTGTTTTGTCTGAAATACTAAACCCCAGGAAGTATGTAAACCCTTATGCAAGCACCACAGGAAACTATCACAGTGGAGCTTTGGTGACCCTGTGCCACACACTCCCTTGTGTTGTTTCTGTTTGTAAAAAATGAATCAAATCACAAAAGAAGAATCCAAGCAGCAGCACGAGAGGCCCTGTCTTTTTCCATATTCCATACTCCATATTTCAGATTATCTTTCTTTTTTATATACTGTAGAATATATATCTAGAATATATATATATAGAATATATATATCACAGTCTCTTCTCAGTATCACAGTAACTTCTCAATGAGGTTGTAAAATAGCTCTTGAAAGACATGTTTGGGTAACATAGGCTAACTGACGCAAACCAGAAACAGAAACGCAAAACAGAACAGGTTCTTTTGAAGACTTTTTGTAACACATCTTTGTTTTGTATTTCAAAGAGAAGCTGTGGGTCTGATCTGCTTGTCCATAGACAGCTGGAGGCCTGTGTTTCAGCTAATGCAAGAGACTCAAAGCCCATGAAGACTCCTTAATCTAGCTTCTCAAGATTGTGTGAAGCCTTTGGACAAGAAGTGATTTTTAAGCTTGTTCAGTGTCATAGAATGTCAAACTGTATCACATTCTTCTAATGTATACTCTGGCATATTTGATGGATTAGGACCAGAAGTCAAGTATTTATCACCAGAGCGCTATCATTCTCTACGGCAGTTCTACTACTGTGTGTAGTAATGCCCGATTTAAGCTAAATGAAAGAGCATGTACCTGCATGTTCTTGCACTATACGGAATAATAGCATTAACAGCAGTCTTTCGTCACACATGGCACTCAGTAAGATGTAAGATATTCAGTAATTTCAAAAGGGTGGAGGTAAAGAGAACCAATTGGGTGGATTGGATTTGGAATGGAGAGTTTCCCGCTAGCCCCATCAAATGAGCCCTGAAGTGATGGCCAGGCATTTTGCCAGCACTAAGGGACAGGGGGGTACAAGAGGGCAAACAGAGACTGGTCCTCTTTAGCCTTGACAGACCTACACGTTCCCCTTCTCTCTCTCTCTCTCTCTCTCTCTCTCTCTCTCTCTCTCTCTCTCTCTCTCTCTCTCTCTCTCTCTCTCTCTCAACCTCTCTCTCTCTCTCTCAACCTCTCTCTCTCTCTCTCTCTCTCTCTCTCTCTCTCTCTCTCTCTCTGTCTCAGCCTCTGTTGCCTGTGCTGCCTAGCCCTTCGTCTCTCTCTAGGGGCCAAATGAAGCCCACCATGATGAAGCCATTAAGTCCCCTCTCTCTCTCTCTCTCTGTTAATTAGCTACATTTTGGGTTAGCGGCCGGTAATGAGGCGCTGCCTGCTCACATTTCACAGCCTAGGAAAAACAGGGGCGGGGGGGGGGGGGGTAATGGAGGCAAAACGGTGCACTCCTTCTCCTCTCAACCATTACAACCCAGATGTGGTAGGGTGGTCAGCTGAAATGGCCCACTGCGATTGCACTAAGGCTTACATGTCTCCTTTTTTTCCCTGTGTCTAAAGAAAACCAATTGCATTTTGAAAAAAATCTCATTTTCAGAGCCTGAGTTAACCATGACCCTTGTTTGTTTTCTGAGCGTTGGCTATGAAAGCTATCTCGCTAGCGCTTCTTGCTACCTCGGAGGTCCTGATGTTGAGGGAGGGATGCGTACGACAGATAAAAACCTGTTTACCACAGGCCATGTGGCTGTTGTCAGATCTGCCTAAAAACATCCACGTGCATTTTAGCACGACCAGACGTGGTCATTCGCCATAAGTGCCTTGGGGAGGGGGTGGTAGAACGGAGGTTGGTAAGGTATTTCTCCAGACGTAATTTGTGTCTAATGGAGCCTTTAACTGCAACAGAGAGGCATTTGGTTTTGAGACACTTAAGGTACTTCAAGCATAGCACACAGGCAGATATTAAAAGGTCCAATTTGAATCAAACATGGGGGTGGGGTGGTAGTGGGGGGGGGGGGGGGGGGGGTTGGGATTCAAAGAGGTCAAAGAGGTCATTCACACACTACCGGACATTTTGTACTTTTTGTCCAAAGCACAAGCACAACCTTTATTGGAGCAGTGAAGTCGCCATTGTGGGAGCTGGACAATAATGCTTTCTCACCACTAAACTGGACACAGCTACCACAGCTACCACGGTACCGTAGCTGCTGTGCAGTGCATGATCTGAGGCATGTGTTCATAATACACCTTATCTATTGTCCCTATGTCCCTTGTCTTCATGAAAAATGATGGTGTCCATTTTCCGCAAATGAGCCCAGTCCTGTTTGTGTCTTTGAGAGGCTATTGGAATTGAATCAGTGAGTCCAGGCTCAGAGAATAGAACACTTCTTGATATAATAATCAGCCTAGTACAGTACAGTACCTGCTTCCCAGCAACAAATCTTGTGAAAAGGTTCATGTATTTTAAGGCTATGAAACAGAGTGCTTTTTTTTACCGCAGTAAGAAGTGGGATAACTACCGTGACTTGAAAAGGCACCATTCACATCATCATCGAGGCTTTACACTTTTGTAAGTGTGTGATGAGGTCCGTACTATAATTCACAGCTTTTGTGCAGTAGAACTGTTCAATGTTCTAGTCTTTGTACTCTGTTATTTGTGTCCTACAGTACATTTCCACTAACACCCCAATTGTCTACTTCTGATGGCTCTGGAAATGGCTCGGAAAATCGCTTTCTCATGCAGCACATTTTTTTAAAAATCTTTTAAAAGTAGTAGAGAGTGGAGAGTGTGCAAAAGCCCCACCCATTTCCCTCCCCCCCCTTTCTAGTGAAGCAGTCTTGACTAATGGCCGTTCTCCCAAAGTGTGATGTGTGTGTGGGTCAATGGACCCGTCCGCACTGCATGCACCGTATTGACGTACAGTACAGACAAAGCATTTAAAGAATATCCACCAGCCGACAGTGTCACTTTGACCTTTTTGCTCTGAAGAGTTTCGACAGATGAATTGGATTTTTTTTTTCTACTCTGACCTTATTATCAAAAGATAAGATGTCTCCATAAATAGATCTGACTCTGACCGGCGACAGGCGAAAAAAATCTCACCTTTTGGTATTTTCCAGATTTCTGAAAATAATAGGTTTTTAACCTCCAGAGGTCTTTATATTTTTGATGAATTATGTTCATACAGGGTCACCTACAGTATCAATACCCACCGAGACAGCTATTGCGCCCACAGTTCCTTTTGTGAGTTAACAGGGTTTGTCTGGTCCTAACACCCATTCCCAGGTGAGAATGTGTGTTAGTGTGTGAGACGGGTGTCCAGCATTCAACCTCACATTCATCAGAGGTGAGAAACACACAACGCCTGCTTTCGATTCCACGTGTTGAGTCAAGTAATGCTTGAAAATCAAACATTACGCTATACATTCATGCAGTTATTGCATGTTTCACTGTGTCATCCAATCATATCGCTCTGACATTCACTGTACTTTTGTCTTCAGATCCATCCATCTATCGTGTCACGAACATTGACAGTTCCTGTTTACATCCACGCGCACTCAGCACATTTCCATCGCCACACTTTACTGTATTAAAACACAAACTGCCAAATGATCTGTTATTGAAAATAATGCGTTTCACTTTCTTGTCTGTGATCTTCTTTATCACTCTTCTTTCTTCCTCGTCTTTTTTTTTCTTTCCCTATCTTCTCTCATTCCATCGGTCATTGCTCCTCTTGTTTTTGCTCGACCCCCCCTCCCTCCCTTCCCCTCTTCCTCCTCCCACCTCCCTCCCCCTCCCCCCTCCCTCCTCCCTCCCTTTCCCTTAAATGACTAACGGTGATAGAGGCCACCCCAACGACAGTCTCCCAGGTCCCCAGCCCCCATGTGCCCCCTACTTCTTTGACTTACTCCTCTCCTCCCCCACCAGTTGTCCCCAGCTCAGGCGCCCTCCCCTCCGCTCCCCGTGACGTGGTCCCTGTCCTAGTGTCCAGCCGTTTTGTCCGCCTCAGCTGGCGCCCCCCAGTGGAGATGCGCGGTACCGTCCAGACCTACGGTGTCTACTACTCCCAGGAGGGGGTCAACAGGTAGGTTGTCTAATCTATACACACGCAGATACACACAAGCACACATGCATATATGCACACACACACACTCACACACACACTTTGCTCTGAGTCATTTAGCTTGCCCTGAACACCCATTTTTACTACTCCATTAGTTAGGTTACAGCGAGCAAGTCTAATTTAAATCCTTCAATGTCATGTTTTATCAATGTTCCCAAGTGGTTTGAAGACTGCCTTTTAAAATTTCTCTTTTTCAAGAGAGTAAGAACACTATTTGAGAGAACACTAATTTTGAGGCAGTGCCCATTCGGGAAATGATTTTAGAACCCCACTGGTCTTGAGTGCGGACTTCAGAGGGAGCTAGCTTTCAGACATGCTTTTAAGAAACATGTCGCTTATTTACCTTCTAACACGGTGATAACCCATGACTCAGGGCAAGCCCATCAGGCACAAAAAGGTAATTACCACAACTCAGCCGTGCTGATATTCAGCGCAGAAGATCTGAACAGAAAAAAAAAGGCCATGAGTCAGTCACATCAAAGAGCAGTACTTTTCAACAACAGAACATCTCTCTTCTAGAAAAGAGGTACTCTCGGGGGAAAATGTACTCCTCTGCAATTCTGCAAATGAACAAAGCAACACTATGAGCTGCTAATTGGCATGATTCTCTCCTCACCTCACCACTGACAGCTGATATGTGTGTGGTGAGCCTTCCGGCACATAATGGCTGCCGTGGCGTCACCCAAGTAAATGCTATTCTTTGCTGGTTATGAGGTGAGTTCTCCACGTTGCAGTTGTTAGTGCTTTGAGTGTCTAGAAAAGTGCTATGTAAACGCAGTCAATGAATACACTACAGGGCTTTCTTTCTCTCATCATCTCTTGTCCTGGTTTACACATACCATGATTAACTGGAATATCTCGGTGTCCTAATTTCCACGTCTCAGACTTGTTATCAATAAAGATACAACTGTAGGGCACTGTCTTAGCATGCCATTCTTCTAGTACCAACATGGGGGTACTTATTGGCAGTGAGCTGTTAGCAGTTTAATGGGGGGTGGATGGTGCCAAACAGCTAAAGGCACCTTTAGATTTTTTTTTTCGAGCCTCAGCTAAAACAGGATGGGGATGGAAGATAGAGATACTAATAGATATAGATACTAATATTTAAGACAGCCGGATATTAAATCAGAGGTAGGTTTATTAAAGGGGGAATTAAAAAAGGGAAGTTGATGTTCCCCCTTAATTCAACTTGACTACATCAATCAAAGTGACTGACACACAATGACTGACACGTAACATTTAATTGTGTCAGGGGAGTGTTCATCAGTTGCATTAACTACTGTAGGTGTCTCTCTCTAGCTCCACAGGAGGGCATTGCCACTGTTCTTTTGTAGTGGTGATGAAGAGGAGTCTTAATCCTATGGGATTAGGATTGTAGCCGTGGTATTACAGGGATTGGATGGGTGTTTGTAAGCAGATGTTTGTTCATTTTTTCTGACTCTGATATGACTGATTCTTGCTATGTGGCTCAAAGGTTCATCACAAGTTCATTATTGTCAAAATGTAGAAAGAAGACAAGCTTTCTCTGAAATACTTGATATTTACATGAACAGGCTTGCTCCAGCAATGTCTCAATTTATCTATATAATAATTATAATAATAATAATTTTGCCATTTAGCAGACGCTTTTAATCCAAAGCGATTTACAATTACGAATTACAGGGACATTCCCCCTGGAGTAACTGAGGGCTAAGTACCTTACTCAAGGGCACACTAGTAGTGGTGTGGTTTCAGGCGGGATTCGAACTCACAACCTTCCGATCACAAGTCCAACTCACTATCCACTAGACCACCACTACCCCTACTATATATTCTGAGGACATCAAAAACCGAACAGTAACAGCATTACAATGGATGCCATTTAGCCATGTCATGCGATGTCATGATATGACGTCATGTTAATGTGTGATGTCGGCCTTTGCAGGGAGCGTTCCGTTAACGTGTCAGAAGCAGAGACGCTGCAACTGACGGTCAGCAACCTGAAGCCGGAGGAGAGCTACTCCTTCAGAGTGGTGGCGTACAACGAGAACGGATCAGGAGAGACCTCTCAGCCACTCAAAATCACCACACAGCCAGAATGTAAGTAAACATGTTCTACCTACCTTGGCTTGATCCTTGTAAGGAGAACCCCTCGAGGAACCCTTTTGGGTGCCATTTGGACCGTGTAGAACCATCAGTGGTTTTCAACTGGTCTGGCTTTGGGACTCACATTTTCCCATGGTCATTACATTTGTATAGAATTCAAACCAGGCTATGTTATTTCTCCAAAATGGGCTGGTGAACACTTACACAATGTCATCATGATTTTTTTTTTAAAAGGATACGCGTTTCAGTCCCTTTTTATCGTCAATCTACGTAAATCCATAATGTGACAGCAGCTGGTGTTCTGGGGAATAAGTAGCCACGGTCATTTTTCAGATTTTTTATATAGGACCAAATGTCCACTTTACCATATTTAGCTCCTGCTCGAATGACAAGTGACACAGGCTAAGTTCATGTTGCCATGGCAACGGTTCGCCTAATGCACGTCTCTCACCCGCGTCTGTCAAAATAAAAGTCTGACATCAGAAAGCTAGACACTAGCACTATTTTGGGCTTCTCTAGTGATAAAATAGATTTTTTTTTTTTTTTTACCACACACTCCACGACCCGTTCAGAATGAGTCCGCGACCCACTTTTTTTACAATCCCATACACTGCTAGAGTGTAACAATGGAGGCTGGTGGAGGTAGAAATCGGAGGACGGGCTCATTGGAATTGCATGGAATGCAATGAGGAATGGTATCAACACACTGGAGTGTGAGTACAACAC
>NC_137689.1:67521424-67528229 GCF_963989245.1 Nansenia antarctica | reverse complement strand
CCATTGTACGTCTCTCCCACTGTCCCATTTCCCATTCTGCTCTCCCAATCTCGGCCGGCGTATAGGCCAGTGATATGGGCTGTGTAAGCGGCTTGCTGATTAGAATCTGCCCTAATCATTCCCTATATATACAGTGCTGTGGCTCTCACTGCGGTCCTGGTCGATTGGATTCTTCTATTAGGCCCGCTGGGAGAAGGGGGGGAAAAAAAGACCATTCAAACGTTTTTTTCTGCCCATCTTTAGACCTCAGCTGGGCTTAACTCGAACGCCTGCATGTTTCTTTTTGTATGGAGAGCGTAGTAAGAACTATTCTTGGAAAGGGAATAAGCAAAGGACTGTGAGCATGATGATCTTGACCTTTATCGAGCTTAACTCAAATGCTGGGATTTCCTCTTGTATGAAGAGTATAATAAGAAGAATCCTGATAAGGGAATACGGGAGGACCGTGAGGATGAATATCGTACATCAAACAGATCAAACATGAGTGCAAACATCACATACTATTCAATGCATGTTTTCTGATCTCAGGTACAGAAGGTTACGCTTTACATTGAGTTGCTCTTATACACTCACCGGCCACTTCATTAGGTACACCTTTTCAACTGCTCATTAATGCAAATGAACGAGCAGTTGAAAAGGTGTACCTAATGAAGCCAGTCATGTGGCAGCAACTCAATGCATTTAGGCATGTAGACATGGTCAAGACGATCTGCTGAAGTTCAAACCAAGCATCAGAATGGGAAAGAAAGGTGATTTAAGTGACTTTGAACGTGGCATGGCTGTTGGTGCCAGACGGGCTGTTTTGAATCTATGCCACAAAGAATTAAGGCAGTTCTGAAGGCAAAAGAGGGGGTCCAACCCGGTACTAGCAAGGTGTGCCTAATGGAGTGGCAGGTGACTGTATGTGTAGTAACAAAAAGAAATTGCTCAACTCTGTGTGTGTGTGTGTGTGTGTGTGTGTGTGTGTGTGTGCGTGCATGCGTGCATGTGTGTGTCTGTGTGTGTGTGTGTGTGTGTGTGTGTGCGTGCATGTGTGCGTACATGTGTGTGTCTCTCTGTGTGTGTGTGTGTGTGTGTGTGTGTGTGTGTGTGTGTGCTTGTGCACCTGCGTGTGTGTGTGCTTGTGCTTATACTTGTGTTTGTGTGTGTGTGTGTGTGTGTGTGTGTGCCCCAGTAGTCCAGGTCCCTGGTCCAGTGGAGAACCTCCAGGCTGAGGCCCTCTCCCCCACCTCCATCCAGGCCACCTGGGATCCCCCAGCTTACGCCAACGACCCCATCCAGGGCTACAGACTCCTCTGGACCGAGACCCCCTCTGGAAAGGAACAGGTCAATACCCCCTCAGACCCCCTAAACATCTGACCCCCAAGTGGTACTTTATTTGATCGTCGTTTAAGTGAGATTAGATCACAATAGATTGGATATTATTAATCCATGCTGGTATGTAGCTTGCTGAGATGAGGTAGTCCTTAGAGCAGACAGGTCAAGAAGTTTCAGATTTTTCGCTTGATGTATTATTTCTTTTTATTACTATTAAGTCAAAGTGGGACACAGGAGACAATGTTTGGTCGGACTAGTACAGTACAGTTCAGGTCATGGTGTGCTCTGATGTCTTCACAGACGATCAACAAGTCTGTTTCTTGTTGCTAATGACAACATACTGTATGCCGCGATGTCCTTTGATGTTCTGATTAAAGAGCCAAACTGTAACTGTTTTGAAATGTGGGATAAGAATACATTTCGTTGTTTGGTACCTGTACTGTAGCAATGACAAATAAAGTCTATCTATCTATCTAAGAAGCTACTGACCATTGTAAAAAAAACTGTTGACTTTTTGCTGCGTAGTTTGCCAGCTCTCTAAAGTAAGTCATCTCAGTTTTAAGCTGATGTGAAAACTGATCAAAAGTGAGTCAAGCTTACAGGATTTACAGATCCCCAGATGGAGCGTACGGCCTATTAATTCACTCTCTGTTCTTTTCCTTAATCATGTACAGTAACTGGCTAGGGATAAACAAACAGACGGGGCTCTACAAAAACAAAGAACAGCAATTATCTTCATATCTCGACTTACAGTTCTCTTTGAAAAAGTACCCAATGAGGGATGTGTATCATACTCTCTTTGTTTTTTGTTGTATGGTACTCTATTCTCCTTCCTGATGGCACTGAGCACCAATCAGTGCGAGCGACCCTGTCAGCATTTGGTGATTGGGGGATGGCGGACCCAGAAGAAGGGGAGAGACGGGCATGTTTATTATTAAGGATAATAAGAGGCAGCAGGAGAAGAAACGCTGGATAAATTGTTTATGTAATTAGACACTAGATGCCAGCCAATGGGACCGATTAGAAACCGCATAATGGAACATACTGAGGTCATAGACCTAGAATTCCTCACATAAGACCTGATGTACAAGTACTATGTTACACCTTCACGTCCCTCTTTTATTCAGAGTGTGGAGGTGAACGGGCAGAAGTACAAGATGGAGGGGCTGAGGAAGTTCACCGAGTACACCGTCCGCGTCCTAGCGTACAACCACCACGGCCCCGGGGTCACCACAGAGGACGTGAGCGTCACCACACTCTCAGACGGTACGTCTGCATCACTCACTACTACTTCACACAAACGCTTCATATTAAAGGTCCGGTGTGTATTATTTGAGCGGCGTTTTTCGCCCAAACTACTGTACCCACTGGACTTGTAAGGTACCCCTTTATAAAGCCTTTGTTACTGGTTTATAAAGAGATCATAGGCAGCCATTTGTTAGTTTAACGTGACTTGAAATAACCATGAACAGCCGAACAAATCCCAGGGAGTGCCTTTCATATGAAGCCTTACCATCGACTGCATGTTTACCTAAACGCAGCCTCTTTCAACTCCTATATACGCTACAAATTAACTGCCTGCAGTGGGATAAACAACTGTGTGATAAATGAAGTTAATCAAAAATTAACGACACAGTTTATTCTCTATTAATAAATGTCGCATTGAATTTGCCACACATGAGCTACCACCCGCCGTACGCCTCGGTCCCCTTTATTTTCCCCCCTAATCAATTTCTTGCGGTGTCAGTCAACTCTGACAGCACACATGGGGTACGTTGAAATGGTCTGATTACCTCTCAGCGCTCCGGCGCTCTTAAAGAATCTACGTCTGCCCTCCGTCCCAAATACAATTAGTCCCGGAGCCAATCCCCTGGAAGCGTGGCGGTGGCAACAACTCACCTTCCAATTGGCAACCCTCCTTCCGGAACATACCTAGGGGCGGCTGTGGCGCAGGAGGTAGAGCTGGTGTTTAATGATCGCAAGGTCGACAGATCGGTTCAAATCCTGGCTGGTGACATGTTGAAATGTCCTTGGGCAAGACACTGAACCCCAAATTGCTCCCAATGAGCAGGCCGGCGCCTTGCATGGTAGCTTGCCGCCATTGGTGTGTGAATGGGTGAATGAGAGGCCATTGTAAAGTGTTTTGGAATAATTAAGCAATATCACACTCAAGGTTGTGCTGTTATACTGAATATTATTAAGCTTAAGTATTGCTTTTATACAACAGTTCTACAAGCACCATTTATTTGTTAATAGTAATAAGTGACAACACTTAACCTCATCTTATCCACCTCATTTTTCTGGTTTTCTGCTCGAAATGACATGCCCACTGTGAATATAGAATATCTCCACAATCACAAGGGCCTTCATAATGATATTGTTATCAAATGAAAGCTAACACCTGTGGGGTGGCTGTAGAAGTGTCAGAATCAAAATCTATGTTACTGTGTCAGAGCAAATAGAGCTAGAACATTATAAAACATCTCAAATTCAGTCTCCGCCTAAAGAAAGAACAGCTTTTACAGTGAATATCACCTTGGAAACCTGATGAATAAGCCCAAATCATCTAGGAATCAGTACTCCAAGGTCTTATTAGTACTTGTGCCAAAGTCGATGCTAGTAATGTGAGCAAATGCAACTTTGTACCTGTTTTAGTACAGGTATGTTTAGGCGGACACCTATATGTTTAGGCCATTTGGAGATATGTTGGCACCATCTTTGACCTTTGACCTTTCTCATGTATCAGATTTCTTTTCTTTTTTGGGGGGGGGGGGGGGGATTTTGTTTGGGTTGGCCGACCAATGGTATGGAAATTCGGCGTTGAAACCGGACATGACACATTCTCCAGTTGGAGAAAACTGGATGTGACTTAGGCCGTGTTTACCGTCTCTGGAAAAAAATGGTGGCATCGTATAGCATGCAAAGTTGTGAAAAAAAATTGATATCTTTGAAGAGAATTGATCGAGGTAAACTCTTTATATCACTTCGGATGCCCATGGGGGTCCGTTGGCTCCTATGAGGTTAATAAGTGACACAACACTTGAAACTAAACAACAGATTTATGATTAGTTTTCAATTCAACTTTATTTCAGACACATAGGTCTGACCAGTATAAAAAAAAAAATACAATACAATACCAGAATAACAATACAAATATAATCATTGCCCACAGTGATTAAAATACATACAGACATGTTCGCAACTGAACTTACTTTTGAACTTGAACTAGACTGTTGCCAAGCAACGTGAACACAAACATTTCTCCGCACGGCTTTCTACTTTGTGTACACCTACACATGTTACCGCAGGCCAGCTACTTTGTATCATATACATTTATCTGTACACCTTTGCGATGGAAAGTTTGTTACAAAAAGTTAACCTCATAGTTAAAAGTCCCAGTGTTGTTATACTCTATATCAGCACTCGTAGAATGACTCTATTTAGTTTATTAGTTTATTATATCGAGGGCAATCCAAATACATGAACCATATAAAATACAGTAAAAAAGGCAGCCGTTAGCCTAGTCGGCTAATTTTCTATCTACTAACTGTTGTATAAGGCGCTATATAAGTCAGTCCATTCTATACCTACAGGTACAGCCTCCAGCCAGTGTAACTCCCTTGGCTCGAGTGTAGTACTAGGCAGCATCCTATAACTCTCTACACTCTTCTCCCCTGAAGTGTCTCCACTTGTTGCTCTTCGTGGATTTCGGAAGCATTTGGGTTTGTCCACTCGCAAGTGCACACAGGGGGGACGGAGCCTTTGATTCCAGTCAGCATCGCTATTATGCTAACATCACTGTGACGTTGACAAATGCCTTTCATGTCGTTACAGTAGATCCTGAACAAATCCCTTCTTTTACTTGTTTACTTGTTGTCTCTGTCACATCTCACCGTATCCGCACAACCTCTACCCCCTATGGGGGCGAGATGTTTCTCTGCTTTCATCGTCTCTCTTACTTCGGATCTCAGCCTTCGTCTCTGACTTGACGAGAATCCGGTGTTCGGCGTTGATCCTGTGGGGAGGTGAACTATAAAAGAATGATGCAAATAGAACACAGAGGAGGATTAGAGAGAAACATGTTTTCTTGATCTGTGTTAATTGGATCTAAATGCGGGAAGCTGTTGGGGCCGGTGTCTCTGCTGGCTTTGGAGTATGAACCATAGGATCTCCATTTCCCTTTGATTAACCGTCTTAACATACAGGTATTGATTTGGGTGTTAACCCTGGGATTATGGATATGTGTTTGTGTGTGTGTGTGTGTGTGTGTGTGTGTGTATGTGTGTGTGTGTGTGTGTGGTAAATCTCATGGATTCAATTGCCAGTGTGGCTTTATCAAGGCTGCCCAGCTTGAACGATCGCACTGCGTCACCGTCGATGTTTGGCTGTTGACTCAGATTGCGACGAACGCCTCGCTCACACTTACACACTCACACACGCCTCACTCACACACTCCTCACTCAGAGTTGTCATGTCGTCCTCAAAGGCTCGTTGAGAGTGGCCGTGATCCATAGGAAACGATGGCTGTGATCTCTGGAAAAAAACGTTGGCATATTTTCCAGGGGAGCGGCGGGGGGGAGGCGGTGAGGACACGGCTGTGATGTGATATAATGTTGTATCTGGCACATCGTTTCCCTTGCCGCCACAAGCCTCTGTGATAAGCTGTCCAACGCACTTATGCCTGCGAGAGGGTGTGTGGGTAGTGTGTGTTGGTGTATGTGTGTGTGTGTGTGTGTGTGTGTGTGTGTGTGTGTGTGTGTGTGTGTGTGTGTGCGTGCGTGCGTGCGTGCGTGCACATGCACGTGTCTCCCTCTCTCTCTCTCTCTCTCTCTCTCTCTCTCCCTCTCTCTGTCTCTCACTCCCTCTCTCTGTCTCTCACTCTGTCTCTCGCTCTCTCTCTCTCTCTCTCTCTCTCTCTCTCTCTCTCTCTCTCTCTCTCTCTCTCTCTCCCTCCCTCTCTCTTGTCAGTCTCAACGTGAGGTGCCAAGACAAGCCCTGGGTCCCCTGCACTTCTCTTCTCCTCTCCTCTCCTGCCCCTCTTCTCTGCTCTCCTCTCCTCTCTCCGCAACCCCAAGACTCACTTATTCGCCGGACTGTCTCATCGCATTACCTTCAGTAGGCGCTAAGAGGCCGGAGGAATTTATTGTCTGTCAGCTTCCATTAGCGGCGGCTTGCTGAATGTTTCAAATGAGCCACGAGAGCTGCCTTTTCCATTTCCCTGCTTAATTAAGGCCCCTTGTGCTCGCTAATGAAATTGTGAGCCTTTTTTCCCTCTTTTTTTTTTTTTTTTTTTTTTTACTGCCCCGGCTTCTCCAAGGTAATTAATGACCTTTCCCACCCCTCCGACATGCCGGAAGGATCCTCCGCCAGACCTGACCACCACCCTCTTGTCTCATCGGAGCCCGCCTCCGCCAAGTCGCCACGTCACTGCCTCACCGCCACCCGTGGACACCAGTGCACTCTGAGCTCTAGTGAGCCATTGTCAACT
>NC_137689.1:67471424-67513924 GCF_963989245.1 Nansenia antarctica | reverse complement strand
TTCTTGGACAGTTCTGTGACAAAGGAACCACCCAGCCATATAAATCTTCTGAAGGTGTAAACAGCGGGGCGACTGTGCAGGGCAACCTGAAAGTGACAGCCAGGTCCGTGGGGAGCAGGGGTGCGATTGGCTGTCAGTGGTGTCTAGCATGGCCGTCAACACAGGTGGCAGCAGGGGTAGGTGTGTTTGTGTGTGTGTGTGTGTGTGTGTGTGTGTGTGTGTGTCCGTGAGTGCGTGCGTGCTTGCTTGCGTGCGTGCGTGCGTGCGTGCGTGCGTGTGTGTGTGTGTGTGTGAGCATGCGTGTTTCCTAGGTGAGCGAATTCCCTAAACCCTTCACTGTCTCCATTGTTGGTCTTCCAGTACCGAAGCATAGGCCAACCCCAAATTGAATGAATCCTCAAAAGAGGTGTTGCCCTAAGCCCCAGCGCAATTATTGTTTTGTGTTAGTTTTTTTTATTATTATTAATGGGTTAGTTTATTTGTTATGTTATTTTGTTGTGTGCCTTCTTTTTATGCATGCATGGAACAGCCCATAGAAATATGACAACATTGATTGGAGTGGAGATAGTGAACATGAGTCCTCTAAACAGGAGGTAGCAAAACTATAATTGGTAGACAAGAACAAGAGCAGACTCCTTATTAAATCATCACCAGTTCAGATCTGTTCATAATCGTCTGAGATGAACCCTTACATCACAGCTTGAGTGAAAAATACTTCTCATGTTTGAGGCTTAAAGGGTGGGGGGGTGCATGGCTTTTTGTAGCCCTGCAATTTGCAAGGTCAACTGGATTTGAATACTAAAAGGATTAATAGAGTGGATTGTCTCTGGGGGGTAACCAACCTGCACAGTCAAGATACATATAAACAAAGTATGGATACTAAGGTCTCAGACAAATCAGACCTGCATTGCAGCATTCACAGCTGCACTGCAAACATTCCTCTAGCCAGTAGTTGAAATTGAAAGTTTTGAGGATTGTTGGGATCGCTCAGGTCAAGTCCCCTCACAGCTACTGTAGATGCCTTCAGTTTTGTCTGAGTTCGATGTGTATGTGTCCATGGCAGAACCTCAAAAACCCTGCATTAAATGTGACTATGGTATTATTAATGGAATCAGACACTCAGTATTTTGACGTCAAACGGAATGGTAGCGAACACACATAGCATAATACTCATGCACCTGTATAAATGCAAAATTAATGAATTTAATGGCTTGTTTGCCTGCAGTCCCTCTCTCTCTCTCTCTCTCTCTCTCTCTCTCTCTCTCTCTCTCTCTCTCTCTCTCTCTCTCTCTCTCTACAGGCCTTGTGCCAATATGGAATAGCCTGACCTTGTTCTGTTGCACATTTTCCTCCTATTCTTAGTGGAATAATTAGCGCTACAGCAACCAGGCCAAATGACACTTACGGCTTCTGTCTTAATCGCTAGCGTGACGCCAGTCCGTACTCCGGGGGCTTCCAAATAGGCCTACTGCTCATCTCCCTCCGCTGCAATCAAGCCTGTTGTAATCAATTAAGATTATGGGCAAAAACCAGGAACAGGTGCCAGTAAATGTTAATGAATTCCTCTGTATGCACGCCTGTGTGACACTCGTTGAATATTTAAACGTAGTTAGCCTGATTCGAGTGACGGAAAGGAGGGGGTGAGGGTGGGGGTAGGGGGGGTTCTGTAAGACCCTTGTGGTGGGCGGCAGACCCAAGCTGGAGTAACATGTTTGCTTTCACTCCAGACACAGACAGAGACAGTTTAGCTAAGGTGCTGTGTCCAATTTCTTTACCTTCACACCTGAAGTGTGCCCTTGTTCACAGGACAGGGTGTAGGCACCGGCTTGAAACCATCCCCAACTACAAGATCATTCTATTTAGGTCTAGATGGGGAAGTAAACAGGTCCATACTTCAGGGAGTGGACTCTAGCTAGAGAACTGGGACGGGGTCAGATTTCGGCAGGGAGTCTTGTACCAAGATGCAAGTTTTGCAAGTGGGCCTGTAAGCTCATAGAAAGCAGCTCCGCCATTGTAGCCCACCATTCTCACACCGCTACACACAGGAAATGAAAGCCCCAGCTACATAGAGGAGGCGCAGATAAATCAGGCTGGACTCGACGCATTGGCAGCGGTGTTGTGTGAATTTTAATTGGTTTATTTGCATGTTAACAGGCTCACACTTCCCCCTGCAGATGGTAAGGCTGGCCTCCCTTGCACACGAGGCAGCTGGCATGAGCTGGACCCGTTATTGAGTCAATGTGACAGTCATATGATAGCGTTCCTGCGTCTCCCAGCCTCGAGGCTGAGCAGAGCCAACAGTGTCTTATTGCTCTCAGGCTTCTCAAAGGTTAATTAATAGACCTCCGCCTGTGTCGGCAGTTGAGAAAGACCAATGACAAGACTTTGTTTTGACAGATTTAGATCGTATCTTTTTTTTCTTTTTTTTTTCTCTCTCTCTCTCTATCTTTTTTTAACCCTGGCGAGAGGGAAGGTGTCAGTATGTTTGTTTTGGAGTTGATCTTTGGGAGAAATTAAAAGACGGTTCTGCATGACTGGGTTTGTGAAGGGCCGTGTAAAATCAATTAGCGTGCGGTTGTCTTCTCCAGGGCACGAAATGCCATCACTTTGCATGATTAGAGAAATCCATGTCCAATTGTGGGGGGTAAGATATGATTAGAATTGTAATATCATATTATCGTCTGAATAGCAACGTAGCTATTTGCCTGCCCTTCATGCTAGAGTATAGAACCTTTCCTGTGCAGATAGACAGGTGTATACAAATCAATAGTGTCACTTTTTCCAAATAGTATTTACAGAGGAAGATGTGTTTGGTAGGTGAAGTCTGACAGGAATTATCAAAAAAAAACATCGCTCCAAGGAGCACCCTCAACCACCATTATGGAGCTAGTATAATCCCTAATTGCTTTTTGTCAAGTTCGGTGCTGTTCCGAGAGATAATGAAAATGTTGTTTCTCTGTAATCTCTTTTGCGATATTTAACATTGCTTAGTGGTTTGGTAATTTGGTTTGGGGTTGCAAAATTCATCTGAGTCTGCATGGAATTAACACTCTTGCTAGCCTCACACAATATCTCAAAATATTCATCAAGAAAATCAAAATAATTAGTAACACTTCACATTAGCTTTCTCAAAACCTGTCCCGTAAAGCAGAAACTACTCAACTGTTCAACTCAATATCTATGCAAATATGAAGTAATTAGTAAATATGAATGTAACAATCTGTAAGAATTACATTGTTACTTGAGATATTGTAGCATTACTACACATGCACTCAATACTCAATAGCTACTCAATATTATAGTGTTGCCCAAAACCACCAAAAGAATATTACACATGAATCTGCCCCTCTTATCCTGATGTGTTATCACAGTGAAAAGCCTCTTTTAGACCTCAGGCAGATCCATCTGTACAAAGACCAGTAAAACATGTTAACTCGACTATGCTTTACCACTTTGATGTGCTGTAATGGTGCAACAACTCAGATATCCACTTTCTCTCTGCGGCCACTTATCTACCTTGTAGTGTATTCATGTTAAATCACTGATATCATACGGTACACTCTCCTTTTCGTATCCATAAACATGTGTATCCAGTACATGTACATAAGGTACATGAGACATACATAAAGGCTTTATAAATCATTTATGAGTGCATAAATGTCATGGCCAAAGATGATACATTTGACAAAGTGCTACATGTCAGGACCTCTTATAACACCCTCAATGTAGTACTGTATGAATGTGCGTATGAATGATTTATAAGGCATACAAGTAGGTGTCATGAAGGGCTTAAGAACACTTCATTATTAAACTTCATAGAAGTTGCAAAAGTGTGACCGTTTTGGGTGTTTTCTGTGTTTCAGAGTATTAAAGTCAGCTGGCAACCACCGCCACCAAATACCCAGAACGGCTTCATCACAGGGTACAAGATCCGCCACAGGAAGACGGGTCGCCGCGGTGACCAGGAGGCCATCGAGCCTAACAACTTTTGGTACCTGTTCACAGGTGAGCCCCTCAGCACCAGAGAACAGAATCTCTATCCCAGTCCGGATTACAATTAATCCTTTGGACATTATGGAATATGATTGGCAGGATTTGCAGGACAATAACGTGAATAATTCAACACCCAGATAATACATACATAATCTCTAAACACTAGAAATATTGCATTTGTTTTCTCTTGATACCCACATGTATAGGAATGTTTTGATACCTTTGTGGCTTAGCATTTTCTTTTCTATAAATATTTGATAGTTTGTTCAATGATTTAAAGCCTATTTGGCATTACATTATTCACAACAAGTTGTGAAAGGGTTACTGAATCAACCTTCTAAAACACATTGTCTTAACAGTATATTCAACCTCATATTGTCAGAAAATACACAGTTCAATTTGTGACAGAAGACTGAAACAGACGAGATGGGATCTATTTGCCCCCCGGGGTTTTTTAAGGGGGGAGGCGGGGGGGTGATGGGCCACACAACAGCAATACAGTAGGTGTTCATTTATAATGCCATAAGGTATTATTTTCAATTCTGAATTCGAATGAAAATGATATTCCTTTTCATTATTTCCGTGGTGATTAATATCTCGATCCTTCCCCCGTGAGGAATTCATTTCACAAAGGCATGCATGTGTGCTCTGCTAATCCAATACGCTCCTCCTCAGGCCCATCTGGGCTAGCTGTCGGCGCAAATAATTCCTGTTTTTGTCTCTTAATATAAATAGAGTCCGGGAAATGTACAATCATCTGTCGAGACGAAGTCCCCTCCTGATGATTCCCTCCCAGTAATGGAGGGAGGAATAGACGACTACAGTAGACACACACAAAAACGTGTTGCCGGTTCAAATAGAGGGAGAGACCTACCATATAAGAAGGGACACTGTGCAGCAATAAACAGCTGATGCAGAGGGTTTTCTGCAGGGTAGCATATGTTTTATGATGATAATATGCATAACACTTAAAGCATACAGATATAATTTATCATAGGCCTGTATGAAGCCTTTTAATGACTAATGGATTCGATAACCCGAAAGGCCACTCGATATATAGATTTGACTGCACTATGCTTTGAAAAGGCTGTTTTGCCTATCATAATTTCTCTGCTGTCATTTATACACATCTCTACCAGGTGCTCAAAGGGAGCCGTGTGCGGTGCGTTGTATCTCTAACAGATGTTTGATTATGTCCTTCTCCCTATTCAGGCCTAGAGAAAGGCAGCCAGTACAGCTTTCAGGTGGCAGCCATGACGGCAAATGGCACAGGACCAGCCAGCGAGTGGTACACAGCCGAGACACCCGAGAATGACCTTGACGGTGAGAGTAAAACCCATTTTACGCGTCTGCCTCTTCGTACGTGTCTGTGTTCTCCTCTAGCATGCTGCCGTCCTGTCCTATCCCCGCAGGCTGCCTGGGATCTCCCATCCAAACATGTCCATAGCCTCTGTGTGAGCGAGCTAGTTAAATATTTATACTGGTGAGGCCGAGGGTATTTACATACAGTTTTTACAGACCGAGTATCATACAAGCGTTCAACGTTCCTTGTGCATCCTCTCGGTCTATGCTAATGTGGCAGTCAGGTGGGAATAGAGAGAGTGAGAGACAGCTAGAGAGAGAGAGAGAGAGAGAGAGAGAAAGAGAGTCAGAGAGAGAGATGGGGTGGGTGGGGGGACAAAGTTCATTGTGAATACAGTATGCAAAATTGCTTGCTGTCCACTAGGGTCATGCTGGAATTGACTGGCAGTCTGCTAACTGTGAGAGGACATCATTGCTAGTTACAGCAAGGCCACTGCACTGTGCTTCAAACTTAAAAGCAGTTGTGCTTCATGTAAATTATACATAGCATGCATGACGGAAACAAGCTGTGGCAGCCGGGCAATTAGGGAGGGATGTTTTAAAAAGGTGATGCTGTAAAGGAATCAGCGAGATAAGGAAAGGAATCAATCAAGGGGGAGATGCATTTAGGGGATGACACAGGACGTAATGCAATTCTAATGGATTATCACTCAATAAACCGATATTAACCCCCCACGCCCCACCACCAGAGGATAGGCTAAACACATTTTCGTAAGGCATGAACTGTCACATCTGATTAGCATTCCTTTGTTCACAGGTTTAGCACGTTAGCGATGTCACTGAAGCTTCCATTTTGTTTCTTGTGTACAGTAGAACTGAGCCAAGCTGAGGTGTATTGTACTGTGCTGGTCTGGTTATGCACCTACCATAGTTGCTTTAACAGTAGCCTAATGGAAAGGACAATGTTAAGCGAAGAAAATATCCCCGCCAGCACAGTACATTAGGTTGACCATGTAGTGTGTAAAAGTCCTTTACTGAAGCTCACATGGATGGTTCATTTTAACAGAGAGCCAGGTTCCCAACCAGCCAAGCTCGCTCCACGTCCGCCCGCTGCCCAACAGCATCATCATGAGCTGGACCCCGCCCCTCAACCCCAACATCCTGGTACGGGGCTACATCATCGGCTATGGCGTGGGAAGCCCATACGCTGAGACGGTCCGGGTGGACAGCAAGCAGCGCTACTTCTCCATTGAAAATCTAGGTGAGTTCTTCCTCTACTCTCAACCTTTAACGATGAACTGCCCTTGGCCTTTGATAAAAAGCGACTGACAGAACAAATCTCCACAGAACCTTGAATCGTACAGAGTATTTAAAGGACAGAATGAATTTCACTGCCTCCTTTTCACATGTTTTAGCGTAGTTACGGTACAAAGCAGCCCACTGCTCTAGTGGAGACCCTCTGAGGACTACAGTACAGTGATGGATGAACCCTCTGATTCAATAACCGGGCAGTTTAGAGCGGCAACCGTTTTCCCCTCGTGTGTGTCTGAGGGCTCCTCGTGGGAGGGTTTCGTGGTCAATATGTCAACACCTGTCTAGTGAGAGGTAGCAGTAGTGGATGTTGGCTCATTTCCGAAATAGGCATATCAAATTCCCGTCGTTCTATCACATGATATGATTAAATGCGCTCTATGCCCTAATAAAATCAGAGTTGTAGGAGCACTGTAGAGAGAAATTCTGCGTAATAAATTGCAGCCGTTAGATCATTATGGAGACCAGCTGAGAGAAACGCCATGAATGAGCTAATAGCAGTAGCGCTTAGAAAGGATTAGTTGGGATTGAT
The DNA here is from genome assembly GCF_963989245.1 of Nansenia antarctica. Lineage (NCBI taxonomy): Eukaryota > Metazoa > Chordata > Actinopteri > Argentiniformes > Microstomatidae > Nansenia > Nansenia antarctica. The sequence continues at coordinate 67,506,786 of NC_137689.1, read as the reverse complement.
CCACATATATTCTCCTTGGGATGCAGATTATAGCTCTAAAACTGAGGGTAGTTTTGACAGATTAGATGGTAACTGGGACTTTTAAACTGTTGCGCAGCTATTCGCTGCTGCCTGACACTGCATTTTGTTTACAGTAGTACCTGACTGCCTTTGCAGTATCTAACAACCTGCTTGGTAGAGGTCTGCAAGCCATGAACAGATTAGGGCCGGGCTCGGGACGATTTTATTTGGCATAGATAGGGTTCGGGCCGGGCTGTTTGACGCAGACACACATAGCGTTCCGACACTAAAAAAGTGAGAGTGTCAGCAAGAATCAAGATAGGCTTCTGGCACAGTAAGGATTTCAGGCCTGTGCAGACCTCTACTGCTTGGTGTGTGTGTGTGTGTGTGTGTGTGTGTGTGTGTGTGTGTGTGTGTGTGTGTGTGTGTGTGTGTGTGTGTGTGTGTGTGTGTGTGTGTGTGTGTGTGTGTGTGTGTGTGTGTGTGTGTGTGTGTGTGTGTGTGTGTGTGTGTGTGTGTGTGTCTTTGTGTCTTTGTGACCCACAAAGGGGTCATGTATGGGTCATGTACTGTAATCTATCTCTCTACGGCAACATGGATTAGACCAAAGACAGGACTTAAGACTGGGGATGGAGCCAATAGCTTTCCACATCTGAACAGCTGTATAGGACATAACTGTGTGTCTGTACGTTAGTCTCTTTGTCTGTGTGCCTGTCTGTCTGTTTCTGTCTGTCTGTCTGCCTGCTTTTCAGACTGGCTTTCTGCTGGCTCTCTCTCTCTGTCACTCTCTTTCTCTCTCTCTCTCTCTCTCTCTCTCTCTCTCTCTCTCTCTCTCTCTCTCTCTCTCTCTCTCTCTCTCTCTCTCGCTCTCTCTCTCTGTGTCTCTGTCTGTCTGTCTGTCTGTCTATCTCTGTGTCTGTCTGTCTCTATGTCTGTTTGTCTGTCGATCTCTGTGTCTGTCTGTCTTTGTCTGTCTGTCTTTGTCTGTCTGTCTGTCTCTGTTTGTCTGTCTGTTTCCTGCTGCCCAGCAACCTTAAGTCACTGCTGACCATGTCAGTATGGGAATAATAATGACAATAACAGCTATGAATTGTAGCCTATAAATATAGCGCTTCTCCAGATCAAGGTCCACATAGTGCAGTTAAGAGCGCTATAACATCACAAGAGGACAAGAGAGAGATGTAAGAAACAACAAACGAAGGAATTGAAAGATTACTGTGTGTGTACTGTTGAGAGCGGATTCTTTTCTTTCTAACAGTTTTTAGACCATTGTTCATAGGAATTATTTTAATACGGACATCAACATGAATCATCTACACAAAAACAAGTTGTCGTCAAACTTCCTTGCTATTGACATAACATCCATATATTTCAATAATACTAATTAATTCTGTTTTATAAACAGCGTTTAATTAGAATCCATTATTTAAGGGAATGTAATAAGAAAACGCTTGAAGTGGAAATTTCATTTTAAAAAAGGACTTGCAATTTGCATGAGAAAGGAGACAATAACAAATTGGAGGGTTTTAATATTCATCGGAAGCCTCCTCACTTGATAATGGATACATAATGAAAAATGTTACACTCTTATGTGTGTACGTACAATGTAGACACCTACGTGTGTACACAAAATATATTATTTATGTTATCATTTATGAATGTGTGTGTTATTTCCGAGGAAAACATCTCAGGCGCAGCATGTGCTCAAATGTGTTGGCTAAGCAATCCTTGTTCCTATCTGAGTTTGGCAAGCAGCAGATCATCAGAGCAACAAACCTCATCAGAGTTCTTCAGAGGGGCACAGATACAAATTAAACAGAAAAAGAAAAAAGTAGGATACTTTTGTCTTCTGTAAACATTGGTACTGTACGCTATTCTTATCTCTCCCTTGCTGCTGCAGCTCCCATTTAACTTATGTCAGACTTATCGTGTCTTTACACCTGGCCTGACAAACACTCCCATCAATATTTAAAACCAAGTCCACCGGTTGCCATGGTTTCAATATTATTGAACATCATCTGGCTAAAACAAGCCTTTAAATCAGGAAGGTATTTCCTGCCGTTCCGAAAGGAAATCCAATTAAGATTGACAGGAACCTCTGGACGGGCCTGGACTGTCGATAGGGCAATCAATCAAGCTCAGTCCGCTTGGAGGCTCCTCTCCCTGCACAATATTCCACCCTGCTGCTGCTCAGTGCTTATTGGCTGGGCTCAAATTCTGGAGGAGGCCAGGGGAAGTGGACCCGCACACTTCTAGTATAGAAATAGGAATATAGATATGACACGGCTATTGTTAGATCTTAGTGGTATTTCTTATAATGTAATCTGTGTGTCAGTTCAGGATCACACTGTTCTACTATTGTCTGTCATGTTTAGAGAAGATGGCCTCTGCACCTGGCAGACAGGCTGGCATTCGGGCAGACCTTATCTGACTCCCAGGGGCACCGACATTGGGTGTCTTGCGTGAGCCGAGGCGCCAGGGCTGGCTGATGTGTTGATTATTACGATGTAACAACTGTGATACCATGAGTGTTTAAACCATCCTTGGCCGTTGTGTGATTGTCTAAATGCTGATCTCAGATGCCAGAAGACGTTCATTCCGTATGCAGTTCCTTCTGTTTAATAAACCTGAGTGATCATTACGACCCGTGTTTTGAATATACTTGTCACTTCGTGATTGCTGCACACCTGATCTATCCAGAGATGCCACAATGCATTTAAGATGATGATGATGAAAACCTTTATTGTCCCCAATGGGGAAATGTTGTTGTCAAACAGCTTAGTAGGGCAGACAGAAAACATTCAATAAATAAATAAATAAAACAGTGCAGGCTCAATAAGTAAACAGTGCAAGATAAAGTGCTCAAGTGCATGTATAGTCCAAGTAGCAGTCTTAACGGCCTCTCAGCTCCAGGTCTCCCCCACCCTGCAGGGCCTGGTTGTAGAGTCGGAGTGCAGCTGGAATAAAGGACTGTCCAAATCTTTTTGTACTATGATCACGACTATCCTCTATAGATTGATTCATAACATCATTATCGACAAGAAGATCCTTATTCCCACAAAAGAAGAGAGAAATACAGTATCAATGATGGATGGGACTTTTTTTTCTCCATTTCTTTTTACCTTCCTAAAGAGTCTCTTTAGACTTTATGCAGTAGACAGTAGCTGTAGCTAAAGATGTGTAATTTATAGTATTTCTCCTCTTTCCGTGACTTTGAGACGAGTCAGTCCAGTATAGGTAGAATGGATGGCTCATTGTAACGCATGGAATGGAATGAGAAAATGGAATCAAACACATACTGTAATTTGATACCATTCCGCATGGAATGAGAAACTGTATTCCTCATTCCATCCCATGCTTTACAATGAGCCCGTCCTCCGATTTCTACCTCCACCAGCCTCCCCTGGATGAGTGCGTCCCAGCATAGAGGTTGATGTTTGTCTGGGGAACTAGAACAACTTAAAAAAGGACGTTTTGTGACTGTTGCTGAGCATCAGCATATTAACCTTTTATTTATCTTAAAGTATATTTGCATATACAAGAAATTGACTCTGTGAGGTTGGTACATAGGACATTAAAATATATATATATATTTAAAAGAGAATAGCAAACAATAAGAACAATAAATTATGTAGGCTGTGCGAGACCATGGGGCAATGAGGCTGTGAAGTGGGTATGGGACATGTACACTATAAAGTAGAATAAATGTAAAAGAATATAAATGACACTAGGAGCCGACCACTGGAGAGGGAGCTCCAGGGATGTCATGTTGTTTCGTTCAACAATGGCGGGTAGAGAGGAGATGAATAGAGCCAGAAAGCATAAAAAGGCTCGTAAAGGAACTGAATAGCAGCTGTCCGCATTCAGAAAAAGAGAGTCATTTACTGTACAGTATGTACTCATTGGAGTATGAAGGGTTTCTGGACGTTCCCTCTTCACCTTGTGGTGTATTTAGAGTACCGTGTTATTGAATGAATGAATGAATGAATGGTCTTTATTGTCATTGATATAGTACAGGTACCAAACAACGAAATTTGGGAGGGGGGGCTCCCCTGGTGCTAGGAAAGAAGAAGAAAAAACTCAAAAAACAAGAAGGGAAAGGAGCTGGTTACGTAAATAAAGGCTATGTACACTATCCACTATACTATACTGTACAGATAATCTAATATATGATTAGTGTTCCTTTATGTTCCTTTATGTTCCTGTTAGTTTATGTTCCTGAACAACCTTATTGAACTCGCACTTAAAGCTTCCATTCAGTTGACCTCTTGCATTCAGTTGAGTTGTTTTTCTCCGCTTTTTTCACTTTCGGTGTCTGTAATAAATACTTTTACCGGTGTTATTGTCTCTAATAGAAGTTTTCTGGATATTTCTACCACAGAGCCCAGCTCCCACTATGTGATCTCTCTGAAGGCCTTCAACAACGCGGGCGAGGGGGTGCCTCTGTACGAGAGCGCTGTTACCAGGTCCATCACAGGTATGTAAAATGGTCTGCACTTATACAGCGCGTTATTCCAAAGCGCTTTACACACTCTTTCACCCATTCACACACACACACACCAATGGCGGCAAGGTACTATGCAAGGTGCCGGCCCGATCATTGGGCAATTTGGGGTTCAGTGTCTTGCCCAAGGACACCTCGACACGTGGCCAGCCGGGGATTGAACCGGCGAACCGCCGACCTTGCGATCATTAGACACCGGCTCTACCTCCTGAGCCACAGCCGCCCCAATTATATGTCACTTGCATATAGGTATGTCACTAGCTACTGTAGACTTGTGGCTCTACTGTCACCCTTGTTGTGATTGTAGAGTTTAGTGTAGTTATATATAGCATATATGTATCTCCCAACAAGTTTGTATCTAATTAATGATTGATAATTCAAATCCAACCCTACGTATACCCTCGTCATGACTGTTTGAGGAACGTCATCAAATCATCACATATCATGACCATTGATCATTCCTGTCGTTTTAGTTTTTTTTAAACAGCGGTGAATTAGCAGTAGCACGCTAGTAGCGACCCTCTCCACATCCTCTAGCTCGTCCCTTGTGAACAGGTGTACAGGTACAGTATATAGATCAGGTATATACAGGTAGAGGAGATTATCCTTTGTAGCCTCATGAAAAGGATGCTTTATGTCAAGCATGTGATGATTTCGAAAAAAAACATCAATGAAAGTGACAGAACAGGAGGAGACAGTAGTTGTAGTGGTACCTGTGTCAAAGGCATGGCGTGTCTCACATGGTCTCCCGACACACATCGCCTTTGATTGAATCCCTCCCAGAGAAGTACGGTAGGTCTCAGAAAGGGAGGAACTCAGAGGATGAAGGAGTGCTGCCATACAGTACAGACACTCACACACCCTCCTCAGAGAGAGCTGATCACAGCGTTGCGCACCTCAGAAGGAAATCAGAGCACCTTGCTGGCAGCCCTACCAGTGAACTTTGCGTGCCCTTGATGTTCACACAGGAGGCTCTGTGCCACTTTAATACCGTAGGTTTATTTCACATGCATCCAAGGTGGTGCTGTTGCTTCCTATGTTGTTATCATCAGTATGATAGCCACAAGGCTATAGGCACAATTCACGTATGCGTTTCGATTTCGATTTTTCAACCTTAGATAGCGTAGTTGTTTGAGATGTAAGAGTAATATAGCGTTTGTGGTATTCACTACAGTACTACTTCAGCATTTCTTCAATCCAGGTTGAACCGATCAACCGAAAGATTAGATGACGTGCTGAGACATGGACGCGCACACATACACACACACTTCCATCTACTGGGGCTTGGCTAGAACATAAGAAAGTGCAACCCTAACGCCCTTCCCACCCTCCACTCCAGGACTTTGAAGAGAGTTGAAGAACAACCGCTCGACTACGCGGCCATGCTCCCTCCCTTGCAAGGTCACAAGCAGTAGCACACTGCAGCACATTCTAACGTTTAACATTCTGATCTGGCCTCTAGCATGCTCTCACATAACGGAGCTTGACGGAGATCCAGGGCCCCGCGTCGGCCCCGGCGCTGCCGCTGAGAGATATTCATCATTTAATGCCAGCCCACATCTTTACGAGCCGCATTAAAACGGCTTGTTAAAGCCATGCCAATAAACACTGCGGGGGAATATATTCCCATCCATCCACCACTTCCACCATTTAATCTTCTGTGTCTGAGGAGCAGGGGTGTGGAGAGAAATGGATAGCTCACCCACCCACCCATCCAACGATCCACCCTCCCATTCACCCTCCCCCCCACCCACTCACCCCGAACACCCCCCCCCCCCCCCCCCCCCCCACCCATCTCACCATCTAGCTACTAATTTAGCGATGACAATGGAGAGAACAAAGTTTTTCACATAACTGCCATCCAACAAGATGTATTGGGTATTGCTGTCTGCTTGTGTCTTAGGTTTTCATCAGTATTCTAATGCGCACCGCTGATATTTGACCAATGATGCGATAGACATCAGGCTATTACCCAGGAGTATTACCCAGGGTCCCATTCATCTTTTTTCCTAGCTCGACAAAATACGTCGCTGTTAAGAACACGCACACATTCATTTTATGTGTCAGAATGAAATTTCACCTGAATGCTCAATCTGTTTCTGTCTGTCTACCTGTCCTCCCCTGGGATTCAGCTGTGTAAATGTACAAATGTATTTTTATTAGGTGCCGTTTTACTTAAACTAATATATGATGCATTATTACTCGTTGTAAGCATGTTTGAGTCCCCATATATTTCATAATCAGCTCAGAGTATGTCTTTCTACAAAGCATTTTTCAACAAACTAAAATGACATGTAACAATATGTACAGTATGTACAGTATGTAACAATATGACAACATAATAATGCATCATACTGTACCTATTGGCTTTACTTCAAGTGACAACTCGGTTTAGATGCCAATTAGCGATTGTCATTAACAACCAGTTTCCTGTGTTCTTCCTAGGTGTGGCTGTAGTTTTAACTGGTAGTTGATGCTGGCTGGTAGCACCCTTGTTAGCGGTAGCAGCACTGCTCTATCATGTCTAGAGTAATGGCTTTCTCCTCACTGTATGTCTTCTTCTCTCTTCTCTCTTCTCTTTTCTCTATTCCTTTGTCACTTCCTGCTTCATCTTTTTCTCACTCACATTTTCCTTACTGCATGATTCTTCCACGGTTGGTTGCATGTTCATGTTATTTTGCATGATATAACATTTTCCATGTGTGTGTGTGTGTGTGTGTGTGTGTGTGTGTGTGTGTGTGGTGTATGTCTGTGCGTGCATGTGTCTATGTGGTGTGTGTGTGTGTGTGTGTGTGTGTGTGTGTGTGTGTGTGTGTGTGTGTGTGTGTGCAAATCCAGACCCCATTGACCCATCAGACGACGACCTGTTCCATTTGTTTGATAAATTCCCTACTCCCATCCCAGATACGTCCACTCCCATGATCCCTCCAGTAGGTGTTCAGGCGGTGGCGCTGTCCCCTGACTCAGTGAGGGTCAATTGGGCCGATAACTCCATGTCCAAGAACCAGAAGACCACTGAGGTCCGTTACTACTCGGTCAAGTGGAAGACCAGCTATTCCACTAGTGGCAAGTTCAAGGTAAGGTTAGAAGGATGGGTACGTTATTTTGTACAATAAATACATTGGTCTAAGTAAGTGAGTGAGTGACCTATACATCACTCATCGTAAGTAAAACCATCGATAAGAACAAGTGCAATCAGCAGTCACAGCGCTAGAGAAAGGAAGATTCAGGTTCAGGTACAGTAATGTAGGGTGTTAGGGGGTGGGGTGGAGTAGCTGCCCATGTGTAGCCTAACATGATTTAACCGGATGAAGATGACGTTGGGCGAAACATTGTTTATGATTCACAAATGTTTTGAAAATAAACGTTATAACTTAACTTTTAGAAACCATAAGATCAACTTGTATGAGAAGCGAACAGTGACATGACACAGCATCTGTCTGCCAGGGTTAAGCGTATTTGCATCTCATATTTGGAAACCTGTTGATTTACATTACATTTAGCAGACGGCATTTAGCAGACGCCTTTATCCAACAAATACATACATTTGTCTAAGTAAGTGAATATCTATCAGTCTATCCGTCAGTCATCACAAGAAAAAGTAATTTATGCTAGGATCAGGGGCCATTGGCAGTCACAGTGCTAGAAGAAGGAACTATTTTTTTTAATGGTGGAACACACACACACACAATAACACACACTTCATAGTCTATAAGACTATTACATATTAAAGGGAACATATTCAATTCAACTGCTGATTTACGTGTTGCGTAAGTGATGAAACCCCCCACTATAGTGTTTTGTCATGAGAAACAGTTTGCTCATTAAAAAAAAGCAGTTTTTGTACAGTACATTCTGGCACTCTCTCTGACAGGATAGAACTCTCTCTGACAGGATAGAACTCTCTCTGACAGGATAGAACTCTCTCTGACAGGATAGCTTCTGATGTTAACTGTTTTTGTTTTTTTCTTCTCTGAATCAGTCCGCAGACACAACCGCCCTTAGCCACACCGTCACAGGCCTCAAGCCTAACACCATGTACGAATTTGCCGTCATGGTAACCAAAGGTCGCAAGTCCAGCACGTGGAGTATGACGGCTCATGCCACCACCTACGAAGCAGGTGGGTGTACCCATAGTCTCTGATTGGTTCAGTTCCCCATGACAAATAACCATGCGGCCGTAAAAGGGACATCACACTAAAATATCATCATTTGTCAGAAGTTTTCACACCATGAAGGTGGGCTGATGTCGATATTTGAGTCCATGTCCCCATGCCATCTGTTGTGTGAATTTAGTTATATGCCTAAAACCTGTATCATTTCCAGATGTTATTATGCATAGATCTACATGTTCTATTCATTTGGGGATGAGGCATATAGCTGAATACACACAACAGATGGTGTGGAACAAGTTGACTCATATTGACATTAGACAATACCCTTGAGGTCTGAAACCATCAGAAATGTTTTGTGTTGTTGTATGGGAAGTGATTAAATATTTGCTGCACTCACGGCCAGCAAATAATCTTTATGACACAGTCAGTGTACACTCTGAAATATATGCATTAAATCACCCAATGCGTTATATATATATACACAGTATATTGACATTCAATTGTGGGCTCTTCCCAATCTCCCCAGTGTTTTAGCCTTTAGATCTCCAAGATTGTTTACAGGAATCGTTGTTCCTTTCTTGTTGGCTGGTGCTATAAGACTTCCGACCTTGTCTCCTAATTAAGAAAACATGCTAATGCTAATGAGCAGACGTGGTGTTCGGGGATCATTTCCAGGAGAATATAATCAGCTCTATGTCGCCAGCGTTCATTATGAGGGAATGTGCACATGGTTAAATAAACACTGACCTTTGGTCCGGCACAGGTAATCAGTTACAATTAGCGAGGCTGGCGTGCTAGCGTGTTTGTTTGGACGACATTAGTGATTAGCGATATTCTCACACAGAAATGAATGGTAAACATATGAAACTTACCAGAAACAGAGAAAGTAGGCTTCAATCTGTGCTTGATTAACATCAAAGAGTTATGAATTGGAATTCATGTGGTACTATTTACAAAAACAGACTTTTCGCTGTGTGTTTCATATTGATTAAGCATACTTCAATTCTATGAATAGAATGCTGTAAATATGGCTAATTTCTTAACATGTGCTCAGCTATGCCCTCAGGAAACCAGTTCATAAACGACATTATTTCAGCTCCAGCCACATGTTTTCAGCAAGTCCTCTTTTGTCTGGCCTCTGTTGAGCCTCAGGCTTAATTAAAGCTTAGAGTAATACCAGGATTAATTAAAATGAGCAGCGTGTGTGTGTGTGTGTGTGTGTGTGTGTGTGTGTGTTATAATGCTGGAATTAAGTGTGTTGGTGGCGGAGATCTGACGCCTGCTGTTTCCCTCCGTCTTTGATTGACAGCACCCAGCTCGGCCCCCAAGGACCTGACGGTGATCAGCCGCGAGGGCCGGCCACGGGCCATCCTCATCAGCTGGCAGCCTCCTATGGAGGCCAATGGGCGCATCATGGGTAAGACAAAATACCGCTGCCGAACCTCCCCTGTACCTGAAGTATGTGCCCTGAACACTGTAACTGAGACGCTGGATACTGTCATCGTCCTCATCCCCTTTCAGCCACAATCAACAGTGTGGGAAGAAATATCTGGTCTAACCCCTGGGACCCCAATGTCCAATGCCAGGGCTGGAAATCTGTAAACATTAGGCGCACACACCTTTAAAAGACATTGTTGTACAAATAGCTGATCACCTCTGGGCCCTGGGCACTGTGAATCACCTTGGCCACTGTGAATCACCGAGTTTAACTATTTGCCGTTGTCTCTGTGTTTTTTGTTTTTGTCTTTCTTACTGTCTTCCTGTAAATTTGTAAAGCGTCCTTGGGTTCCTTGAAAGGCACTATATAAATCAAAGATTATTATTATTATTATTATTATTATTATTATTATTGTCCATGAGGAACATTTTTCTTTCTACAATGGAATTTAGCTCTATTTTCTTACTTTATACATTGTTTTCGTGTCAAGGCAAGTCTTCTTTTTCTTTTTCTGAGTTTTTATATTGAAAAAAAAGGAAAAGGACCCTGTGAAAAAGTTTGGGAACCCTTTTGGATTATTCTTTGTTACCTTTTGAGAAGATGATTACTAAGGCCCAGACCAAGGTGATTTACTCGTTAGGGCTTCAATGAGTCAGGTGAATATAATTCCATGATTTAACTATATATTCTGAAGTAACTCCATGCCTTCTAAAGTATCAGACTGTTGTGTCTGGTGTTAAAAACCATGGGTTCCTCTAAACAGTTGTCCAAGAATGTCAGAATCAAGATAGTTCACTTCCACCATCAAGGAGAAGGCTACAAAAAACTCTTGCAATGTTTCAAACTACCCATTTCCACTGTCAGAAACATCATCAGAAAATGGGAAATAAATGGAACAATTGAAGTCAAGGCAAGATCTGGAAGACCAAGAAAATGTTCAGATAGAATGGCCCAAGATCTGGTGAGAAATGCTTAGAAGAACCCACACATCACTGCAAAAGAGCTGCAAAGAGCTGCAAAGAGCTGCAAAGAGCTACAAAGAGCTGCGGCCCTCACAATTCCTTTTAGAAAGCCTCTTGAATATGTTAGACAAAACATATGTCGAATATTATGTCCGCCCTTCCAAAAGAATGAAGAAAAACATTATTTTCACCGAAGGAAACGGTCACTTTGTGTTGCCTGGGTTACTGTGAGCCCCACACAGAATGAGGGTGTACAGAGATACATGTAAAACAATGTGGGTGTTTTGTATTGTTTGAAAGATGACCCAATCGCTAATTACTTTTGCACCACACACTTAAACTCAAACAGTGAGGAGAAAGATCAGACTGATACATGGAGTGAAACAGAATGGACAGACAACGGGGTCGTTCTAATGCAAGGAATGGACGTGTGTTTGAGGAATGGTATCAAACATGTGGGTGATGGAGCCCATTGGATACTTTTCCATTCCTCATTCCATCAGGTGACCGTGATCCAACCTATACCATCCATCCTCATCATTCTCCTCTCTGTCACCCCCCCTAACCGCCTCAGGCTACATCCTGTACTACACGCTGGATAAGAACATGCCTATCGACGACTGGGTGATGGAGACCATCAGCGGCGACCGGCTCACCCACCAGGTCATGGATCTCAACCTGGACACCGTCTACTACTTCCGTATCCAGGCCAAGAACGCCAAGGGGGTGGGGCCTCTTTCCGATCCCATCCAGTTCAGGACCTCCAAAGGTGGGTCTACCGTACCAATATGAGTAATCCCCCCCTCACCCACACCTCCCCCATCCTTCTCACGCAGTCTTGCCAGTTCCCCTGGTTCTCCAACTCGCCTCTGGCAATTCTGAGATACTCATTTCATACGACTAGCATATGCTGTCTGTGTACTATAGATGAATGAAAAACAGAAATCAATGTGCACACTCCAAGAGTTGCATCTCTTGGGGAAAATGGGGTGTTGAGTCCTCGGGAAAATAATTCTGAAATAAGTTGTAGTAGCAGTCACGCACTTGCACTCACTCTGGCTTGTATTGTGTGTGGAATAGGCCTTCCAAAATGGCTGCCCATGGTGATTTAGTGAGGTTGAGTGGTTTATGTCCCTGCAGCGTCTGTGTCGTTTGTCTTCATCATTGTAGGTCAAGGGAAACGAGCTAATGCTAAGTCTCACAAGTCCAACAGGAGTACATCAATTAACATGCTATTTAGCATCTGTTGAAGTGAACTGTGAGGTGGCAGTGAATCCTCTGGGGCTTGTTTAGCTAGTTAATTTGTCCAATGCTAGGCTGTTTTCGAAGTGGTCTTCACATTTTCACTCCGACTGCATTCATCACATTTTTCCAGATAAGTGTGTGTTTGATATGCTGTGTTGCTGTTCAGCACTTGAAAAATGGTAAAACGGAAGTCAAAAATTTAAAACGAGAAATCAGTTTTGCATTCTTTAGAGCTATTTTTAGGGCTGAAATGAAATTAAATGTTGAACTGTGGTGAGATAATAACAAGGTGTGGAGTGCGTGAGAGGAGCTTTTATGTGGGCCTCACGCTGAGTTTGGAAATTGCAGTGGTGCTTTCAATCGGCCGGATAAAGTGGTGATTTTCTACTCAATCACACATTGTACTACTGTATTAAAGTACTGTATAAAAATCCTGGGAGGGGACAACTACCGGTAGCTGATTCTGAGTGTGCATGTGTGTTGTGCAATGTCAAATGGCTGACAGTGCTAAGGGAATTGATTCAAATAATAATAATAATAATGTATAATGTCTAATAATAATAATGTCTAATAATGTATGTGTATGTGTAATGTATAATAATAATATATATGACAACAGCTGGTGAAACCGGGAACAAGTCGGCAACCGACGGACCGTTCAGACTTTTATTCTACTACCTAGTTAGTGTAGAGTAGTGAGGATTACTCTCATCCATTGCATTGCAATCTTTTGGCTTGACAAGAATAGCGAGTGTGTCTTTGATTTTCAACAACGTTGACATTTATTTACATTTTTCAGAATAAAAACCATTTTGATGTGTGATCAATGGTTGCCAACTTCCTTTTTCACCAGCTGCTGTCACATATATACCGTCCCATAGGATTGATCGTTTCAGTGAGCACCACTCACAAACCTAGTTGTATGCATGACACTACGTTGTCCTCTAGGGTGACTGTCTCCACTAAAATGTTCTTCTCTTTCTCTCCCCTTCCAGTGGAACACCCAGACAAAATGGCCAACGATCAAGGTAAGCAGACAGGAACAGTTGTCACAATGTATAGTGGGAGGATATTAGCATGTAGCTACAGTAGCTACAGTAGCACTGTGTCAGTCACCTGATCCCCATAGCTTACGACCAGTGGGAAAGGGTTTCCCTTTGTAATAATTAAATCCCATAATTACACAGCGTTCCTAGGATGGTATGATGGATGCGGGGGGAGGGTTTATCCTGATTTCATTCCACTCTGACATCAGTGCTGGCAGGTGGGGAGTACAGCCTATCTGGAGAGATGAGAATGAAGGCCAATTATGGCTGTTTTATGAGAAGAAAAAAACCTTTGCCTGAGAAAAAAGCTTTAAAAAGGAAAATTCAAATCTCCTGGACATTATTTTTCTTTCTCCCCTCAACCGCCCCTCAAAAATGTGCAGAATGAAAAACATGAAACAGACGTGCCGTCGTATCATCCCTTTCTCTCCCCCTCTCTTTCATGAATGTCTCTCTCTCCTCAGTCGCCCGCAAAGATAATTTGCCTTTAGAAAAATCTGGTAATGAATTGGTAATAGGGTTTTCTAAATCAACCCCCTTTTTAGTATTAAATTGTCTTAGGGGGAGACGGGAGTGGTGTTCGAGGTGGGTGGGCAGAGGTGTGGTGTGTGTGTGTCTGCGTTTGTGTGTGTGTGTGTGTGTGTGTGTGTGTGTGTGTGTGTGTGTGTGTGTGTGTGTGTGTGTGTGTGTGTGTGTGGGCAGGGGGGAGGCACTTTGGCTATTTTTAAAGATAATGGAGGGTGTTGAATGTCAAAGAGGCCCGCAGTCATTCCACTGTCTCCTCTTGTCGCCAGCAGACTAATGAGAGTTCTCGTATTAATTAAGACTCGAGTTCGGAGGAGGTGAAAGAAGGGGCCCTCCAATAGCTATTAATTGACATTTTGTGCAAACAGCTCTGGAAGACGGAGCCTGACTAGGCATATGAAGTAGAGACAACTTAAGTGCTCCTGGAGATATTCAGTGGAAGATTATTTAGGTATTTTATTTCTGATACCAAGAAGGTAATGATTAAAAAAGCTATTTAACAAATTACAGAAGTGTGTTAGTGGAAGAGGTAAGCAGTTACAGGACGTGTCATCACTTGTTTAATCACTCAATTTAATCAGGAGGAGACATAAACAAATTGTGAATCAAGATCAGTTTTTTTTTTTTTTACTTAACTCAACAAACTGTTGTTGGTCGATTTTACACAGAATTGAATGTCAAAAACGATCTCAATCAAACCCACCACTCGGACCATAGCATTGTAAACATACTTTGCAGCACCACACAAGCACTTCAGCTTCTCCTAAACAAACAATGTAGTTTGTAACATTGGGAAGTCTTCCCAAACATGAGAGAAAACATATATTAAGTCAGAAATAAATATCAGATGTTGGAGAATCGGGCATAATATGTGGGCCACCAACTACAAATGAGCTCCTATGGGCTTGAGAAAAAAAACTTGTGGGTTTTGGGCCCTCACATCGTATAAATCAACTCAAATGGCGCCAGGGGAGGCAGCTGTGAAAACGCCAGGACTTAGATTGATGGGCATGGCCCTTTCATTGGCCCCTCTGCGTCTACCTCGGTGGTCATGGTGCTAGCTTCAACAGGGGAGACACGCTAGCTGTGTTAGCTATGTTAGCCTCTACCCCTTTCCATGCCTCCTTAATCCCTAATCAACAGACAGGAGGGAGTCGACATAGAACGATGTGCTGGTTAGGCCTCTCTGCTTGCTTAAAGAACAGAGAGCAGAAAGAAAGAAAGAAAGAAAGAGAGAAAGAAAGAAAGAAAGAGAGAGAGAAACAGACACAGGCTACTGCAGCTCCTGCCCATGAAGCGAGCCACAGCTGATGTGGATTGATAGGTCCCCCTCCTGCTCACTCTTTTCTACTTTGGGTCCAAACAAGATGTGTTCTCCTTTCTCGTGGTCACCCTAATGTGGCCCATCTGTCATGCCTCTGCCTCGTACGATGAACCCACGTCGCCGGCAAAGGTGGGGAAAGTGAAGCCACTGGAATTCCTGCAGGTCCATGTGTCTGTCGGCAGCTAGTCAGCTACCATAGCTCAACACTATCGTAGCTCAAAGCTACCGTAGCTCAGATAAGAGGGGTTTTTATTGTCTGTTTGCACAGAAATGTACTTTACGTCATACAAAACAGTCCATGTCAGGACGTGTTAAGACATAAAAACAAACAAGAAACATAATATAAATCCTCAACATTCAATAAAGTGATATATGGTGTGTTAGCTGATAGCTACCATATCTCATAGCACAGCTGTCTCCCGGGATAGGGCAGTCCCTCTCGTGTAATGGGCTGACATAGAAATACGCTAGACCAGTGGCGAGAACACCAGGTTAATAGATGATAAGGAGCCTTGAATATCTGTTTAAGACACAGCAGGTCAGTGGAGGCTGCTGGACGTACAGTAGATGTCAAACACACCATTCCTTAGTCCATTCCATGCATTACAATGAGCCTGTCCTCTGATTTCTACCTCCCAGCAGCCTCCTCTGCTCTATACAGTGCATGTGTAGAAATCTGGGGTGGTTATTGGTGACCTAGTGTATAGTGAGTTGGACTGGTGATCAGAAGGTCATGGGTTCAAATCCCACCTGTGAACACTACCACTAGTGTGCCCTTGAGTAGGGCACTTAGCCCTAAATTACTCCAGGGAGACTGTCCCTGTAATCTCTAATTGTAAGTCGCTTTGGAAAAATCGTCTAGATCTGCTAAATGGTGTAAGTCTAGTGACACTATTGTTTTAACGTGATGTACTGAATGATTACTGTACGAACAACATATTTACATATGTATAATATAACATATTAGAGTATTGGCCGCATTAGCAGAAGAGCGACCTGTTATGAACTGTCATTGTGGACAGTTAAAAAAAAAAAGCCACCTGCTCAGACTTGCCATAGGTGTCTTGAGGTGTTTTCCCCCAAAAAGTGCAAAGAAATAACGATTCGATCATGAATTTGATTCATGTCATCAGTCAAAGAAATAGGATTTCTGTGTGCTTTCTATTTCAACCCCAGATATGAGATTTTCTGGCAACATTTAAAAGTAACAGCACTCACTGTCAAGTCTTTCTTCTTTTGGGGGGGGTGGAAAAACCAAAACAAAATTCCAAGCTTTTGTCTATTCTTAGAGTTCTTTCATGCAGCCAGCATTGTGCTATTCTTTCTCTGCTATCACAAATGGAGAAGAAGGTAAAAAAAAAACGGAGGAAAAGAGAGCTGAGGAAATGCAGAGAGAGCTCCAACAACAAGACGCTGTGCTCCCTCCCTCCCAGTCCGAGACTGTCCCCTTAAGCACTGCTCGGTAGGAGTCCACTGGCCTTCTTCCTGCCCCCAGTGAGATACAAACCCTGTGTATGCATGGGAGGTTGTTATTGTTGTTGTGTCTACTTACACCACACTACTTCGTGGGGATTGATTTTTTTTTTTTTACGCTGCGCAATAATTGGATACTGAGAGGTCTGTGGGGAGCAACAGTGTGCAGGGTTTCTGTTCTATGAGAGAAGTGTTTGGTGAGCAGGAGCCAGAGGCTTTTCACCAAACAGGACCCAGCCGCCCTCTCTCTCTCTCTCTCTCTCTCTCTCTCTCTCTCTCTCTCTCTCTCTCTCTCTCTCTCTCTCTCTCTCTCTGTCTCGCTCTCTCTCTCTCGCTCTCTCTCTCTCTCTCTCTACTCCATTCTCATTTGCTCTTGTCTGTCTGTCTGCCTGCCTGCCTGCCTGCCTGCCTGTGTGCATGCGGTGTGTGTGTGTGTGTGTGTGTGTATTTGGCTCTCTATCTGTGTGTGTGTGTGTGTGTGTGTGTGTGTGTGTGTATATCTCCCTCTCTCTCTCACTCCCTCTCTCTGTCTGTCTCATTCTCTGTTCTCTGAATGTCTCTCTCTTTCTCTCTGGTAATTTCAGATGAGGCTTGCCTTGCCTCCGAGAAGCCTCGAGTCATTTCAGATGAGGCTATCGTTGCATTAATTACAATGAGTCTTCCGTCCTCCGACCTCCACCAGTCTCCCCCTAAGACACTCACATTCACATCTATAATTTCTTGTTTTGCAATTTGGGGAAGAAAAGTTCAAAGACAAAATCACGTCCGTGATCTTCTTTCCCTTGAAATCGGACACTCTCTTCTTTTACCTGAGATGGATATGAAAATGTTGTCTCAACCGTATGTCCTTATGTCAATCTATTTCTATAGTTCAACTGACAGAATGCATCACAATAGGGTTTTAGGAGGGGTTTTCTTCCTTCTAAGGGATATAGAGAGGCTCAGAGACACACACTGTGTCTTATAATGTCTTATAATGTGAACTGTCCTCAAAGGTAAGAGAGAGAGGGAGGGCATGAGAAATGCTATTTGTTATTTTGTTCAGTCTTGAATAGTCAATAAGCAACTGTTGTTGTGTCTTTTCCTTTTTTTCTCTAATTGCATTTAAGAAAATAGCATCTCTCATTCTCATGCCCTCTCTCTGTCTCTCTCTCTCTCCCTCCCTAACCCCCCCCCCCCCCTCCCTCTCTCTCTCTCTCCCCTCCCTAGGTCGCCATGGAGACAGCAACTACTGGCCCTCCGACAATAACCTGATTGATAGGAGCAGTCTGAATGGTAAGCGCTGGTACAAGTAACACCAGAGACTCAGAATGCATTGTCACAACACCCCCCCCCCCCCTAATTGCTCCCTCATGTAGCCTCTCCTAGCCCCCTGTGTGCTCTTGTCCTGGGCTGGCTCTGGCACTAGCTAGCCACTAGGAGCATGGGGATAAAGCTCAAACAAGGTCATATAATCTCAATGTTTACCTATTGGTTCATTCCCCTGTAGCAGCAGTTTGTGTGTGTTGTGTTGTGTTGCTTGAGGTGTACAGAGAACGGGGACTGAAATGCCCTGTGTCATGTGGTGCAGGTTGCTAGAGCTCTGTTCAGCTATGCTTTTGTTTTTCTCTCCTGACATGCCCCCCCCCCCCTCCCCTACCCCGTCTCCTGCCCTCTCTCCATGTGTGTGGCTTTTGATTTCAACTGTTATTTCTACACTGCATGTACCATACACCCTCTCGTAACAATCTTTCTTTTTGGTATTTTAGTTGGATCACTCTTTTTCTATTGGACTACATTAACAAGGGTGTTTTAGATTTGCGCAACGCCTGTTCGACTCGGTCCACGGAGGGTGTTAAAGGGGGTAAAATACATCTCTGTGTGTTGTTTCTCAGTGTACACACGTTTTGGTTTCCATTCAATTACGGCATGGTGGGGCCCCCTTACGAGCCCCGCTGCGTGTAGTCTGATGTTGTTAATATTGTGGGTTTAAACAGCGTGCGCTGCCATTGCAGTTTAATGAGATAGTAATATACTGCTATGGGTAGCAGGGCTATACCAAGACCACTTGATTTCACAGAGGGGAGCAGTTTCCCTCCTCCCAGCTCCCCCCTCCTTCCCCCTGCCATATTTTCTGCTGTCTTCGCCTGGGCTCTGGCGAGGGGTCTCTGTGGGGAAATCTTCTGTTAATTACCGCTAGCTAGATAATCACAGGCTGCTACGCTGATGGGGATGAGGAAAGAGGAGCACACACACACACAGCCGCTCAAACAGCCACACACACACACACACACACACACACACACAGCCACACACACACACACAGCCGCACAAACGCACACACACACTCACACTCATACACATACAAACACACACATACAAACACACACACACACACACATACAAACACACACACATACAAACACACACACACACACACACACAGCCACACACACACACAAACACACACACAGCCGCACAAACAGCCACACACACACACACACACACACACACACAGCCACACACACACACACACACACACACACACACACACACTCACACTCATACACATACAAACACACACATACAAACACACACACACACACACACACACACACACACAGACATACAAACACACACACACACATACAAACACACACACACACACACACATACAAACAGACACACACACACGGAGGGGTGCAGAGAGGTATGAGGGATGAATGAGAGGAGGATGGAAAGGAGGAAGGATGATTGAGAGAAAGGAGGAAAAGAGGATTGTTTGCTCTTCATATTAAAAAAGGGTAAAAACAAGTATTCTCCCACTGGTTAGACAACATTTGTGTTGTGGTTAACACTTAAGTTTGGAGAACATTTGTCAGGCTCTCATTTGTATCTTATAAGTGCTTAATAATTTGCTAATTAGGCAACACAGTAAACACACCTGAGCGTATTGGCACGGCAACGCTTTGGCGTGACAGGCCGGGCTTGGCGAGGTGACGGCATGACCACTGACCCACTGCAGGGCATGCTGGGATACATTAGGTAGAGGCGGTGCAACTGGCTGGCGTGATGAGACCAGATGGTCGAGTCGCTCCACCTGTCGCCCTCCAGTGACGAGAGGGCAAAGGTCACTGTTGAAGCATGGACCTCTGTGTATAATGTCTGGTTTCTCAGGGGAACAAGAGTGGCGCGAGACGAAAGATGTCACCGTCCGCTGTGCCTCTATGCTGCCATCTGGATGCCCATATCAGTGCCCGCCTCCCAATAAGGGGGAGTTATCACCTCTTTTACCACAGCAGAGAGGGGGAGGGCACTGCCAGGGATGGAAGTGGGCCATAAACCAATAGTGTGACATAAAATAAAATGCTGTGTGTACAGTTTTTTTAATATGGTAAATAATGTTTAGTCTACCCACTAATTACGCTACATTAGCATGCTTAGCATTAGGTTTAGCCACCTTGTTTACCAACACATCCATTGGGCAGACCCCATCGTGGTGGCCAGTCTTGCACTGTAGACTGTAGACCCCTTGTGTACAAAACGTTCTTAGAATCCAGGCTGAAACGACTCCGATTGGGATTAAAACCCAGATTAGAATTCTTTGTTTCTTGTTTTGGGGCTTTTCAACCAAACAATCTAACAACCACCCACTCTGACAGGAGTTTTCTTTGTTTATCTAAACCGAGCCGGATAGATACGCAGACACAAACTGTGCTCTTTTACCACCTGAACATTTTCTTCTTCCGAATCATTAAGTGAATTGCACCTAATTCCCTGCTAATATAGCATAAGGGCATCCAAGCAGAACGTAGATGAGATGGGAGAGTTGTTATAGCCGGCACAATGTGACTCTATCCTGGATCATCAGCCATTGTCTGAAAGACATTAACTGATACTTTGGCTGGACTAACTCTAAGGAGCACTAGGGATTTAGCAGCTAACGATCTACAGTTGCACAAAAGCGCTCGATATAACAGCAGAAAGAGCACTGTTGAATTCTCATTATAAAAGTTGCATTCGATTGTTGTTTGATGTGTTGTCGTTCCACAGGTTTGCCACGTAGTTTGAGCACAGCCACTCATCTAGATAGAACAACATAGGGGAGTCAGAGGAGAGAGCCTTTTCATGCATATTTATCCCAGATGGTGATCTGTCACTTTGTGATACGGTTAATGTTTTATGGCTTTTCATGAGAGATGACATTATGTGCGGGGAAATGTGTTCAAAGCTTAACTCTCTAAGCCTTTCATTCCCTGCAGGGATGATCGTATATCATTATATATAAATATCAAATATATCTCCATGATGCGTTCAGTGGTACTGCATTCCTCTGATACCTCTGGATTACTTACATAGGGTACGAAAAACAAATTACTGAATCAAATCACCACAGCTTTTGCTCTTGCTGTTGTTTAAAGGCTACCCAGGTGTGTGTTGGGCTTTGTAATTCTTTATTTGTTGTTTCTGTGTTGGGCTCGGTGGTGGGAGCCTTGTTTATGTGCAAGGTCTTTTAGATGCTGTTGTGGTACAAAGGCTTTAATGAACAATAATTATGAAAGGCTGCAGTCAATTAAATGACAAGCTGCATTTGGCTGTATCACTGATAAGTGCAATCCAGGAGGATCTGATGGAGTGTGGGCATAAGATAGTAGGCCTACACACACACACACACACACAAAAACACACACAAAAACACACACACACACCTGCAGTTAGGGTCAGGGTCAGTTTCAAAGTTCCACGTTAACACACACGCACAAACACAGCTGGGCTCCGTTTCAAAGCTCCCTAACACACATACACACACACACACACACGCACACTCTCACTCACAGAACTCTTGGTCTCCCAAGTTATTTGATGGGATGTTTTGTTAGAGGAGGTTGGCCTAGCCCGCGGGCATACCAGACAACATTGTTGTTGCGGTACTGCTGTGCCACGGCCGGAGGGAACTCCAGTCTGCTTCCAGTCGTCAGTCCTGAGGAGGGGAGGGGGGGGGAGGGGGGTTGAAAAGTCAAGATAATGGAGTCGAGGTGGAGTTAAAGGTGTCAGTATATCTGTCATTTCTTTTCCTGAGACGTGGAAAGTGAGAGGACAGGTTGGATTCATGACACTCTCCATCATTCATTACGGTGACCTTGGACGAGCGTGGTGGAGAAGCCGGAGCGAGGCACTTCGAATCTATCCCTCACACACACACACACACACACACACACATACAGACACACACATGCACATACACAACAGCAAAGCAGTCACCACATGCACACACACTCAAACGAACGAACGAACGCACATGCACACACACACACACACACACACACACAAACCGACTCACACACATACAAACCGATGCATGCGCACACACCCACAGACACACATACACACACAAAGGAATACACGCACACAAACTCTCAAACGAATGTACACCTGCACACACACACACGCACACGCAAACCTCTCAATTCGTCTTGTTGTCGTCTGTATTTTCCTCAGGCCCCTTTTCTTCAGGGGTTTGGCAACGGCTGGTGCAATCCAATAACAGCTATCAGCAGTGTGTTCAGTGAAACCGTACATTAACTCACTCCTACCCAGAGAGGCCTCTCTTTCTCCCACAACAATACCGCAGCCTGCTCCGCACGGCGCTAACCTCTCACACAGGCTGGGGGCAGAAGCAAGAGCCTCTGGAATGTAGAGAAAGAAAAGGAAAGTGTCTGATACCATTCCTCTTTCCGTTCCTCATTCCATTCCGATTTCTACCTCCACCAGCCTCCCTTGGTTCAATTTAGCCTCTGCGTCGCCATTCTACTCAATGTAGCCTGATATGTTCTCATAGTAGAACACTCATATGGCGCTTCTCCATTGACCAGACCGGGACGGTACAGGACGGCACGCATGTGTATCTTACCCGTACCGTATTTTCAGAAACGCTTCTCCATAATACACAACAGACCTGCCTCCCAGAATGCATTTCACACCGGCCGGTAGCGGGGATTTTAAATCCCCCATTTTAAACCTCCATTGGCTAAAAGCTGTCATTTTGGCTCTACAAGTGTTAACATGTCATGGAAGAACCTGTGTTCACGCGAGCTGCATGTAAGAACGTAGCAAGCAGTGTTGCCAGATTGGGCTACTTTTGGTCACACTGGACGGGTGGATTCGGCAGCTTTTAGACTGGTTGGGCTGGAAATAGTCAATTCCGTCTCGCAACCCTGGTAGCAAAATATGTGCATACAACATCGTATCTGGTAGCCTACTGGTACTTTCAAATTGCAAGTTGTTTCATCCGGTAACATAAGTTACTGGTTTACGTTTCTCTGTTCTCTTTTTCGGGGTGATGGAGGAGAGATTGGCAGTGAAATTCCAGATAAAATCCATGATGGGACTTTGTTCATCATCATCCTCCGTCCTCACACACTCATGTTTTTCCCCCTCCATTAATCTTCTGTTATTCAACACAAGTGTGAAAACGGATTGTATCCTTTATCTCAGAGACACTCTGGCATACTCACTTAATTTGGGTGAGATGATAGGCCTACTTTGCAACTTTACAGTTTTGGTAACTGTTTTTTGTTTCTCTACTGTAACATAACATAACAATGTTTATTGTGAGCTTTCGGTCTCAAGGCTCTCGGACCATTGTAAACAACAGCTGTATGACGCGTCACATAGTAGCACGCATAGTACCTTTCGCTCCGACTCAGGAGCAGTAGCTAAAATCAGTACGGGTACTACGCCCCGGTACGGGCCAGTTGGCAGTGGAGAAAGCAAAACAAAGCGGGAGCACGGGTTCCGGTACGGTACGGGACGGTAGCGAAGCGCCTTTAAAGTATAGTATGGTGAAGTGTATTCCCTGGAGAGATGGGGGGCGGCCCGGGCGGGAGGGGTGCGCTCTATTGTTTTGAATGTAAATGGCCTTGGCGTGGAGAACCTATTACATTTTTCCTTGATCGTATCACCCCTTGGGGGATCATCAGCTGTTCACTGCTCTGGATCAGGCATTAAACCGTACCCTTTTATCTTAGGCCAAAATGTATTCAGAGAATTCAAATGTAGAGAAGAGAAGTCATGGGGGAGAATGGGCTCAATCTCTCTGGTGTGTTGTTAGATGGATCATTGTTTCACTCAGCGAGTGGGTGATGTATGCCACCAGTCCCGAGTGGATAGCAGTAAGCCTCTACAACACCTCAATATATAAGAATTATGTTAATGTGTAAGAGTTAGATGCTTCAACTTAAAAAAAATATCCAAATGTGTGCACAGTAACTTTACAGAAAGCAGGTTTGTTGGGGGGGGCGGGGGGCGGTGGGCAGGGGGGGGGGGTTGACATAATCGAGTTTTGAAAGTTTGCCACCATTTTGTCTCATTCTGCTTCCCGGTGTTACTTTTTTCAGAGCCACCGATTGGCCAGATGCGACCACCGCACGGGAGCGTGACGCCACAGAAGAACAGCAACCTGCTGGTGATCATCGTGGTTTCCGTGGGAGCCGTTACTGCGGTAGTGGTCGTCATCGTGGCACTTATCTGCACCCGCCGCTCTTCGGCTCAGCAGAGGAAGTAAGTTGGCTTTACCTCACTAACTGCCAAAGAATTCCGGAACACTCACCACCTCAAGTGTTTTATCCGGTGTTTACCTAGCAACAATATTTTGATTGGCTACAAAATGAAGCATCATAATATATGCATTTTTGGTGGAAAAAGTCAATGTTGACAATTTGGGCGACTTTATTCACCCTAAAGGCACTAAATGAGTTAAAGGGACAGTCTGCTCCAAAATCAAAGTTTGATTTTCCAACTTTTTTTCAGACGTCAAAAGTAGTCAAATCTCAAGATGATTCCACTCCCCACACCATACGTCGAGCGATATGCCCCCAAATAAACAGAGAACTAGTGAATACTGTCATATCAGACAATTGGGTGATGGTATCTTTTCCATTCCTTCCATTGAGGCACTCAGTGTACTTTTGTAATAAACTGTCTTTCGACAAATTTTTCTAACTTTTACTGTCTTTCTATACAAATAACCTTGCCTTGCCTTGCCATCTTCTCTATGTATCCCAGCAGCCCTCAGGCTCCTCTTATTCCCTCCTAGCGTGATATAATGTTAGTCTTCCGGTTTTCATGATGCCACTTTTACTTCAGGAACTTAAAAGGGAGGAAGTGTATCACCTTGTTCAAACTGCTTCTTTGCCCCTCAGAGCCCCTTAAGGAAGTACATCAGCTCATTCCCCCTAAAGAACCTTCCCTTGAAGGTGGTAGCTGCAGTCGCTGAACAAATTAGCAATGTTCTCTTCAAGGCAATGCTCGGGGATGACACTCTGTTAACGCCTGTTAGAGTGTTAGGGATTCTGTTTGAAACTCCACTGCAATTGTTATCTCCATTGTCTTTCTCTACCTCTCTCTCGTTCTCTCTCTCCTTATTGTTCTCTCTCCCTCTCTCTTTCTTTGTTATCTGCGTTGCATCTCTCTCCCTCTTGTTCTCTCTCTCTCTGTGTGTGCGCGTGCGTGTCTGTGTGTGCGTGCGTGCGTGCGTGCAGTGTGTATCTCTATCCATGTCTGAATATGAAAGGTGCAGCGATAGTATGTGAGTGAATCAGACCGGCTCAGAATCAGGAGAGGTTGAATCTAGGATAGTGTTTTGGTTCCTGGGTCACGAGGCAGAGACCTTCAGTGTGTTTACCCTCCTCGCCTGGAGTGCTCTGCCTTTTAAATCGCTCTTGACAAGGCTAGGACACAGGTCCTGACTCACGCCTCCCTGTCCTGAAGCACCCCCCTCTCCACACAAGACAAATGTGCAAAGTGCTCTGATTGACCAAACCACCTATTTACATGAGACGAGACACTGAATTCTAGCATTGAGCTAGAATTCAATTTTTGTTTAGATTTTTTAAAAGATGGATTCTATTGCAGTGGGTTGCGTGTGTGTGTGTGTGTGTGTGTGTGTGTCTGTGTGTGTGTGTGTGTGTGTGTGTGTCTGTGTGTGCATGTGTGTGTGTGCGTGTCTGTGTGTGTGTGTCTGTGTGTGCGTGTGCGTGTGCGTGTGTGTGTGTGCGTGCGTGCGTGCGTGCGTGTTTGTGTGAGTGTGACACACATGAGGTGCAGGAGTGTGTATGGAAACTGAGGCAGTTGGTGAGGAGAGGGAGAGAGTTTGAGAGAGGGGAGAGAGAGGAGGAGAAGGAGGGAGGAGAGGGAGAGAGTTTGAGAGAGGGGAGAGAGAGGAGGAGAAGGAGGGAGGAGAGGAGAGAGTCTGAGAGAGGGGAGAGAGAGGAGGAGAAGGAGGGAGGAGAGGGAGAGAGAGGAGGAGAAGGAGGGAGGAGAGGGAGAGAGTTTGAGAGAGGAGGAGAAGGAGGGAGGAGAGGGAGAGAGAGAGAGAGAGGGAGAGGGAGAGAGAGAGAGAGAGAGAGAAGGAGAGAGAGAGAGAGAGAGAGAAGGAGAGAGAGAGAGAGAGAGGGAGAGAGAGAGAGAGAGAGAGAGAGAGAGAGAGAGAGGGAGAGAGAGAGAGAGAGAGAAGGAGAGAGAGAGAGAGAGAGAGAGAGAGGAGAGAGAGAGAGAGAGAGGGAGAGAGAGAGAGAGAGAGAGAGAGAGAGAGAGAGAGAGGAGAGAGAGAGAGAGAGAGAGAGAGAGAGAGAAGAGAGAGAGAGAATGAGAGAGTGAGAGAGAGAGAGAGAGAGATGAGAGAGAGAGAGAGTGAGAGAGAGAGAGAGAGAGAGAGAATGAGAGAGAGAGAGAGAAATAGAGCTATGCTCATTAATAGTAGTCCTGCCAGTACACTGTTCAGACAACAAAACCCGACAGCTACAACCCTGAAAACAAGGATAGAGGTCCACCACTCAACAGAAGGCATCACCAGCAAAGCACGACCTGTCTGTGTGTGTGTGTCTGTGTGTGTGTGTGTGTGTGTGTGTGTGTGTGTGTGTGAGTGTGTGTGTGCGTGTGTGTGTGTGTGTGTCTGTGCGTCTGTGTGTGTGCGTCTGTGTGTGTGTGTGTGTGTGTGCGTCTGTGTGTGTGTGTGTTGTGTGTGTTTGTGTGTGTGTGTGTGTGTGTGTCTGTGTGTGTGTGTGTGTGTGTGTGTGTGTGCGTCTGTCTGTGTGTGTGTTTGTGTGTGTGTGTGTGTGTGTGTCTGTGCGTCTGTGTGTGTGTGTGTGTGTGTGTGTGTGTTTGTGTGTGTGTCTGTCTGTGTGTGTCGGCATGTGTTTTCCCACATGATTTTATATGAAGTGGAACAACGAACACAGACAAGAACAGTCCTCGTCATCATAACACGCTGCAGATTCATTTTATTTCAGGGGGAAATACAATTTCCAAGCAATTCCGATCCTTCCCAACTGTCTATCTCTCCCATCTGTCTTTTTCTGTATCTCTGACTTATTTTCTCTCCCCTCTCTCTCTCTCTCTTCTCTCTCTCTCTCTCTCTCTCTCTCTCTCTCTCTCTCTCTCTCTCTCTCTCTCTCTCTCTCTCTCTCTCTCTCTCTCTCTCTCTCTCTCTCTCTCTCTCCCTCCCTCCCCCCTATAGGAAGCGAGCCACCCACAGTACAGGGAAGAGGAAAGGCAGTCAGAAGGACCTGCGTCCTCCAGACCTGTGGATCCACCATGAGGAGATGGAGCTGAAGAACATCGAGAAGCCCTCCAGCACCGCCCCCTCGGTCCGCAATTCGCCCATGCAGAGTTGCCAGGAGATCTCACAAGTCAGCCACAGCCAATCAGAGAGCCAGATGGGCAGCAAGAGCAGCCACTCAGGTAAGTTAGCGATAATGATGACAGTGATGACAATCAATCAATCAATGTATCGTATAGTACTTTTTAGACATACAAATGTCTGAAAGTGCTTTACAACAAAAAACTGTAAGAAACAGTCCTAAAAAATAGATATACAATACAATACAAACACTGAAACCATAGACCCCAAGAAGCAAGCCAAGCAAAACAGTTGACGGGGTGTTTTATTCTGTTCTCCCTATTGATTTCCAGTCCAGACCAAAATATCCAAACCATCAAACCAGAGCTCTATATAGCTGGAATGCCAATATTATTATTCCATTTTTCTAGTTTCTATTGCTGAGGGAGTTCTCTCATTCTCCCCGGACTATTCAGAGTCTTTGATTCCAAGGGCATATGCTCATTTTATGTGCTTCTTCTTTTCTCCACAGGAGCAGATGCAGATGACGCTGGAAGCAGCATCTCTACTCTAGAGCGCTCCCTAGCAGCCAGGAGGGCTACACGCACCAAGATGATGATCCCCATGGACTCGCAGCCCAGCAACACGCGTGAGTGATGGGTTATGCCTGTGTCCTGTCAAAACACTAACCGGCCCAAGTCAATCACACTCAGTCTGTTATCCGTCGAGGAGAGGACACTGCTGTTCTCTGATCATCCAGATGTAACAGGGAGATATTAAACTCACTGAGGTCACTGGTGCTAGTCACTGCTCCCAGATCAGTTTTGTTGGCTAAAGCGGAACGACATAGATGGTACATAGATAGACAGGCCTGATGGGTATTGTGTGTGTGTGTGTGTGTGTGCGCATGCGTGTGTGTGTCTGTGTCTGTCACCGCTATTGAATGTGATAAAGATTGGTCTCTGTACTGTACCTAAATGGTAAATGGACTGCACTTATATAACGGCTTATTCCAAAGCGCTTTACAATGGCCTCTCATTCACCCATTCACACACACATTCACACACCAATGGCGGCAAGCTACCATGCAAGGCGCCGGCCCACTCAAGCAATTTGCGGTTCAGTGTCTTTCCCAAGGACGCTTCGACATGCCACTGAACCGCCGACCTGGCATTCATTAGACGCCGCCCACCCCTACCTCACCATGTAAGTTCACAGCCAGACGGACAGACAGACAGGTGGACAGACGGACAGAGAGACTGACAGACAGACAGGCAGAAAGACAGACAGACAGACAGACAGACAGACAGCGAGACAGACATTCACACGGATAGACAGACGGACAGACAGACAGACAGACAGACAGACGGATGGATGGATGGATGGGCAACAGACAGACAGACAGAGAGAGACAGACAGACAGACAGACAAACAGAGAGACAGGGGGACAGGCAGACAGAGCGACAGGGGGACAGACAGACAGACAGACGGACAGACCGACAGAGAGAGAGGCTGTCAGACAGATGGACAAACAGAGAGACAGACAGACAGACAGACAGACGGACGGACGGACGGACGGACAGATAGACAGACAGAGAGAGAGGCAGTCAGACAGATGGACAAACAGAGAGACAGGCGGACGGACGGACGCACAGATGGATAGACAGACAGTTACTGTACTCCCCTGCCCACCTCAGCGACGTCACCCGCCGAACACGTCCGTGCGACCACCCACCCGACGCGGCGCTGCCTGCACATCATAAAGGGACACTCTAAATCAACCTCCAGATGAATTGTCGCATCGCAGCGCTACTCTGCCGTTCAGTAGATTAGAAAAAGAGGGGAGGGGAAACTGCATATGAAACTATCTTAAGTGGAAAAATAAATCTGCCATGGTTGAGACACGGTTCGCATTTCACATTTCGGCACGCAGACGTACACACACGGGAGCCCTAGGGCTATTGGGTACATTGCCTACTGCCTCTGCATCGGAGGAACAAGATGTTATCAAAAGGCCCCTTGATATCACACGTGATGATTTTTTTTTTTTTTACCTGTAGCCGTGATTCCTCAGTCTCCCTAGTCTAGTTTCTCTCCCCCGTCCCCTAGTCTACAGAGAGCAGTGTATTACTAGTCTACAGAGAGCAGGGTATTACTCCGTGTCCTGTGTGCGCTCCTTTGTACGTCTCTAGATTCCTACCTTGCTCCTTGCTGTAGATTCCTCCCTTGCTCCCTTGAGCTGGCTGTGTTAGAAACGTGTTTCACATCTCAACCTCCCTCCCTGTCACCTACCTGAACTCTCTCTCCCCCTCTCCCCACCCTCCCTCACCCTCTCTCCCCCCGGAAGGTCTCCCTCCCCTGACACCTAAGTGCTCCCCTGTTAGTGGCACATAGGGTAATTACCTGCTTCTTTCTTCTGCTTCTCTCTCTCTCTCTCTCTCTCTCTCTCTCTCTCTCTCTCTCTCTCTCTCTCTCTCTCTCTCTCTCTCTCTCTCTCTCTCCCTCTCTCTCCTCTCATCTCTCCCTCTCCTGTATCTCTTTCCCACATGTACCCACATGAAAGAGCCGTCACATCTTGGGCTCCTCAGGGGGACAGAGAGGGAGAGAGAGAGCGAGGGAGAGAGAGAGCGAGGGAGAGAGAGGTAGCATCGATTCACTACTGAGCACGCTCCCAAAGCCCAGGGTCTCCCATTAGCATGGCGCATGCCCCCTCAACCACACACACACACATCTGGCCCCCTGAATCACCCTCATCACAGGGGTGAGGACCCAGAGCCTGCGGCGTTCCAACATCTTCACATGACCCCGCCTATCTCACATCAAACTCAACTCACCTGGGTCCCCTCTAGGCAACGCTCTGGAGTTTAATACACCAGGGTGCCAGCACGACGTTTCACAAACTCCTCACTATCTCACACACACACACACACACACACAAATGCACATACACACATGCACACACACACACACACACACTCACAAACACTCACAAACACGTGCACTCCTGGCAAGCCATCTCATAAAGTGGGTACACTACACACACACACACACAGGCAGACATACACTCACACTCACACACTTCTGGCAAGCCATCACATAAAGTGGGTACACTACACACACAAGCACACACACACTCCTGGCAAGCCATCTCACAGAGTGGGTTACACTACACACACTGGTACACACACACACACACACACACACACACACACACACACACACACACACACACACACACACACACACACACACACACTCACTCCTGGCAAGCCATCTCACAGAGTGGAGTTACACTCCACACTCCACACTCCACACACTACACACCACACACTTCCCGCTCTCTCCTTGTTCAGAATAAAACTGCGGGGCCACACTGTCAAGACTAGGCTGAGTGCACACTGTCAAGACGAGGCTGAGTCCACACTGTCAAAACTAGGCTGACAGGAATAGTTTTAACTTGGCTTGATTGGCTCATAGGTTCTGTCAAAAGCTGGTTTTGAAGTTGGGGGGAATGTATGAATGTTGTGAATTATAATATTGTTGCTGTTGATACTGTACAGTAGATGGTGTGTCCCTGCGTTAACTGTATGTGATGTAATCATGCCTTAATTAGGCCATCTCACTCGCTAGCTAATTAGCATTAATGTATTGCGTGCCCAAGACTGTGTTAAAACACTACAGACCAAGTAAGAGACGTTCGAAGCGAGAGAATGCTGTACTTATTGCTGTCCTAATGACAACGACATAACACTTATCACTCAGATATGAATTGTAATTAAGATATTGACATGACCCAATGATGGTCATTAATAGCACTTATATTCCTAATTGGAATAATCATTAACTCATCTGTCGACGGGTGTGGTTCAGGTGGCCTGTTTAATCTATAAAGATTAAACAAGAGAAAAGCCAATGTGTTTAATCTGATAATCCTACCTCTTTAATCTGATAATCCACTCAACATGTGACCCCTGTCACCTAACATGGTGTTGCAGCCACAGCTCTGTAATGGAAGCATAACCATATATGGGCATAACGTACACTGTAGGAAGTCACAGTAGATACCTAGAGGGTTTATTCCCTGCGGCCTTTAGAGTGAGTTCAGAATGAGTGACACCCACCGGAAGTTTTTAATTGTGTAAGTAGAAAAAAAAAGTTTTAGCTCTTTGTTTTTAACTTCTTGCGTTCAATGTCAAAGAAGTCAACAACAGTGGTCTAAGTGCTGTCAATGACCAGCCGTCCTCTAGGGTTTAGCCCTGTCAGAAACGGTCAGGTGGGATGTTATCGCAATGGGGGGCGGGGGGTTACTCATGTGTTTATAGTGGGGGGGTAAGATAAAGAAAAAAAAGTCAGGACAGACACTTATTTTGTTTGGTGTTATAATTGTGAGTTTTTCATGTGTACTGTTTTGTAATAAATAATTGGGCAGGTGGCATTCATGGTGAACTGAGAGATTTTTTGACACCGTTCCTTCAGAAAAGCATCCATTTTCTTCTTCTTCTTCTTGTCCCATACGGCCCTGCTATGACTCAGCTGTGTTTATTATCATATTTTATTTTTTATTCATTTTGCTCGATAGAGCATGTAATCGCTTATCGAGGGCCGAGGTAATCAATTCCCCAAAGTTGCAGCCTCATGATTGGATATCAGGCCAGCTAGCCAACACAATGACCCGTCGCAACCCTAGACTACAAAATAGATTTAAACCTGTGCAAACATGTAAATGTGACATTCGGGATCAAGAGGTCGTGACCCGTGATGACTAGATGATCAATATCAGCCTTGAGTGAACTCCATCTTAACAGAGAGACTCATTACCTGGAAATGAAGCTTTGTTTTCATTGTTCTCTGGCTGAAACGCTAGAATAGGAAAGTACTTTGCATTAAGTGCTCCGATGCGCCCTTTGTTCAACACATAACGAATAGTATAGTAGTGAGTCCAACTAAAATGGAGTGTTATGCATTTGGTGATGAGCAGGTATTGATGTACAGACATATACCTCAAGAAATGGGGAAGATTACACTAGTTTACACAGGCCTTTATGGATTAAGATGTGATCTTTGAAGCTATTTTGGGAAGCAGCATTTGGAGCGAGTACAAAGCGGTAGCTCCCACTACAGTCAACTTCTCACGTAAGCCACACTGACAAAGTGAGGTGGAACATAATGAAAGTGCTCTGGGAGGCTTCAAGGTATAGACGGACCTCATCGACTCCAGAGTGATAGATGGAAGAAAACACTCTCTCTCTCTCTCACTCTCTCTCTCTCTTCTTTCTCTCTCTCTCTCTCTCTCTCTCTCTCTCTCTCTCTCTCTCTCTCTCTCTCTCTCTCTCTCTCTCTCCAGGCAATTCCGTCTCCTCTCACAGTCTAAGGCAGTTTAGGAGATAGAGATCTGTGTGTGTGTGTGTGTGTGTGTGTGTGTGTGTGTGTGTGTGTGTGTGTGTGTGTGTGTGTGTGTGTGTGTGTGTGCATGTGTGTGCGTGTGGATGCGTGTGTGTAAAGTACCTGAGGCGTTTTTTGAACAGCTAAGCACTCTCTCTTCTCTCTAATGCCTCAGGATCTCCTTCTCAAGGTCAAGGCATAGGTCCCCTCTCTCTCTGCTGAATGTTTTCCTCTTCCTCAACACTGTGTAACTGTGGCTGAACATCACCTGAGCAAAAGAGATGGTTAAATGCGTCGGTTCAGGATCCACAGAATGTATTCTTTTTACTAGCAGTGCTGCTGATCGATGGATATCATTTTGAAACCTGTTCAGGCAGCTCCGCACATCTGTGGAGGGATATTATATTGTAGCCTCACGGTAAGGTCTCAGCCTAAGAGTGTACCTACAACGTATCCATCCACCGCTGCTGTGCAGGTGAAGGCGCTCGAAGTTCCAAAATGTTACCAATCGATCAACCGCACTGCTGGTATGAAGAATACATAGGTATGTGACAGCAGCTGGTGAAACTGGGAACAAGTCACCAACCAATCAAAATGTTCAGAATTTTATTCAGAAACGTTTAAATACATTTTAACTTTGTTGAAAATCCATGACACACTCGCTAGTCAAGCCAAAACATTGCAATGGAATGGATTCGGTGAGTAATCCCCACTACACTAACTCAGTAGTAGTAGTAAGTAGTAGTGGGGATTACTCCCCAAATCTATTGCATTGCCATATTTTGGCTTGACTAGCGAGTGTGTCATTGATTTTCAACAATGTTGAAATGTCTTTCCATTTTTCAGAATAAAAGTCAGAACGGTCTGACGGTTGCTGACTTGTTCCCGGTTTCACCAGCTGCTGTCACATAATGTTAACCATATTATGGTTTGAAAAATCCTGAACCCACACGTTAAGTCGTCATACTATAGAGCCTACAAGCTACAGTTTTAGATTAGTCAAATCCTCTGTTAAGTTGCTCTGTACACAAACAAACAATTTACATTTGGCTGCTATTAAAGGGCAAACTCACAATTACAATGTCACACTTTAAGTGTTAACTGGAGGCCAGTTACCTATGCACAGTATAAGTAGCAACGTTTAAGGTCCTGTCCAAATACCAAATCTATCCCCTACTTCCTAGTCACTTGGGTAGAACTCAAAGAATTGATCGTATAATTGTATTAGCAAGATGGCTTTGTCCACTTCCACTTTGTCTATCAAAGGGCCAGGTAGAATGCCTACCACCGGTTTTATCCTCTCAGATCTATAGTGTCTAGGGTGATGGGGCTAAGGATTGTTTCTGCAATCGATCACATAACCAGATCTAACAAGCCGTTTGGTAGTCTAACCTGTGAAAAAAATCGACTTGTATTCCCTGTTCTAAACATGTAGCTATGGTTACCTGCCATAGTTAATGTCACTGTGTCGTATGATTTATCTGGTTATGATGCCCTCTTTGCCCTCCTCCAGCTGTCGTCAGTGCCATCCCCGTGCCAACGTTGGAGAGCAGCCAGTACCCTGGCATCCTTCCGTCGCCAACCTGCGGGTACACCCACACCAAGTTCACCCTCAGGCCCATGCCCTTCCCCACCCTCACTGTGGACCGGAGCTACGCATCAGGTAGATGTCAGTACAGAACACACTGCTCTCATCCTCTCTGTCTCTCTCTCTGTCTCTGTCTCTGTCTGTCTGTCTGTCTGTCTGTCTGTCTGTCTGGACCGGAGCTACGCATCAGGTTGATGTCAGTACAGAACACACTGCTCTCATCCTCTCTGTCTCTCTCTCTGTCTCTGTCTCTGTCTGTCTGTCTGTCTGTCTCTGTCTGTCTCTGTCTCTCTGTGTCTCTATCGCTCTCTTGCTATCTCTCACTCTCTCCGCTCCCCCCCTCTTTCTATTAATAATTCTCCATCTCTTACCTTGCCCTTAACTGCAGCTCTTTTCATTTCAACACGCCTTTCTATTTGTCCCCCCTCAGATTTCACTCCCTATGCCTTCTCTTATATTGAGTCTCTCTCTCTCTCTCTCTCTCTCTCTCTCTCTCTCTCTCTCTCTCTCTCTCTCTCTCTCTCTCTCTCTCTCTCTCTCTCTATAGTACAGGACGTAAGTGAAAATAAGACGGGATATAATTAGCACTACAACTAGTAATAAAATAGATAGTTCAAGTAGTAGAAGTGGCTGTGAGCTTAAGGTTAGGTAGTCTGTATACATGGGGTGTGCTTAGGGATGATAGTCAATTGTCTACAGCAGGCTTGTTCATTAGCCTGATCGCCTGGGGGGAAGTAGCTGTTGGTTAGCCTCTGTGTTTTGGCCCTGAGGCTCCGGAAGAGGCTTTGCCTCAAACAGACTGTGGTTGGGGTGGCTGGCATCTTTGATGATCCTCCGGGCTTTGCTGACATACCATTTGTTGTATATATCCTGGATGGAGGGAAGCTCACTCGGCTGTTCGCACCACTCTCTGTAGCGCTCTGCGGTTGAGGGCAGTATATCAGTGATAACAACAAATGGTATGTCACAGTATATCAGTGACAACAACGAAATGTTCAAAAATGTACCTGTTCTAAACACTGCTAGTGCCTCTTTCAAAACACAGATCAAAAATACAGAAGGATGGAATCAATCATCCACACTGGATGACTACTAAACAAATGAGTGATGGTGAGCTGTTCGACATACACAACTCCCGACTGTCAGGTTTCTCAGCCCACGTG
>NC_137689.1:67411424-67466424 GCF_963989245.1 Nansenia antarctica | reverse complement strand
TCGGCGTATGGGTTGTTGTTTTCCCCTCCACTCCACCAGGCTCGGGGGCCGAGGGGCTGTCCTTTTACCACCCCGAGACCTGGTTGAGGAGTGGTGTTTCTGGAGTGGTGAAGGTTCGCCTAGACATGTGGTCTGTGGCCCTGGGGTGTAGGCCTAAACAGCTACTCTACAGCAGGCGAGGCTGGTGGAGGCAGAAACAGGCCAGAGCACTGAAGCTGGCTTCCAACTATTAGCGTGAGTGGAAATGCATGTGTGCCACTGGCCTGTTGGCTAGAGGCACCATTTTGATTGTCAGATCATTTTCCACTCAATAACTCACTAGGATACGTTTGATTAGAACAGCAGCCTACACACTATAGTTAGTCCTTCCGCTGAAGTTGTTGAACAGTCTGTTTAATAAAGTTTTTATCGAACAGGAAACATTCATTCAATCTATATCTTCCCTGGGTCTGAAACAGGAGCAGGAGGCAACATTTCAACTACTCCATCCGCTGATTGATTTTGTCTTATCTAGGCCACAGCATCATTCCAATCAATTGCAGATCCTGTTACTGGTTTCTAGCACAACCAAAAAATACATGATTTGTCTTGCACGGCAAAAACAAATGTGTTGAAACAAACAAACAAAAACAAATACAGTGAAACTTGCACATGCTTTCTTGATACACAAAAAATCAGTTCCACTGGAAACCTGCTGTCTGCATTTGATTGAGTACCAGCATCTTGGCCATGACTGACTGTGGGTTAGATGAGATCTATTGGCCGTCCAGCTGGCCTCTTACCTATGGCAGGTGCCTCTATCCCTGCCCTGCAGGTCTTCAGAGGTACAATACCCACTGATTGAAGTGGAGGTAGAGCCAATGGAAGTGGACGGGCGCGGGCAGCGGGCCCGTGGGTAGTGTGGGCGCCTGTCGGCTGAGTGATTTGGCACCCTTTCAGCTCCACACCGCCATCACCATGGCACCGGCTCATTATGGCTAATCACCTGTGGATTGCAACGAGGCGGCGCGGCGTGCTCTAGTGGTGTTCACCGAGAGGCAAACAGTAGAGCGCTGAGAGCGTAATTAAGCCGGGCCCAGAGTGTCACACAGAACATTGTGCGATAGACGTCACGCCGGCTGCAGATATTGCCTCTCACCCCCACACAAAGCGGAGGGCGAGACCGGTGTGAAAGGCTTGATTGCCCGATCACCTGACACTGTATTAGATCGCGGATAACACTTTGTTCGAGCTTGGCGTCCACTACGTACACGACACTGTCTTGTTATTTTGACGTGCAGTTACCTAAGATATCATGACGGCCTATGACTGTTTTATGCCATGTTTATGACTGTACTATTACACTGTTATGACACGCTAAAAAAATTAAGTGTTTCCGAGAACATTTAGGATGTCGTTACAGACTTGGCCTTTAGGACAAACTAGGCTAAAGGTGTGTCGGTTTCGTTTAGCTTCTGATTAGCTTTGTTCATTTCTGAGATTGATTAAGCCTAACCAATGTGGTTATATCATCGGTTACCAATGTGGTTACCAGCTGAGTGAGGCTCAATATTCACACACTTCAGAGTTCAGAGTTGTGTTCCTCCTCCAGGTATTGGTATCCTATATGATGTGAACGTGCCCATGGAGACCCCAAGGTGTGATCTGAACAGAGGAGCCAGTAGGGGAGGTTTGATCCTGTTATTGGACTGACCCTCCACCCCCCCCTACCCCCCAGCCCCTCCCCCCGCAGCCCTATTCCAGTGTTAAACTATGCCGGAAATACACCACCCAGGTAGCTAATTAAGATAAGCGTAGAAAGAAATTGGTGGTTATTGAGCCCACACTGCTCTCTGCTGTCCCTGCAGTCCGTCAAATACTTCTCCTCTATTTCCTCCCTCCCTCATTCACTCGCTTTCTGTAACTAGAGTCATCAGCACAGCACCACAAGTTGCCTCGTAGACGAAGCCTAACATTTTTGGACATCTTATCTGTGCCTGAGAAAGAAAATCGAAATGTTTTCCTGTTGTTTCTTGTTGTGTTGGTGGATTGATGTCTGTTTATTGATTATCGTTACTGGACTGATTGTAGTGTGTGTGTGTGTGTGTGTGTGTGTGTGTGTGTGTGTGTGTGTGTGTGTGTGGGCGTGGACCTCTTCATGTGTGTGCGCGTATGTGTGTGCATGCATGCATGTGTGGGTGTGTGCGTGGGTGTGCGCATGCCTGCGTGCATGGGTGACAGTGTGTGTGTGTGTGTGTGTGTGTGTGTGTGACAGAGGGTCACGTCACTGACGGACTGTTGTCTCTGTGGTGTTGCCAGGTGCCAGCCTCCCCAAGGCTGTAAAAACAGCATCTCTGGGGCAGGCTGGGAAGGCTCGATCACCCCTACTACCCGTCTCCGTGCCAACCGCCCCCGAGGTCGCTGAGGAGGGCCACAAACAGCCGGAGGACTCAGCCAATGTAAGTCTACCTTCACACGCACACACACACACACACACACACACACACACACACACACACACACACACACACACACACACTCAAACACACACACACACACACACACACACACACACACACACAAACTGTATGCACCCACACACCACA
The DNA here is from genome assembly GCF_963989245.1 of Nansenia antarctica. Lineage (NCBI taxonomy): Eukaryota > Metazoa > Chordata > Actinopteri > Argentiniformes > Microstomatidae > Nansenia > Nansenia antarctica. The sequence goes on along the minus strand of NC_137689.1, from coordinate 67,463,839 downwards.
CACAATTGTGTAAAATAGGGTATAGGGTAAAATACAAATAACTTCTATAGACCTGGTGGAGAGCAATGTTCACCGATCTCTTCCTCTTAATGCAGTGAAAGCAGCCTTTTTTGTTGTTAATTCTGAGTAATGGAATTGTCCTGACATTGACAGTGACAGTGGCTTTGTTCAGACAGTGTATGTGGCCTTTTCTCCGTTGGTTAGTCTGCGCTCTACAGATAGAAGAGACCCCTATTAGCCATTCTCTTCCATTACCGTAGTAGAGCAGTACGTACTGTATGTTAGCACTTTGCTTCCGGGCCGAACCTCCTACCGGATGACGTAGACATCTGTTCTAATTGCTGCTCCTTTTGTCTGAAGGACAAATAAAGGTGTTAGCAAGAGGTTCCTTCCAGAGAGGTGGGATGTAGAGTCGACGTTTCAGCACCTGAATCTCTAATTGTGGCTATGGATGTAATATCTTAAGTATGTTAAGAGAGTTGCAGGGCATTAGATCTCATTGACCATAATGATTCTAATTATCATACAGTATCTGTCACGGCGATTAGATCAAGCTGAGTTTACAGAATAGAGCTTTAGAGTGGACGAGAAATAGAATGAGTACGGACATGGTCCCTCAGACCATGGCAATTTGACTAGTACACCTCAAAGATGGCTGACAAGGAATTGTAGTCCATAATTGCCATGGTAATGGCATGTGTAGAACACAGAAAGATGCAGAAAAAGGCTGCATCATAGCAACTGAACATTCAAATGGTTATTAATACGCTAGGAAAGTCACAAACTGCAGAATGTAAACATAACTGGAGATATTCATAATTTTGGGAGACAGACTATGTAAAAGTAAATCTGAATGGATAATAACAAACTTTAGATACTGTGTGCACTGATTTGGCTAAGCTTGCAGGAATGGTAAATTGAGTAATTTACTGGAATCGACTGTCTATTTGTTACTGCACTGACTCTCTTTTGCTAGCAATCATAATGCTGACGTCTGCCTCCCAAAATGTGTGTCTCCACATTCTGAAGATTTGTAACGTACAGCCTTTCATAGTGTATAAAGATATAAGATAAAACTGCCAAATGGTACACCACAAGATGGCCGCCAGTACACACACCATGGAATGTTAATTTCAATGGGCATGTCCGCACACAGAAACACACAAACGTACACAAACGTACACACATAAACACGCACACGCACACACGCGCACACATATACCTTATTTATATAACGCTTGCCATTTTCCTGGTCTTTCCTCCTCAGGAAAGATTTGAAATATCACAGAATTCATTATTTATGCTGGCATGGGTGATGTCTGTCTTGTCTGATGAAAAGGGAACATGAACAAAGCAGTGCAGGGGAAACGTGGAAATGTAAGACAGTGCACTTGTGGATAGCAGAACAGCTTGAGACATTTGCCAGCGCAGAAGAAGCGGCATTATTAATATCTCAATAGCAACAACACTGAGAGAGAATAGACGTTAGCACTGTTACCTCATCGGAGCCACAGCAGTAACAAGAAAAGCTAAATAAGGTAGAAAGAGGGAGGGGCGGGGGTGGGGGTTGGGGGGGGGGCGACAGGCGGAGATTGCCGGCGCAAAGGTCAGCGATCCTTCTATCCATCTCACATATCTTTGTAATTGATCTGGCCTTTCCTCATCAGCCATGAAGTCGCTGGGAGTCTCTCCAAATAAATAGGCTGCCATCGATCAGCCCACTTCATATGCTCATCTCTTCTCCCTCTCTTTCACACGCTTTTAGAGTGTTTTGGGTGTGTGTGTGTGTGTGTGTGTGTGTGTGTGTGTGTGTGTGTGTGTGTGTGTGTGTGTGTGTGTGTGTGTGCGCGCGAGCATGTGTTTTTCTCATTCATCGAGGTGGACTAACCCTCACTGCAGATGAATAGAGAGAATAGAACATTACCCCTCAATTGCCTCTAAAAAGCTGTAATACATGTGAGACATGCCTTTAATATTATAATATTCTTATAAAGCATGGTAAACCATGCACTTTTATGTCACTTTTTGTGATGTTCAAGCGTTTAACTGAAGCCAATTGCAGCTTAACCGTATTCTCTTTTTTGTAAAGAGTTTTTATTATGCTCATAGTAGTCACAAGAACATCAATAATTGATCCTGGAATCTATTGCAAAAGGGCAATAGACATAGATCTTTTAACGAGCATTTACAAATTCCATTGGATTTTGAGCACCACCAGTTTGCATTTTAACTGGTTTCCCTGGAGGTCATAGCTGGGGTCTGTGTGTGTGTGTGTGTGTGTGTGTGTGTGTGTGTGTGTGTGTGTGTGTGTGTGTGTGTGTGTGTGTGTGTGTGTGTGCGTGCGTGCGTGCGTGCGTGCGTGCGTGCGTGCGTGCGTGCGTGCGTGCGTGCGTCTGTCTGTCTGTCTGTCTGTGTGTGTGTGTGTGTGTGTGTGTGTGTGTGTGTGTGTGTGTGTGTGTGTGTGCGTGCGTGTGTGTGTGTGTGTGTCTGTCTGTGTGTCTGTGTGTGTGTGTGTGTGTGTGTGTGTGTCTGTGTGTCTGTGTGTCTGTGTGTCTGTGTGTCTGTGTGTCTGTGTGTGTGTGTGTGTGTGTGTGTGTGTGTGTGAGTGTGTGTGTGTGTGTGTGTGTGTGTGTGTGTGTGTGTGTGAGAGTACACGGGTGTTAGAGAAAAGTGGCCAAATACAAAGTGTCATGGACAGGGCACCACTGTGACAGTCCATTTGGTATGCCGATGAAGAGCTAATAACAGCACTGTGATATCGATGTAGTTTACTGGGAAAACAATAAACGTTTGCATTGATCCCTGTGCAATGAAAAGGTCAGCCATAAACGGAAGCACTTAGGCCCACATGCAAGGTCATAAGTTTGTGGTTTCAAAAGTAGTGTAGTGATTGGGCCGAATTTCTAATTATTATCATTAATATATCACATTAATATATCACATTAATATATCACATTATTCATTATTCCTGTATTTTATTTATTATTATCATTATTCCATGTCCTGTAAAGAGGACACACGGTTGAGTTGCTAACTATTGGAACATACAGTATATCCAGATACTCAATATATTGAAAAGTCATTGAAAATGTACTTTGAAAATGAATGCCAATTACCAAATTAGAATTCACTTCACTTCCAGAATTGATGGACTTAAAAAAGGATTCGCCTGTAAGGACACTGCACTTAGAGATGCTTCAAAATAAATGCTCAATAATAAAAAAAAACACTACATTTAAAGTTTTACAGTAGTTTGCAAATCAGATACCATTTACTTTTTAGCCTTCGCCTTGTGGTTGTTTGTGAAATCAAAGAAACGGCTTCAGGGTATCCTGACACATCAGGTGTTATCCAGGTTATTTATCCCAGTCGTCTCTCACAGTGTATCCCCGATGGGCAGAGAAGTTTGTGTGATTCATGGGGCCTTTTTTCGTTTGCTTTTTGTCTTTCAGGTTTACGAACAGGATGACTTGAGTGAACAAATGGCTAGCCTGGAGGGACTCATGAAGCAGCTCAACGCCATCACCGGCTCAGCCTTTTAATACCGCCAGTCCTGGCAGGCCGACCCACCGCAGCACAGCAGCAGCATAGCAGCAGCATAGCAGAACTCCAGGATGGGAGGGGCACGGAGATAAGAGAGGGGGGGGGTGGGGGAGGGAGGGGGAAGACAGACACTCCTCAAACCCCCACCCCCACCCCCACCCCCCCCCCCCCCAAAAAGAAAAAACTACCCCACAGGACCTGAAAAGGAGAGGAAGGAGAACTCAAAAGATGAAGAAATTCCTTTATGTCCGTATTTCCACGTTGTTCCTTTTCAAACCGTTCCTTTTTTTTTTTTTTGTGCTCTTGTGCAGTACCGGTATTTTGGGTTTGAAGGGACAAGTGTTGAAACTGAACCTTATGGGACCATACAATATCTAGCGATCTCCGAACCACCAAAGTTTCTCCTGACCCACGTTGCCTGGTGTTGTAAGTGAGAGGGGACTCACAGTAACCAACCACTGACAGCACTCCTTCTCCTTTTATCCTGAAGTGACCACAGTGACCCTACTGACCGCCGGTACTGACCATGGGACGTAAACGGGTCAGTACTGGATCACTTCAATGACTCTACAGGGCTGCAATGCGACGTTCTCTCCATGTCTTCAAGTTTCAGATCATCTCTGCTGCTGCTCAACCAAACCTCTACCCTGGTCGCCTGCTTCTACTACCCTCGACACAACTGAGGACATCCGTTGTTGGTATTGCCAAAATGTTCGCTTTGAAGTTACGAAAAACAAACTTATAACCAATTTTTTTTGTTTCAGTCCTCCGAGTGTGGTCGCAAAACATACTGTGAATCAATGATCAACTGGTGTTGCAGGGCTTGAGAGGCTTTTTGTATGGGGAGATGCACCCTGGACAATTCATTGTTTTTGTCCTGTTGAGACCAGTGTGTTGATGCCTCATAGTAGTTACACTCATTCACCATCACTACATGAAGCATAACATGCATTGAAGCCTAAGAGATCTCTTGTATTATTTGGTTATGGCGATATTGATGGCGGTGATGATGATGATGATGATGTTGTTGGTGATGTTGGTGGTGATGACAATAATGATGACGATGATGGTGATGACAATAGTGATGATGATGATGATGATGATGATGATGATCTTTTCCACAGTTACAGTTTTCGTGAGACAAACACATGCACCTCAGTTTTGGAAGGTCAACTGTGAGGAGGGGATTTAAGATCCAGATTTGTTTTTCATTCAGAGCAGGGGGCCATTTTTATATGAAAACAATGCATATTCCATATAGTATATTTTTACATCAGCAGTTCTGTCAAAGCTGTGCAACTATTTTTAAACCAATTTATAACACCGTTCCGGCTTGTAGTCTTGTTTTACATTATGGGCAGCGATGCCTACTATGCATCACTGAGAATACATAACCTTAAGCCTTTAAACAATGCAAGGCATCCCAAAACAATTGTGATAAATGAATCCGTAATGTCCCTAAAAATAGGACATCAATATCCTCATGTTTGACTCAGTAACCCCGGTCACAGTGCTTTATTATAATTTGCCTCTATTTTCCCTATGAATATGGATAAGGAAATTCAGAGAGAGGAAGGGAGGATGCAGCATTGTCATTCAGAAGGCGTATGAACAGAGAGCACGGGGATAGAGCGGTGGAATTCATTACGCCGTTTCAAATATTAGGATTCTGACTCACGTTCTGCGATAACACCAGGAAATACCGTCGACACAAACTACCGTGTTGATATCTCTGTCAGTGGAAACATTCATGAAGGCAGAAAGGGAAGAGAAATGACACCCTCCCCGGTGAGTCAGAGATCACACCCTCATCACCTTGTTGTTAACACAATCTCTTAATTTCCTTCTTCACAAACCGTCAAGTGTGCTCTTGTGACACCGTTTGGCTTTCCTTTAACTGATCTTTTATTCTGTCCGTTTGCCCTTTAAGATTCATTTTGTTGAGAAAAATCAAGACGTTTTATGTGCCTATGCTTTTCAGTTGTTGTTGTTTTTTTGTGTTTTTTTTTTTCTTCTCTTTTTTATTTGTATGGAGATCTGTGTGAAAACGTAAAATGTGATTTTGTCTCTTGCCTAGCCCTTAACGCAGGGTACAGATGAGCTCACAATGTTCGGTCAAGACTTTCTCCCCGAGAGGACAAAGCAGCGTGGCTCTATATTTTCTGGTATGCTGTACATGTGTATTTTACCATGGAGTAAGGATGGCTGCAGCAAGACAACATGAAAATATGCTGTTTTTTTATTGTACAGTTCCATAGAGCAATTGAAGGACAACTTGCTAGTTAACAGATTGACCGTGGGGCTGGGTGCAGGGGGAGGGGAGGGGAGGGTGGGGATTGGGGGTACTTTTTATGATCAAATTTAATATATTATTTAGAGTGCTCCTTATAAACTATTATTTATGATGAAGACAATGTGATCATTCTGGGAAAATGTTTAGTTTAGTTTAGAAAAAAGTCAAATTGGAGATCCCATTCCAGTCTTGTTCTTGATACAGTTTGAAAGGTGTCCCGTCCCGTTCCGACCCACAATGCCCTCTTTCTGTTCAGCCACTTCAGGATAGCACTTCCTCTCATTGCAGATATGATAATTACCCACAATCCCAGGGTACTGTTTTGATATGGCCACTTTGTTTTCTTCATAATACCATTGAGTCGTTTCGTTGCCAAATGACATACAGTACTAGTACACATCCATCCAGCCATTATATCACAAAACGGACAAACTCTCTTTGCCGTAGCGCAATCATATGGCTTACACTTATTGCTCACTTTTAATTTCTTAGTTTCAATTACATTTGGCCAAAAATTACAAATAGTGTGTCCAACCTGAAATAGTGAACCATGATGGAGCAGTGTATTTACCCCCCCCCCCCCCACACACACACACACACACACACACACACACACAACTTACTTTATTTGGGGAGGCCCTGACAAACGTTTCATTTGTCTCTCTCCACCCAGAACTAAAATGGTGTATCTGTGCTGATTCCCTGTCAGCAGTAGTGCATCGGACTGGATGTGAATCCTGAAAGTGAAAGGAGACGGGAGTCCCTGAAATGGAAGAGGGTTGGGCATCTCAACCGATGGGCGTCTGAAATTAAAGTCATTGTCATGTCAATATAACTGCAACCATGACTGTTGACAGGACTGATCCACACCCACACAGCACTTGGTTGACTCACCCATATTTACCAATCTCCTTCCTGAGATCCCCTGAATACAGTACTTAAAAGTCAACGCATCCGTTCCTTCCTACCTTCCTTGGAGTAATCGCTCACGATAACTCATCTGGATAGGTGTAAGATGGGGGTTCCACCACATTTCTTTCACTAATCCAGTTACATCAGGTCAGTGATTACCTCAAGGAAGGAAGACGGGATGCATCTTTGAATTTAAAAAATCAGGCCTAATATTCCCTGAGGCAGTGAGGCAAGACTAGAGTTTTGGGTAGCTTAGCTCTGAGACTTTTCAAAGACAGGAGAAGTGCTCGCTGTGTAGGGCCGGGAGTCGGAGCATTTCACCACTGGGTGATCCAAGGTGACTTTGAGCCTGCCAAATGTGCTGATGAGCTGATGTGTGAGATAATGGGATATTGGGTTTACCTAATGAACTATCAGTGTGCCATTACAAGGATGGTAGCCCCCCTCCACCCCACACCCCACACCCCACAATGTGGACCAGTGCCCATTATGGATTCTAGGCTATGGTTCTGTGGTTTGTCTGGCAAAGAAAACATTCCTGAGAGAGTCATTGGTCATCAAGACGTTTCTGCTCACCCCTGAGGGGTTGGGTGATAGGTGAAGAACAAAGTGGCAGGGATATTACAGTCCTAACTCTTATATAGTCATTCAGTAGAACACCCGACATCCAACCCAGGGCTAGTCTCTCTTTTTACTGACTAAACTCTCAGATTACAGTTAGGTCAGGTGAAATATATGGGAAGGAGTCCTAAGTATATGTATTTTGAGTCCATCCTTAAAATTGTCAAATTTTAGAATTGTTAACCAAATTAGATTAGTGATTGCAATATTAAAGTGTACATTTAGTTCATTTTGAGTGAAGAAGACGTTGCATACCTTAAAAAGTAAGAAAATCTTCTGGCTGTTTCTACCCACGACGTTGTATACAATTGCTGGTTTTGTAATGCACTGTAGAGCAGTCCAATGTTCCTTTTTTATAGAAATGTTATTTCAATGGTGCATTCTTTTTGTTTGATAAATAAAGTTTTGATACAAAATGCCATTTGTCATATGTCATCTCTTTTGAGTGTTGATAAAGACTGACTGAAAAGCTTCTCAAGCGAGCCATCTCTTTTTGGAAACGAGGTGTCAGCTACCGTATGTTAGCTGCCATGATGATTGAGGGCAGTGACAATTGATTAGTAGAGGAAGCAAGGCAAGACATGATTATAAAATGTTAAGGAGAGCGTTGATACAAACTGCACGTCATTTACCGTGTTACAGAATTATAAACGGAATCTCTTCATCTTAGTCAAATGTGAATTCCACATAATCAATCAAATAATGCTGTCATAAAACAATATCTGGAACCGATCGTGATTGTCTCCGACATTGAACTTATAGCTGTATCGTTGATGTTTTTTTGTACTCGTGACCATGGACATGTTGTCAAAGACATCCTGTCGATGGCGTGTGATTTATTCATAGATAGTTCCCCCTTATATAACCTGTCAGGTCAGGTGAACTGGCCCCTGTAGGAGCTCCTCTAACACTGTCATGACCTGTGCATGTTCCTGAATATCAAGATGTATTACTGGTTGCTACCGTGTCACCTTCCTGCTAGTCTGTTTAATGCACACACACACACACACACACATCATTAGTTGCAGTGAGAAACCATGTGAATAATGTGGTGTAGGATGTTTATGGATTCACGGTCATTAGCTGTTTGGGAAGAGGAGGATATTTCTCTAGTGTAGGTCAGTTGAGCTTCGGCCATGGTGACTAAGGAGTTGATCCTTTAATGATGTCATTCTGTGACTTGAGTGCTTGCCCCCAAAAAAGTATGTATTTGTGGAACATCTGAAAACGATGTTCACATTGTGTGTTGCTACTGTAGAATCTTCAGCTCGAGGCTGAATCAAAAACAATCCATTGAATTGCTTAGTTTCAGAATAACCAATATAAATGTGGGATCTAGAGGTATGTTGTAAATGCATCAAACCTTAAAGGTTTTGCACCTCAGATTTGGACCTGATTGCTGCAGTCAAGGTTGTTTTTAAGGCCAGAATTTTTCAGCGCAATTGATGGCATTTGGCCTGCTAATTGTCATGAACACACCTCTATTTCTGCTACTCCATCCACTTGGATGTGCGCAGGCGAGACAGCGCTCCAGCGCTGTGGTAATTTCACCTGCTACCAGTGCTGTGGTAATTTTACCTGTTACTAGCGCTGTGGTAATTTGACCTGTTACCGGCTCTGTGGTAATTTCACCTGTTACCGCTGATACAACTTCAGACAATGTACCTTCAATTGCTTTAAATCCTTTTCTCTATTTCTTTGTGTCTATCTAACTTTAAACCCTTTGACACCAACCCACATATGTCTCAGATACAGAATCAGGGGACTGATTAACATACATCTATCATAACAACAATTTCAGATGATGAATAAACATATATACACAGTGAGTGTTTTACCAACCAAGGAGCACACTTTAATTACATTTCCACAATGGCACATGTCATGTGTGAAAGGGCAGCTAGGTTAACGCTGTGAGAAACGAGGCAAGGCAAGACAAGGCACGTTTAATTGTATAGCACATTTCATACAACAGGGGCAATTCAAAGTGCTTTACATATAGCATCAAAAAATAATACAGACACACCATTAAAGGGATGGTGCAGTACTGTACATAAAATGGACCGGTAAGAAGTACAGCCAGTGGATGCGGTGAGCTGCGGGCTGCCTCCTGATAGATTAAGTGAGTGATGAAGGCATATGTCTGACAAACTGGGCTGATTAATGACAGCAGACAAGAACATATGCCGTGACAGCCGCTCCACTGGTGGGGTACTGGGAGGGAGAGGCTAGTAAAAACGCCTTCTGTTTTGGGGGGGGGGTTTTGGTCTTTCATCAGCCCACAGGTTGTGTCTGTCTGTGTGACTGACCGACTGACTGGCTGAGAACAGACAGAGTCTCTGCTGGATAGAACAGTGCTTCAAGGTGCAATTTGTAAGGTTGTTTTGTCCACAATGGTCACAGGATGAAATCCACAAACAGTTGGTGTCAAAAAATAAAATCAGTTAAGCCAATCAGAGCGTTGTACACTTGCCCCCTAAGCCCTCCCTGGGTTCATATGTTTTTTCCAGAATTGTGATTGCACCTTTAAATGGCCTTACAATGTGTATATAACATCAGAGGCACATTGATTCTTACTCAGAATTAAGTAAGATGGACACACATAAATCGTTGTAATTACAATGTGGTTACTGTAGTAACAACTGTAATAACAACACAAACTAACACTTACAGCTCTTTGTAATCTTCAGTGAGATGCTTATGTGCCTGTATGTGTATGACATCATCGCATGATGAATCAACCATAATACCCTCCTAACTATGAACTTGAATACTGATAGTGAATATCAAATAATTACTGAAAATCTATTTCAGAAATTCAAAGAGAAAGCACAGACTTTGTTGTTGAAGAGAAAGTATTTTCATAACAGAAACATTAGCTTGAACACTGAGGTTATCTTTTGTGAATAAACACTCAGGTATTTTCATCTGTCCTTCAAAGCCAAGCAAAGATGAAAAGAAAAAATTGTGTATTTTTGAGCGTGTGTACTAAGCAATTACACACACATTATAAGTGCACATTTTTTTATGTTTCCTTGAAAGTTTTTAATCCTCGAACATTAAAAGTCCATGAATGGATCAAATGTACCTTAGTATTTTACCAGCCCTGATTTGCTCTGTGAAATTGCTGGTCTAAGTAAATTGCTGGAGGATATTTTCTTCCCAGACTGCATGGAATAGATTAAAATAATTGTGCTGGCAAACATTTCGACATCCCCGGTGCAATTGCATTCGCCACGAGGTACTGTATCATCCTATATTACCTCACCAACAAATTACAATAATCTTCTATAATGCCAGTGAACTGATGCAGTAACATCATACATAGACCTCATCTACTACAGAGTCTCCATAGGGTGCCCTTGGAAGTACAGTAGTGTATGCTGTTTAGAACTACACATAGCAGTGACAGAGTCGTGGCTCAGTGGTAGCACTCTGGACATCAGCACACAACCAGGGGTGTTTGATACCATTACTCCTTCCTTTCTATTCACAACAATGAGCTCATCCTACGATTTCTACCTCCACCAGCCCCCTGCCACACATGTATACTCCCGCCAAGGTCCTGGGTACAATTCTCAAGCCTGCCCACTCTGCCCTGTGCTCCCTCTCACCTGTTCTGTGTTTCCAACTGTCTAAATAAATGTGAACAAAATGAAGACACTAATCTCCCCCAGTAGACAGAATGAAAGAGCATAGTACAGTATCTATTATCACCGAAATCATTACTGAGATTTGGCTGAAAGCACCCTTGATACCACTTCGCCGCACATCCATGATATGGGACTTCCTCAAAGACTTCCAGTTAGCGTGGGTACTTAAGCAGTTAGTACCCACAAAAGAGTGGAGTCGATTTTTTTTTAGAGGCGATTAACAGTGCTACTGTTACAGTGAAGTGCTGTTTAGAGGCATTGCTCTCACATTGCTCTCATCTCTGTTCAAATAGATCAAAAGCAAAGACAGCCAACCCCCGGTCCTCTCGGCCGCCTGTCTGTCCTGCTCTGTCCAGCTCCATGTGTGTTTGATGCCATTCCTCATTCCATTCCATGCGTTACAATGAGCCCCGTGAGCACCTCAGATGTCTACCTACACCAGCCTCCCCAGACATGCAGCATACACGTGGATACAGATGAAACTGCACATGGCTAAGAAGCAGCAAAACCAAACCCTTTACAGTAGTTACTGGGATCAATGCACAAGTACCGTTGGCTCATGGACATCCGTGGCGTAGTCAGAATTAGACTGTTTGAGCCTTTCACACTTCTGTAAAGATGTGTGCAGCTGGGTTGCACGGCCCACCACTTAGCCTTTAGCTTAGCATCGACACAGAGGTCAATGGAGCGTATGAATTATTATAGATATGTGCTTTTCACATGCAGGCTCGCCCACACAGCCAGCTGTGTGCAGTTTAGCCATGTTGACCCCTCACACGCCTATGACTGTTACTGTACAGTATAGTATGGTGAAACGTAATGGTCTGTGCAGTAGGGGGCTTGATGATGGTGATCGACAACACGGGAGGTTGTTGGAGGCATAAAACGGAGGACGGGCTCATTGTAATGCATGGAATGGAATGAGGAATGGTATCAAACATGTGTGTAATGCATAGAATGGAATGAGGAATGGTATGAAACACTCATTCATCATCCCATGCATTACAATGAGCCCATCCCCCAATTTCAGCCAGTGATCAGAGCATCAAACTGTGATATGGAAAAGGATAGCGGAGGAGAATAGTTGCCCTATTATACATACTGTATGAGCACACATGAGTGAATAACAACAAAGAGAATTCTTGATATTTGAGCTTTTAATGTTTCACAGGGCAGAGCTAACATCATCTGCACATGCTGTTGTTTTCCTCTAAGAACAGGCAATGAACCGGTGAACAGAGGACTCTCTGAACAAATATATTTCAGCTGGTGGCTTGTTAGAGAAATCAAACGGTTTTAAGCTATTGTTGACCTGATGGCCAGCTCTTGCGCCGCAGTCTGCCAACATCAGATTAGCCAGAGCATTATTTCCCTACAGTAACATTTGTTGTGTTCTATGAAAATCTCAAACTGGCAAAGAGGATGATGAGTATGGAGGCAGACTGTGTATGGGTGTGTGTGTGTGTGTGTGTGTGTGTGTGTGTGTGTGTGTGTGTGTGTGTGTGCGTGCGTGCGTGCGTGCGTGCGTGCGTGCGTGCGTGCGTGCGTGCGTGCGTGCGTGCGTGCGTGCGTGTGTGTGTGTGTTTTGGTTTGTCTCGTTAAAACCAGCCACTCATGGACAGAGAGGAGACACAGGAGGCCAACAGATCAATTGTAGCCCTGGGTGGGCCAGTACTTCAGCATTACAGGCTCTTTCTGGGCCCCCGAAGCATTTGGATGGCCCAGAAACACACAGACATACACATACACACAGGCCCTGTAGTCCCAATAGTCTCCATAATATAACCAAAACATACACACACACACACACACACACACACACAAACACACACTTACACACACATAAACCTCCAATTGGGGCCTCAATTACACAAACTTTATTGTTTACCTCAAAGTGCCAATGCTGTCATAATACAGCATGAACAACAACAACAACATGGTAGAAACTAGACTCATAAAAAAACTAGTATCATTACAGATATGAGAAATTTGCCAGATACGGTAATAATATGATTATGATAGGTTGATTTTATGTCATTATCCGTAATCAGGGGAAAGTTGCTGCAAGCATGCATTTCTCATGTCTCAAGTACTCACCTGCAGTATAGGCTTACAGTAATTTCTGAGCATTTAAAGCACATCCATGCTCATTCAAAAAGAGATTATGTAAATGTATATTAAAAAATGTTTTGGAATATCAATTCCGACAATTAACTCACGTTAACTGCTATGAATATGAATGCAGAATTAACCAACTGAAATCTACCTGCTTGATTACTTTCCTTTTGAGACCATTCTCATCAAAGGAATCAATAGTGACGGCACAATAAGTGATTTGAATGCGTTGTCACTTTGCTTTGTCTAACACTTTGTTTTCTCTGTGATTGGCTTTGTTCTCCTGTGAGACATCTCACCATAGTGACGTTTTCCCTCATCACAGAACATCGTGCTCATACGTACATAAGGACACAATTGTAAAAACACCCATCGGGATCCATTTTGGATCCCATAGTGAATCATGCACATCTAAACAGTGTGCGATTGATTTTCTCAAATCACACACACACCACTCACTGGATGTCTTTCCACTCAAAGGTTAAATAAGTGACTGGGGGCAGAACCCACTGGAAGACTGGGTTGATAGGGAAGACAGGGTTGATCTGAGCAATACAGACCTCCAGAGGTCCCCGTCTGGTTTAGCGATGTTGGGTCTATGATGCTCTCTCTCTCTCTCTCTCTCTCTCTTCCTCTCTCTCTCTCTCTCTTCCTCTCTCTCTCTCTCTCTCTCTCTCTCTCTCTCTTTATGCCTCTCTCTCTCTCTTTATGCCTCTCTCTCTGTCTTTATCCTCTTTATGCCTCTCTCTCTCTCTCTTTTTGCCTCTCTCTCTCTCCCTCCCTCTTCCTGTTCTCTCTCTCTCTTTTTATCTCCCTCCCTTTTTCCTTCTCTCTCTCTCTCCCTCCCTCCTTCTCTCTCTCTCCCTCCCTCCTTCTCTCTCTCTCCCCTCTCTCTATCGCTCTCTCTCCCTCCCTCCCTCTGTCCTTGTCTCTCTCTTTTTGTCCTCCTTTCCTGGTCAAGCTATAATAATAATAATAATAATAATAATAATAATAATAATAAAGCGACCACAAACAGAACATCGTTTATACATCAGTGAATCCGTCACAGTGTGTGAGTTAGGAGGTGGTGCGCTCTATGCAGAAGCGCTCTGGCGTCCCACTGCCTTTGAATTGTTTACATAAGATCCTATGTTTGTGTTGTGTCTCTCTGAGTTACCCTCAACAACCACATCATCGAATTATGACACATTTGCTCGCGTTAGCGTTGCACGCTGCCTTTCGGATTCATACCATAACAACTTTGAAATCGTATTGAGCAGGGGGAACTGTTGAACTGTGGTCGTGTTCAGTATGGACATTCATTGTGAGGAAAGTTGGCTCTAGGGGGTGCTTATATGTCTAGGGGGTGCTTATATATCCGTTTTCCATGCCCCCGGGGAATCCCAGCAAACAGGGTTTCCGCTATTCACCACCGGTCTAATTCAATCTGTTTTATTATCCTAACTTGTATCCCTGTCACCTCGGTTTAACATTACAGCTTGTTGCCTTTTCTACAAATGCTATGATGGCCAAGGAGGAACTGGAAGACTTAGATTCACACACCATGTCTCCTATGCGCACATTGCATTCAGAACCCACATTCTTATTGGCTCTGATAGGAATGAACTAGGGTTGTGTCGAAGATGAGGCAGGTTGTTTGTATACCATCCAGGCTATTACCCTTCAATACGGTTTATGTTTGCTGGGTTATGACCTTTGAATATGGAAAGGACTGTTTGAACCAAGCTAATTTGGAATTTCCTCCCTTATTTAACCTACAGCATATAGGTCCTTTGAATTCATTTTGGCTTATCACTCTGTGAGAGTTTCATCAACCTCCAACCATTAAAGGTGACTTCTGGAATACACAGAGTAGAGGACCACTGACTTGATTAACTCAGAACACCGTTAAAAAAGAATTCATTTTCAACTGTCATTTTTGAAGAGTCTGCAGGTACTTTGTGGCAAAGGCCTGGTCTGAAATAATGAGTGTTTCTTGGTGGGTTTCACATTAAAGTTGCTTATTTCCAAACTGCATGCTTTAGTGATCCCCCACAATGGCACTTGTCTCAGCTCACACACAATTATGCGTCTCAATTTTCTCCGTACCCCCTGCATCTGAACCAGCCCGGATATGTGGCTGGTATTAACATATTGAAAGCCCTGGAAATCATTTGTAAAATGCATGACTTCAGATGCCTCTGTCAAGTCTCCATCTGCAAGTACAGAATGAACAAACAGCATTGAGTATGTACGCGTGTGTGCGTGTGTGTGTGTGTGCGTGTGTGTGTGTGTTTTTGTGTGTGTCTGGGTGTGCATGGTTGTAATGCTAGCATGTATGTGTGTGTCTGTGTGTGTGCGTGTGCATTAGCACATGTTTATGATTGCACGTGCTGTGTGTGTGTGTGTGTGTGTGTGTGTGTGTGTGTGTGCGTGCGTGTGTGCGTGTGTGCGTATGTGTGTGTACGAGTGAGTGCGAGTGAGTGTGTGCGTGCGTGCATGTATTTGTGGAGATGAGAGGTGAGGGGGGACTAGCTGAGGAGTTCTGGCACAGAAGCAGATTGTGATGTGAAGCAGCACATTGAGGCCTGTTTGTAGAGCTGCTGGTGCACCAGTCAGATAGTCTGACATTACTGTCAATCACCCTGGTCGATGGGGAGTGTGGGCTGGGGTCCACTGAGAGCACGGCGGTGCAGGCAGTGAGAGACCGGGAGTGAAGGGAGGCATTGATTTTAGTGTGTGTGTGCGTAATGAGGCCGCAGGCGAGAGAGCATCACCCCCAAGGAACCTTCTGGAAACCCCTTTCACATCCTGCATTGTTCTGAGGATTTTTAGGAGCTCAAAGTTATTTAAAATTATTTCCAAAAGCTCCACAATGTTATGTAGACACCACTGAAAAGGGAATATCTGGCATTTCGCATATTGTACATAAGGTTCAGAGATAGGAAATGTTAGAATAGGTATAGCATAGCATAGAGTACAGCACAGTGTTTTATTTGTATAGTATAGTATAGTAGTATAGTATAGTGGATAGTGTACATAGCCTTTATTTATGTAAACCAGCTCTTTTCCCTTCTTGTTTTTAGTTTTTTTTTTTTTCCTAGCACCAGGGGAGCCCCCCCTCCCAAATTTCGTTGTTTGGTACCTGTACTATATTAATGACAATAAAGACCATTCATTCATTCATTCATTCATTCATTCATTCATTCATTCATTCATATTGACATGTATGGAATGAAGAATCTGCACCCATCGGGAGTAGGCCTAAGAGAGATTTTCTTTATTTTTTTCTTCCTTTTTTTTTTTGCCTTTGTACATCAAGTCCAGGCTAGCTATTTTGAAACATGCTGGGATTGTCGAGGTAGATAGCACGGGCAGATTAATTGATCTATCAAATGTAAAGTTTAGCTTTAGGGTAAGATTGACCTTTCTGAGAGCCGCCTTGAAATGGTAAAGCAATTGGCTCAGAAGGCAACGGAAGGTTTTCTGTGCCGAAATACATAGCCGCACCTCGAGGTTCAACATCAGTGAAACACGTGAAGGGATTATCATAATCGAAAGTCAATCAAAGTCTGATATCCGAATGATTTCGTTCCACATCAGATATTTCATCAACACTTCAGGCTCAACAGATTTTCCAATCATTGATTAGTTGGCTCATTATATAACAGGATTCGTGTACAGTATGAATAACATTATATGCAACAGTCTTGGTTACGAACGTCATTAACCCCACAGCTGGTGTATCATTAGGCTGCTAGACCGGTGTAGCTGGGATCTGATCATTAAAGACCAGCACACATATTGTTTGCACCAGAGAGAAGTTTTGTGGGGTCAGCTGTCAAACGTGCGTGTGTGGATGTATCAACTCGTCTGGGACGTATTCTGACAGTTTAGAGGGGTTTAATAACGGTTTTAATGCATTTAAGATAAGTAGAAAATATGTTTAGACACAGACCGCATTTAGCTGTGTTAAAGGACAGCGATGTATCGACGCAATTTAAACCACCTCTTCTGCATGAATAACTATGCTAGACTACATGGAATCTCAGACTAAATGACGGTCTGGTACATATTTTGACAATCTACAGGCGTTTAGGGTATTAATTTAAACTCAACGTGCTGCTAGACTAAAACAGGTTTAGACACAGACCGCATTTATCTGGGTTAAAGGACAGCGACGTATAGACGCAATTTAAACCACCACTTCTGCTATGATAACTATGCTAGACTATATGAATCTCATACTACATGACGTCTGGGACGTATTCTGACAGTTAAGAGGGGTTTAATAACGGTTTTAATGCATTTAAGATAAGTAGAAAATATAGCCGTAATATAGCTGGTTTATATGATGGCCAAGCGTAGACGCGAGGTTGAAAAGACGTCTATTGCTCACTGGGTTAGATCACACATAATAATGCCCCATAATAATCCCTTTCAGTTTAGAAAACAGAGCAGGGGCCCGGCAGCGTTAATCCGACAGGTTCGTCCCCCAGTCTGCCGTGAGAGAGTAATTAATCATATTTGGAAATTAAATCCCGGAATTACGTTCTGAAAAGCCGCTAAAAGGTGTGAATCCATTTCCTCCGTTGTGTTTCTGTCTCTGCATGGCCCCATTAGCCTTAATGATTCATGACAGACAGGGAAATGATCAGACTCTCGTTCTCTTTGGGTGAGAAGCTGAGATATCGAGTGGGGGAAATAAGTATTGAACACATCAACATTTTGTCCAGTAAATGTATTTCCAATGAGTCTACTCTATTCAAGTGACATGTGCACCAGACGTTGGTATTAACTCAAACAATCCAGACAAAAATCTTAACATTAAAGTCCATTATGTAAATAAAGTTATGTGGAATAAAGTGGAATGAAACAGGACAAAAGTATTGAACATACTAACTGAAATTAATTCAATACTTAGTGGAGAAGCCTGTGTGTAATGACAGCTTCAAGGCACTTACTGTATGAAGTAACTAATCGCTGGCAGTATTCAGGTGTGATTTTATCCCATTCCTCTACACAGATTGTTTTTAAATCTGGAAGATTGCGGGGGGCCCTCTTGTGAATTTAGATCTTCAGCATGCGCAGAGCCATGGCAGCCTCTCTCTCTCTCTCTCCCTCCCCTCTCCTTCTGTCACAGTTGTACCTGCTGCCTCAAAGTCTTTCTGGACCTAGTGGTCATTGGCTCTTTGGCTACTCTTCTAAGTATCCTTCTGACTCCCTGATCAGAAATCTTGCAAGGAGCTCCTGTGTGTGGCCGGTTGATCTTGGAGTGATGTTGCTTCCATTTACGGATAATGCCCCAAATGGTGCTTACTGGAAGATTCAGAAGTTGTGAAATACATCTGTAGCCAATTCCATTTTCACGTTTTGCAACAATCTGGTTGCGAAGGTCTTGAGATAGCTCTTTGCTTTTACCATTAGATTACACAAACAATTACAATTACACAAACAATTACAATTACACAAACAATTACACAAACAATTACAATTACACAAACAATTACAATTACACAAACAATTACAATTACACAAACAATTACACAAACAATTACAATTACACAAACAATTACAATTACACAAACAATTACAATTACACAAACAATTACACAAACAATTACAATTACACAAACAATTACAATTAATTGCTGATACACAAACAATTACAATTACACAAACAATTACAATTACACAAACAATTACACAAACAATTACAATTACACAAACAATTACAATTACACAAACAATTACAATTACACAAACAATTACACAAACAATTACAATTACACAAACAATTACACAAACAATTACAATTACACAAACAATTACAATTACACAAACAATTACAATTACACAAACAATTACACAAACAATTACAATTACACAAACAATTACAATTCATTGCTGATACACAAACAATTACAATTACACAAACAATTACAATTACACAAACAATTACACAAACAATTACAATTACACAAACAATTACAATTACACAAACAATTACAATTACACAAACAATTACAATTACACAAACAATTACAATTACACAAACAATTACAATTACACAAACAATTACACAAACAATTACAATTACACAAACAATTACAATTACAATTACAATTACAATTACAATTACAATTACACAAACAATTACACAAACAATTACACAAACAATTACAATTACACAAACAATTACAATTACACAAACAATTACACAAACAATTACAATTACACAAACAATTACAATTACACAAACAATTACAATTACACAAACAATTACACAAACAATTACAATTACACAAACAATTACAATTACACAAACAATTACACTTACACAAACAATTACAATTACACAAACAATTACACAAACAATTACAATTACACAAACAATTACAATCACACAAACAATTACACAAACAATTACAATTACACAAACAATTACAATTACACAAACAATTACAATTACACAAACAATTACACAAACAATTACACAAACAATTACAATTACACAAACAATTACAATTACACAAACAATTACAATTACACAAACAATTACACAAACAATTACAATTACACAAACAATTACAATTACACAAACAATTACACAAACAATTACAATTACACAAACAATTACAATTACACAAACAATTACACAAACAATTACAATTACACAAACAATTACAATTACACAAACAATTACAATTACACAAACAATTACACAAACAATTACAATTACACAAACAATTACAATTACACAAACAATTACAATTACACAAACAATTACACAAACAATTACACAAACAATTACAATTACACAAACAATTACAATTACACAAACAATTACAATTACACAAACAATTACAATTTTAAATTATATCATTAGATGTTTATTGTGTGGCACCTTGGTAACAAAACAAATCATCAATATATTCTAACCCAGCTGACATTTATTAGCACAGATTGGAGGTAGAGTTGCCTCCTAATTAGTTATTTTTTCTAACTTTAGTTAAAAGTCTTATGTCATGTTCTCACATGAAAGTCTGAATCATGTCCTGGGAGCAAGTGGATAAGATTGCAACATTGTTGCATAAATTATTTCTCTGATTTGCGTTCTCACAGCCCTTTATGTAAACGAAGTAACACATACGCAATCGAAGCAACAGACGTGGTAGTTGATTGGTCAGAAAAATAGAAAATTGCCCTTATCCAGATCAACACGCATGCGCTGTTTTTTTCCAATTTATTTATTTACTTTTATTCTGAAATTTTATTTTTCTGACTTTTATTCTGAAATATTTTTTTTTATCTCATACCTGAACACTGCCAGGTCTCATACCTGAACACTGATGCCAGGTCTTGTGAAGCTTTAGCAGCAATTATGAGTCACTGGAAAAGTAGTTGAGGATCCACCTGCACTGCTTCACCATCAATCTTGACTGAGGACTTCATACTCATGGTGATTGCCTGCTCCTTCTTCTTGAATGTGTACTCAGCAGTAGTCTGTCCCTCCATGCTGGCCAAGATGGTGTTTCCGATGGTCTTTGCCTTTTCAACATTCACAGAAGGGTGCGCATGGACCCCAGTTGAGACACTGCGCAAGCGTGGATCGGAGCAGAAGGGGTTTCTCTCTTGGAGATAGTTCAGAACTGTCAGTGTATCCTTCATGTCACATGCTTGTCTTGCATCTGTCATGTCCTTGTTCTGCTCCCCAGTGTTGTGGTTCACCCCTGTCAGCTCTTGCATGGCATTGTTGACTTCAGCACAAGCTGGCATGGCGAGCAGCCATGTCAAACGTTGCTGCTCTGTCATCCCTCGCCCTCTTGTGAGGCCACCACAGGTTTTCATACTTCTCATCAGATAACGAGATCTACAGACAGGCCAGCCCATAAGCAATCACTTCATCTGACCACATCCTTTTACACACATCTGGTAGACATCTGGATGTTCCAACTGGACCCGCATCCGCCATCAGACCTCTGCAGCTCATTCAGAACGCTGCTGCCCAGCTGGTGTTCAACCTCCCCAAATTCTCTAGACCTAGGTTTAGAAGAAGGTTTTCTCTTCTATCAATGGCCCCGGGCCTGAGCTGGATTATTCTTCCTGCTACGACTGGTGGATTGATGATTCACTTGCTTAGTCAAATGTATTGATTGTAAGTCGCTTTGGAATACGGTGTCTGCTAAATGCCAAAAAATAAATTTAAAAATGTAAAATGTAAATGGAGCTTGCATATCCGCTGCACATAGATCCGAGCCGATTCCGTGTAGAGATTGTGGCCAGATGCTAGTGGATAGTGAGTTGGACTTGGGATCGGAAGGTTGTGAGTTCAAATCCCGCCTGAAGCCACACCACTACTAGTGTGCCCTTGGGTAAGGCACTTAGCCCTCAGTTACTCCAGGGGGAATGTCCCTGTAATTCGTAATTGTAAGTCGCTTTGGATAAAAGCGTCTGCTAAATGGCAAAATTATTTAATTATTAATTATGCTGCCATGAAAGGAAGCATTTCTGATATTGCCTCAGAAACTTGCGAAGTATGTCCACCATATCCATGTACTGCAACCAGAGGGCAGCTGTCCTGCTACAGGATTTTAAGTATTCACTTTTGCTTTTGAGTTGTTCCTTTATTCTGAGTATCACATCAGCATTGCAAGCCTTCTCTCCAGACACTGATCCCTCTATCAACTGTGCATAGAGGACAGCAACTTCATCCAGATCAGATGCATGCAGGTATCTTTGACCCTCTTATGGAAGCTTGGGCTAGTAATACAAAAAATACTTAAAAACTGTAAAAGGTCCAAAATTTTTTTTTAATGGGTTAGGGTTAGATGGTCTGATATATTTTTAGGAATACCTGGAATATGAAATGATAAAAACCTTTCATTACAAATATATTGCAAGAAAACGAACCCACTGTTTCATCTTAACCCACTTACCTGTATGCATCTATGGGTTAAGAATGTCCTTTTACACACATACTGTATAGTACTGCATCCAACTCCATGTCTCATGTAACATGGGCGTCAATGGGAAATTGTGGCATCACCAGTTTCAGTATTTTTCAATACTTTCCACCACTTGGATTTCTTAAGACTTTTGATATGTTATGAAGGACATATCCATGAGACTAGGACAGTTGAAAGAGTTTATGTTGCAATTTGTCTGAGGTCATATTGTATAATGCCTGTACTAAGTTGTGGATAACAGTAGGCCTACAAAGTCCAAATATATTTCAAATGTACAATCTGTGTTTCAATCTTTGTCCCCTCGCCTATCATGGTAATACTTATTTTCACCAGTTTCTCTGTGATTGTGATTTATCGCAGAGAACATACACTATTGATGTATGTATATGTGGTGAAACAAACAAATGTCTCAAAGAACAGATTGATGGCAAATTGTTTTTTCATCATTGGAACGCACCATGCATATTTGCATGTTGCGTGACGGGCAAATAAATGTCCCCTAATAAAAGTTATTTCACAGTTGATCTAGCAGCCGCAGAGTCGGCAAACACAAGTCTCCCCACAAATGATGTCATGGTAAATTGGCTCTTCTCCACTCTCAATTCTAGGCAACTGCCTCTCTCATAGCAGTTCAACACAATGCAGTGCTGAACAAAATAGTCCATGAACCGTTTCAAAGACAGCAATCAAGGTCATTCAATTCAAATGACTCGTTTCATAGGATTAAAAAATACTGCAGTGTTTGTGTGTGTGTGTGTGTGTGTGTGTGTGTGTGTGTGTGTGTGTGCGGGTAGGTGGGTGCTTGCATTGTTGTTGATGACAATCACAATGATGATGATGCAGACAACAAGGATAATGATGATGATGATGATGATGATGATGATGATGATGATGACGATGATGATGATGATGACGATGATGACGATGATGATGACGATGATGACGATGATGAGAGACTGTAGCCGAAAGGAACACGGGAAGCCTGGTATGCAGTATCCTCACCAACACCCAGCGTGTCCTTCATACTCACTTCAACTTCAAAAGCAATTAGAGCAGCTGCCATTGAACGTGCCAAAAACTCCTCCAGCCATCTTGCGCCTGCCCAGCCCAGCCCAGCACGGCCGCATATGAGCAGTGATTAGAATCCCTAATCTTTCCCCTATCCAGGAGAGCTTTCTCCCACTCAATCAGAGGGGGCAGCTACAAGCGTTTGGGAAAGCGGGGGGAAGAAATGCCCTGTGTCCATGAAAAGGCTCTGTCAAAAAAGTTGGCGCGAGTTCCCTCCCACACAGAAATAACATCTCCTCTCAGAGGCCAGAACCCTGACAGCAGGCCTGACAAGGGCCAGCTTCGGCACGGCAAGCCAGGTAACGATCTGGCCCGGATGACGGAATCAATGAGGTGAGAGAGAGAAGAGAGGGGAGAGACAGAGAGAGGGGGGGGAGATGGGGCGGGGGGCGAGCGGTTGCGGGGCCCGGAGCCCGGTGACAACATGATTGAAACGTAACTGGCGAACGTAGGGGGATCTCTCACAGACGTTTAGAGCAGCAGAGGAAAAAACAAACAGGCTACAAAGACCGAATGGAATAACTTACAGGCCACTGAGTGACTTCTTGGCAAAGACCGGAGCGGGGAAACGGCTATGCAGGCCACAGGGGCAGAGCAGAATAGAGCTGAGAGAGACAGGGGAAAAGGGGTCTGGAGGCCCAGGTCACTTCAACTGTCTAGCTCAGGGGTGGACAACCGGGGGGGTGGGGGGGAACCCCACCTCAACCCCCCCCCACTCACTCGGTACCTTGGCATACCTTGGCTTTTGCTGAAATTACGCCACTGGTCTCGTAGCCTATTGGAAATGGATTGATTGTGTGTGTGTGTGTGTGTGAGTGAGAGGGAGTGCTTTTGTGAGCCCGCATGTATGATGTGGCTCTTTGTGGTACGCCAATAATTTATTGGGGCTCTTAGTCTCCGACTGGTTGGCCACCCCTGGTCTAGCTGGACAAGTCGACTAAGGTGCAGGGTCTCATCAAAAGTCAGCCTGTGAATCCAAGTTAAGCCTATTAAGTTACTGAGAAAGGAATGTGCACTGTATTTTATGCACCTCTCACTTTCTCGTGTGGCATAGAACCGTCATATGATGAGACTTAGAAGCAACTTACACAGAGAGATGATGAATGAGAAGCAAAGAAATAACATTATAGAACAATAACAAATAATATCATCCAAGGAAGTAGAAAACCACGATTCAAAACCCCATGTTACTGTTGAACCTATTTTTGTTCTTGTACAATGACCATACTGTTTGAGCACAGTTTATAGGATTAAGAGAAGGACGTACAAAAAAAAGAAAAAAGAAAGAGAGAAAGAAAGTAAGAAAGAAAGAAAGAAAGAAAGAAAGAAAGAAAAAAAGCTGTGAGATTAAATGAAGAAACGGTTGTGCTCAGTCTCCTGTATGAGGCATGGCAGCCAATCACCATCACCATCACAAGACCTCATCAGAACAACCTCCTCACGCCAAATAAGGGACGACAATCTCACTTCCAAATTAACTTCAGTAGGAAAGGCATACAACATTCATAACTGCTGTCCTCTGCATGTCTGCACTTCAATTATTCTATGTGTGTGTGTGTGTGTGTGTGTGTGTGTGTGTGTGTGTGTGTGTGGGTGTGTGTGTGTGTGTGTGTGTGTGTGTGTGTGTGTGTGTGTGTGGGAGTGTACATATGCTTGTGTGCGTCTGTACGTGTGTACTGTGAGAGAAAGAACTACTGAGAGAGAAAGAGAGAGGGAGAGAGAGAGAGAGAGAGAGAGAGAGAGAGAGAGAGAGAGAGAGAGAGAGAGAGAGAGAGGGGGGGAGAGAGAGAGAGGGAGATATAACAATATTGTAGATTCCCTCTCAGCAGGACCAGGCAAAACCTGACCCTCATGTTAATGAACCTCTGAGCACATTCATTATGGAGTGTTGTCACGTTCGCTGGATCTCAACCTCCGCTGATGACTGTGCCCTTTTCAGCCGTCTAGATCAGCTTGAAATCCTCCTCCTGCTACACAACACAGAAAAATGCCAGCCATCATATGGAAGCTCCTGCTGCATATACTGTGTATACCACAATATATATATGGTACTATATATATGGTACATGTTTAAAGATATTTGTTTTTTTTTCGCCCCTAAGGTTTTCCAATTGAAAATGCTATGTTTTCTTTGAGTATGGTAGTGCATATGCACTATATGTATACTACACATAAAGACAGCATTGATCCACAGTGGGCATGAACAAGAGAAAGATCCTTCCTTGTGTTTCAGAACCCTGAACATCTCCTTAGAGGGACAGTAAGCTTCTTGTAAAAAGCAGCCCAGAGCCTTCACAGCACAGAAAAATGACCTATTCATGATGTTATAGTCTTCCCTCTGAATGGTCGTCATTCCATTCCCAATGGCGCCTCCTTTGAAGTGTTGAACGATCCAGAAGATCTCTTTTGACAACGTACGCTGAAAGACAAAACTTTTTTTTTTTGTCTAGAAAAGGCGAAAGACAGCAAGATGGATTATAAGACATTAATCATTAATTATGAATTCAGGGTAAAACAATCAGGGAACAGTAAATGTTTCGCTATCCCCGCAGCCCGAGGTTATCCACTGATGCAAGGGAAGTGTTTGGGATCCAATCTATTTATCGTGAGACTTAATTATCCCTTTGACATAGTAGGCCTATTACTTGTGAGTGCTGATGATAATGTAGGCCTACCTACTGTATCTCCACAACAGGTTGAGTGATTGTTTGTTGTTTCCCCCTCCACACGCTAGAATAATCTTCTTGTGTTGTGAAAGTAATAATATTAGAGAAACTTTTGGAGAGAAAAAAACAATGATCGACATCTTGTGATATGAGTTGTCTTGCTTGTCAGTGTTGTATGAAATAATGGTGTATTCAGAATAAAACTGCAAGACTGCTGCCAGCCTTGACCTGCCCATTGTGATGACTGCTACATAAAAGAAAGGCTTACCTTTCAACGAGTTTGTGACCAGTACAATACAGTAGTATTTCAGTTTCTTTGTGATTTGCTAGAGTGTGTCTGAGTTTCCCCAATTTCTGACAGGCCATTCAAGGATGCAATTATGAAAAAAAAAAATATGTTGTTGCTAGCCTAGCTCCCTGGACCTTCTTTCACAGACAAGATAAGCACTGTGGACATTCGCACCCATAGGAAGCTGTCCCCACCTGTGCGTCAACGACATGCCGACGCGTGCCCTCCATTGAAGGCAGGTTAACTGATAAATTATCTTTCAAACAGGATCCTGGCTCAGGATTTCTCCTTACCTTATAATGGAATTCGACCATTTGCTTCAAAGGGATGCTTTCAATGAAGCCTTGAGCTGGCCTCTTCCGATGGCTATGGCTAATAGCCTAAGTTGTTATGTTGCATTTCCACATGAACCAATATCGTAACACTAGAACAGCCATGCACTCGATCGAAGTTCTGGACCCTCCTTTCATGACTTTTCCTAGATATGTGCGTTCTACCACCCAGTATCCTTACATTTTCAAAATCACATCAGGATACGCTAGTATAAAGCTATTTTGCAGTTTTTCTGTGTAGGAGGCAGGCTAATTTACAAGCCGGCCAACTAGTGGTTGTTGTGTGTGTAAATAGCAGCTTTCCATTGTGAAGACTATTTGACCCCCGAGGCAGCTTTTATAGTAGGTAAAAAAGGCACGGCTGTTTTAGTGTTAATAACAAAAAAATAACAAAGACAAGAAACAGGATTACATATTTAACATCTTTATTATTCTTCAAGGTGACTGACCTTTTCTGTGAAATGTTTGTGCAAACAGGCTTTTATTGCACTCAACTGTAAGTGGATCGTTCAAGTACTTTTAGTATATTCAATTAATGATAAAAATAGAGATGTTGATGCAAATTAACCAGGTACTGTACATATTAACCTGTCACCTACTGTCACAAAAAGTTTCAAAAACACTTCATGAAAACACTTCACAAAGCAATTAACTATTAACTATTCAAGTGGAAAACGTGTTACTGTATAATGTAAATCATTATGCAACAACAACAGTAATACAACTAGAATGATTCAAGGCTCACCAAACAATTATAGAACCGCACAGTACAAAGAGCAACAGAGAGCTAACATATTTTGACACCTCATTCAGGCACAAGGAGCAATTCTATCACAGTTCTCATTAACTGCCTTAACCCCCATAGTCATCGCGTGGCCGATGATGATTACTGATTACTGGTGCACGCTACGATCACTGGTATGCTGTGACTACAGTTGATTGGTGAGCATAGTGGCTTCATCACAAGAGTTAGAGATGATCTAATGTGCATCATCTCTGCATTGCCTCGCAGCAAAGGTCCCGTCCTATTTCTCAGAAGTTGTCAGGACGATTGGTGGGGCAAGAGACGACCACGTGGAACGACCTCTGAGGACGGGTCATTCCAGACTACGGTCAATTCCATATTCTCTCTGGGCTGGAGTGAAATTAAGAAACAGCTCAAGGGATTGCGTGTGACTTTAAAATTGGGTAATGCGGGAGAAAGCCACGTAGGAGAAAGGCAGGGGAGATAAGGCCTGGATGACCGTATGCCAATATCTGGAGCAGTATAGCCTATATGAAGACACATAAATTGAAGATGTACACAGCTTAATGTTGCTTGGCTGCAGAGAATACAAGTGGCTAGGTGGGAGATCCTGTACTTAGCCTTGTATTTATGTGCTCAGCTGGGTGGAGTAGCGGTAATAGAGATGTGTTCATGACAATGAATGAGCAAGTCAAGTGCCATCAGGTGCGCTGAACGATTCTGGCCTTGAAAATATACTGTAGCACTCATATTTCAGACACACCCCATTGCGCCCCTGCCCCACCTCCCGTTGCCAGCACCTGAGTTTACGCTAAGACTGTTTTTTAGGCCGTTAAAAATATAGCCCAGAGAGAGTGGAGAGAGTATGAAGTCCTCCTTCCTTCCTCCACTCTCTTCCCTCCTCCACCTCCTCCCCTCCCTCCCCTCCCCTCCCCTCTCATGCCCTCTCCTCCACTGTCCCCAGGGCCAGGCTCTTTAATTGGGAATCAAAGCCAGGGGAGGCTGAGCTACTGGCTCTCTTACTACAGAGAGAGAGAGAGAGAGAGAGAGAGAGAGAGAGAGAGAGAGAGAGAGAGAGAGAGAGAGAGAGAGAGAGAGAGAGAGAGAGAGCGAGAGAGAGGGAGAGAGAGAGAGATCTAGGGCTGGGAGTCATGGACTGTAATTAGCACCCTCCTTACCCCAGGCTGAGCGCCCGCTGCAGGGCCAGCTTTGGTTAACAAGCTGCTTGAGCTTCAACAAGACAATCCTGGGAGAGTTCATTTTATGCTGTTACTTTTAGTTATTTTATGATGGACACCACTGATCAGAGATGAGATGTGTGAGGCCAAGTTTGAATGAACACATTTTTATTGGATACGGAGTTGCTGTACACACCGAAACAATTTACATTTAGTTGCTTTATAACTGTGTTGTAATTACTTGAGTAACAACAGTGTATGTTGTTACGTAGTAGTTTAGTTGAATTGATTTGTAATTGCATCGTGGAGTTGGGTGTTTTTATGTCATTACACAAGCAGAACATGTTGGATACACAAGTATATTCTACTTTTCTACTCGTAAATGCATAAGGTGTGACATGTAACTGCAAATGTGAAAATGTAATAGCAGCCAATGTGCAAACATCCATGTCGACAAACAAAACATACTAATGTTACATGACAATCTATCACAATGGTATCAGCAACACAGCGAGGAGGGGGGCTCATAGTGGAGAACTCATAAGGTTTCAACAAACAACAAACTGTAGCTCTCAATGATGCTAATCATATCGATATTCCTATTCATGTCTCTAACTCACTGATTGGCTTGCTTTGCTTGGGGGAAAAATGAGAATGAGATCACGGTCAGGACGATAGGTCTTTTTTTTTCTCCTTTGTCAAAGCAAAGAAAATAGACAGGAAATTAAACCCCAATCAAAAGCAAAGCCTTGACTCTGCGGTGCACCTCAGCTGAATGCTGACTCATTAATTAAGCCAAAGGATCAATGGTTTCTCCTTTCCATTCCGTGCAAACGGCTGAACTGTTGCTTACATTTGTTTGGAAACCCAGCCCCTCGAAGCAGCAATTCAATCACAGGATGGGGGTTAGAATACTATTAGGACATGATGTATTTAAGAGATTGATTCCTTCCAGCCCTCAGCATCACATTGTGGGATGAATGAGGGCTGGGCCCGGCTGGGGCCCGATGAAGGATCGTGTGTCTCCCCTCACAATGTTAGATGGTGTTAGAGTGTCTGAGTCTTCAATACTGTCTGCCTCAGCAACCATCTCCTCCCCGGTGGGGTGTCTTGTTGAACAGCTGCCAACTACATATGAAACACAGTGTTTAGATTAACTTTTGGGAGATTCTTTTTTTTTTCTATCTCTTTGAAATATGGTTTAGGGGAGGAGTTTTAGGGGGTGGCGGTCTGGGCCAGGAAAAAGTCCCTGTTGGATCGTTGTAGATGTCATCATTAGTTATTTCAGCTGCATAATGAATTCTAGTACTCTCCCGTCTATGTCAGATAACACCACAACATGAAAGCCTTTCCCACGCAGACAGAGATGGTACATAAGAGACCGTTTCTCCAGAAGCTGCCAGTCTCAGCCGAAGCTCTAATTAGACTTCTCTATCCCCACATATAGGTTAATTAGATCTAATGTGGTAGCTGACAGTTCCTCATTTATGTGTGAAGTCAACTCTGTTCACCGTGTGAATGTCACTGTCAGCAGCACGGTTACTTCTGTTTGCAAAGTGTCTGACTCCCCCATCCAACATATCAAAGACTGCTTAACTAAATCAAAGAAACTCTCTCACTTTTGTGATCGTGCTATATAAATACGTTTGATTGATGATCTTAACTGAGCTCCTGGTCTCCTGTTAAAAGGCACTGAATGTGTTTTTTAGGCTTTACTGAGTGCTACTTGGTCTGCTTGAGCTTATTGTTCAGGCCAAATCATTGTCTGCTATCATTGTGACGCTGGGTTTCCAAAAGTAGAGACTGAGGGATTGTTACCGCTAAACATATTTCTTTGTTTTAAAAAGCATTGCTGTGAGTTCAGCATATACATCATCAGTGACAGCAAAGTGATTTGCGGTTGTTTTTCAAAGCAGAAAAACATGTCAAAGAGAAATTTGGAAAAAAAAAAGAAGAAGGTGATTAAGAGTTTATGTTCGTCAGCGTGGCGGATTATCATCATCATTTGTCATCTATCTGTTTATCTCCTGAAGCTGCTAGCTATGCTTCAAAACTCTTGTAGAGGACATTCTGAAGAATAGTCTTACACCTTTCGATCCTGCCATAATTCCACTTATTTCTGTGACTATCAATATATATATATATATATATATATATACAAAATAAAATAAAATAAAAAATAAATAAAAAAACTGCACGATGAGCATCTGGTCTGCCTTCACACCTGCACCACCCAATAGAAGTACCCCCACTCTACAACTTCAGAAAACCCTATTGGGCTTTTGTAGTAGTTATCTAACAACAACAACAACAACAACAACAACAACAAAAAAACTTCTCTCCTTGGCAAACTCAAAACAAAGGCTTGGTGAGATGAAGGCCATTTAGAACCAAAGTAAAGAAATAGAGATGCCCCCTCAATAAAGGACCTAGCCTGACCCCATCTGCCCTCCTCTCCTGCCTGAATGATTGGAATCTCAAGCAAAGACACTGTGGCCAATCTGCAGAAAACAAGAGCTGAAAACCATTTCCTACATCTCTGAGCCAATGATCAGCCCTGATTTATGCTCCGAATAGGGGGCAGGGGGCAGTTCTTTGAGATGTAGAGGCCTCTCGCTCCCTTCCATTGTAAAACTCCCCCCCCTCAAAAGTGCCGCATAACGTAAAACATCTGTGCAGAGGAACAGCAGCGCGTCGTCTAGAGTGGAAGATGGAAACACAGGAAAGGAATGATCTTGGTGACACACGATCTGTCCTTGGGAGATTTAAGGACTTCACTCCCCAGTTTCATGCCTTTGGCACCTCAGCCCAGAGACATGACAGGAGTTTAGAACAGATAGCGGCGCTGAATTACAGCCCAGCAGTTCATCTGGGAAATGAGTCATTTTAAAGGACAACAGCCACCCACAGACAGAGAAACTTCACAGTGTTATTCAAGACTGCAGTCTCATAAAGTATGTAGGAGATAATTAGTCTAAAGATATATCCACAGTCTGTGTTAGTAAATGAATACCATTATATTGGTTAATATAACCATGGCTTACTGTGTGACTACCAGATCAATCATAGGCAGTTGGCCAGCCTTTGGAATCACCATATCCAAGACATATACAATGTGTACACTAGTATTTATCATTAGAGTACAATATCTTAGAGATGTGATGTGTATAGTCAGGTTAAATATGGCCATGTAAGTGTTCCTGTGTGTTTAAATATGTTATTTATACCTATTCATTGTACACATACACTGTCGAGTAGACTTCAACGAGAACAGAGCTGGATGTGAGGTAACATTAAAAGAAGAAGAGCTTTGTTGCACTGGCTGGAACAGAATTAATTATTTGGCAACAAAAGAGTTTGAGTGAGGACTTCTGAGAGAAGACAGAACATTTTATATAAATATGAGACAAAACAAAAATACTTTTTTGTTGGGTAAATCATTAAAATGCAGTGGGAGTTCTGGACTGAACAAAACCAATAAATTCAGCTAATTTGTTCCTGTAATGCGTTGTCTTGAGGAAAGTCAGTCAAGCTGCTAATCAGATATGACACAACAAATAACACTGGATAATTATGATTTCCAATGTAATTTCATGGCTACGCTATTTAGAAAAGTGTTTCTAACTCAAAATGACAGCAAAGAAATTATTGCACCACAGACTAACCCCTATCCTCAATTAAGTTGCACTGCTTTAAATCTCACTGTGACCACAAAGTGTTAGACAAATAAATACTGTTGCAATGCTGCTAGAATGTTAGTGGGTAAATTACGGTAACTCCTCTGAATAGAAGTTTCGGTAAAGGCCCGAGTATAACGATGAAGATAAGGGCTCAAAATTAGTTTTCACACACCGTGACACTGTGCATTACTTAAATCTACACCTGAGACGTCATTCAAAACTAGTGAAATGGTGAAGGCTTTGCACCAGGTTGAATGTTGCCCCACTGCAATCTGATGTATCTTAACTCTAGCTGTTGCATTCTAAAATAGTATTGTCACTTCCTGCTGGGATTCTCATATGCATAACGGTTGAGATTAATTGACACGCGTCCCCTGTACCGTTGTCATCTAAAGTAATAAGGCTCAGGATTAAAACAGTCTTGTTCTCCCTGCCCAAGACGAACATTTTATGCAAAACACAAGCTATTATGGAGATGCAAATAGGATCCTCTGGACATTTTGCATGCAAGCATCTGCCAAGAAGCACATTTTTAATTTCTCATGAACTGATAACAACTTGGCATCAGAGGACCATTAGCAAATGCAAATGACTCTTCCCCAGTTTGAGTCTGGCAATCGTCGCTGTCATAATTAACTGACCAGAAGCCATCCTCCGCACGTCTCCTCTAGGACTAAACAGACTGGGGGGACTGTCACTTCTGCACACCTTGATATTGTCATTTGTCAAAGCCTTCTGGAAGAGGCACTCTAATAATTACACATTTCATCAGCAACCTCCTGTGATACTTCTCAATAGGGAAGAACCTAGCCCTACTGCAACTCCCACATAGATCATCTCAAATGGAAGCTAATGCTAAAACGTTTGAGTTAATATGGATTTGAATGAAGGCTGTTGTCAGGAAAACTGTTACAGATTTATTTTTCTACTCTTCCATTTTAGATTAAAGTGTGTGTGTGTGTGTGTGTGTGTGTGTAAATGTTGTATGTCAAACGTATTAACTCAAAGTGTATACCCTAGTGGCACAATGACACAAAACTGACATTTTTATAAATTGAACAAAATAGTCCAGCAACATCAATCTCTCATCTCCCATCTCCAGAACATATTGCTCCCTTGTTCTGTTATGTCAGCAGAACTATTACCGTAGGACATGAGCACAGGGTTTACCAGGTTCGGGAGGTGTTGACTGATGCTAGTGGAGCTCTGAATGTACACAGCCCCAGATGTAGATGTGGGGAGAGTGAACGTCAGGTTGAGAGGTTGTATTGGTAAATAATGCATGAGGAGAAAATTCTCCTACACGGTTTAGTGCCCTGCTTCCCCCGTCGCCATGGGGATATTTGAAAAGCTAAATGCCAGTAGGCGCAGCATTGAACACAGTCCCCCCGCCCCCCCGCCCGGCCCCCACAGTGCACCATGGAGGGACATCTCTGGGCTCTGTGGGAGGGCAACAAGGTTTAGAAGCATTGGTGGTGAATCACACAGGGAGGAGCAGTGCAACTACATTTTGGGTCCTGGGGACTTCTATGTTGCCATGCACTTGACACTGGCGAGTCCATCATTGTTAACAGGAAGTTGTTCTCAGTGAATGTACTTGGTTGAATTATAGTGGAACAAAATACGGAGCAATATGCAGGAGCAGCCACAGATAGTGGCTGATACATGCAAGAGGTCGACATTTTTCATCAGCACTCTCACGATTGAACTCAACTATGCTGATATTTTTCACAGGCCAGACAGGTTAACTACTGTACACCAATCAGAGTTACCTGCAACTTTTAAGTAACATGTGTGGTTTTGGTTGACTGTCTTGAATTCTCCTGTTCATTTCAAAACCTCACCTTATCCAAATGTGTTTTGGGGATAAAGTGAACTGAGCAAAGTTAGCTCCCTTTTATCAACCACAGAGCCTTAGCAGCACCTACCTACATATACATTGATAATCCCACAACAATAATGATAATCATCATCATCATCATCATCATCATCAAAGAGTACTACAGAGACTTACAAAAGACCATACTTGCGAATATAATCATTTATTTACTCTTAAGTGATGCAAGAAATGTACAAGTATTTTCTCTCAAGGTATAAATTTGTTTTCTTAAATAAGCAGTTTCAATTCATGTTCATGTGAATGCATTAATCATTTCTTACAAACCCTGAACATAATAAATCCCTTAGAACCAACAAACACCAACAAAAGGAAATAACAATAGTTAGCAATACCAATCCAGCAGATTGCAACCTGACTCGAGAAGTTCCCAGAAGTTCAAATAGTATTGCTTGACATTTTGCCTTTATAAAAAGAGTATTTCAATTTCAAAATGACACAAAATAAGTATTGTTCTGAAATTATATATAGATATGTACATAAAAAAAAAAAAAAGTTTAGTTGAAAAGGCCTTGGTTGAAGCTATTGGTTAGGTATCAAGGTATGACATTGTGCATTGGGTCTGTTGAGAGCTTTTGAAGCAGTCTGATGGCTGGCTGTCGTCTCTGAAGGATCTTCAGCATTTTGGAACCTGCCTCCGGTGCAAAGGACACTATGGAAACAAACAAGAGGAGGTGTGTTAGGACTAATGTAATTCAACAAGATGGTTGTTGTTTATTTTGATCTCTTTGAGCTTAGCATCAGACTAATCTTACACGATTACGAGAAAACACTCGTTGACAGACAAGAAGAAGAATAAACAGAAGGAGAAACCAACATTTCTGGTTCAGTTTCTGGGTCAAATTCACTCAGTGACCTACATACATGCTCAAGAGTCTCAGCTCAAAAACAGGTAAACAAAGTGATGGAAAACATGTAGATCCTTTCCTCTTGCTCTTCAAAAACAATGAAGTGCATATGGAAAAAAAACAAGATCAGTGAAAATCAATAGGAGTCTTCCAGGAAGATTCCTTGAACATGAGGGTGGATGATGCTGGCGCGAGCTGAACTCTCTGTGATCCTACCCAGTGTGGGTGAGGGGGCAGAGGGGCTCTCTCCAGGGTGTCTAGGAGTGGTTGTGTACGTGTGTTTGCATATGCGTGTGTATATGTGTGTGTGTGTGTGTGTGTGTGTGTGTGTCTGTGTGTATGATTATGCGTGTGTATATATGTGTGTGTGTGTGTGTGTGTGTGTGTGTGTGTGTGTGTGCGTGCGTGCGTGCATGTCTGTGTGTGCGGAGGCCGACCAGCAGACGGTTTGGGCTCAAGGAGAGAGTGAGCATCAGGCCTCTCAGAGAGTTACAGAACAGCGGCCGCTCACAGCAAAGCAAGCCGAGGCATGCTGGTCCATTAGACTCAAGGCCCAGGGGAGGCCTAGGCTGAGCAGCATGGGAACACCACAACATGGCTGAGGCTGGACTGTGTTGACTGGTGGAAAGAATCCATACAGATTCAGTACATTACTGTGCACACTGTACACAGGTTATGTTCGATTTGAATTTATGAAGAAAATGTCATGCCTCAACTTCGTTTTATTCAATTTAGTCTATTCAAGGCTAGTTAAGAACATGCGATGATTCCAGCGACACGACCTTCGTATTATTTGGGAGTTGTGCAAAATAATGTACACGTGTTGTTTTCGTGCTCATTTGTGGAATACAAATCATCTCATAAACAGAAAAAAAAAAGTCATCAAAAAAGCAATCAACACATCCACCTAGGTAACACTCCACATTTGTATAAACACTGTACAATACATAAGTGACTGGATTGTGGCAGATCACACTCCCACTGCTATTGACTATGCAAAAATGCGAATTGAGTCTGTAGTGCCTCTAGAGATCCTCGAAAACAGCAAAACCGATGGCAATGTTTACAGACAGACCAGCACAATTGGCCACAATCAATCTAAAAGCGGTAGTGATTTGCATGGTAGTGATTTGCATCTCCATTAGTGAAAGCCTGTTCACTTAAAACCAAGTAAGATTACAAATGTAATTAGGACAAACCGGCCCACTATGAAAGTTTTTGCCTACAGGGCTGGCGTTAATTATACATACTTAAGCAATATTCGACTGGGAGAGGGAAAACAATATATAGGACTGATTACTTATGGAATCAAATATTAACACATGCTCCCCCACTGGAACACAGACATGAACATGTTGGATGGAAGACTTGACTGTGGTTTACTGCAGACCCTAAATTATTTTCAGTAATAATACATTAGCCTAACTTTTAACACACACGCACGCGCACGCGCACGCGCACACACACAGCCTTTTATTTTCCTATAAACTAGTGTTGATGTTGCAATGCTCAGAGGGTAGATGATATATCCACACAGATGCTCTGACGTAATGTCATCATCCTCTGTGACACAAACCACCAGGCGGAGGGGAGAGTTTGTATGCTGTCCACACTCATACTGGGCTATGACCAGAGAGAGAGAGAGGTAGAGGGAGAGAATGGGCAAGAGAGTTGGAGAGGATGAGAGAAACAGATAGAGGGAGAAAGAAGAGTTAGTGAGTAAATGAGTGGGAGAGAGAGGGAGACAAATAGAGAGAGAGAGAGAGAGAGAGAGAGAGAGAGAGAGAGAGAGAGAGAGAGAGAGAGAGAGAGAGAGAGAGATACTCCTTTGTTTATTTGTTTTGGAACACTGAAAGGCAGAGGCACGACATTCCGAAAAACAGATTTTGGGAAATAATTATTTATTTATTCCCCCTGTGTCTTCAAATAATATCAAAACGATGTTAATTGCTCTGTAATTATTAGTGATGCATTCAAATTTCTAATAATCTAATAACTAATGGTATTCTCTCTTCACAAAATCAGAGAGGCCAAAGCAGAACAAAGTCTGAGAGAGGCATATTTAATTCCTAAACCCTCCACCCTTATCAGCCGTTTAAACGACTTTGAACCATCTAATGCCCCATGTCTAAACATGCACTAATTAACATCTGCAAAAAAAAAAAAACGCACTTAGCCACCAATAAGCCCTTGCAGCTATTAGCGAGGTAGACCATTCATAAAAAACATGATTATGTGAGAAACGATCACTCCCGCCCCCCCCCCCCCCCCCCCTTTATCAGACTGCTGATGTAGAGTTGTGGTTTTGTTTGGAGGGGGGGAGGGGATGTGCATGAGGAATCTACACACACAGACGCAGACGCAGACGCAGACGCAGACACACACACACACACAGACACAGACACAGACACAGACACAGACACAGACACACACACACACACACACACACACACACACACACACACAGCAGCCATTTATACATGTCATTGTAGTCTAATGTCTAATTGGTGGATGGGATGTTTTGTCTAACTAACTCTACAGCGGATAATCAACTCCATCCCATAATGACAGGGTATTGCAGGGGATAGCGGGCGCCCTGGCTGCTGGCAGGTTGTCAGGCAGTGGCAACAGTGGCGGCGGCAACGTCAATGCCAGTACAATCTGGTGAGAGGAGATACGGCCGAGAGGCGTGTACCTTCAGGTTAGCGCTCCCCTCCCCTCCATCTCCGCTGCCTCATCTCATTCGCTGCTCAGCCTGAACAGCCAATCGTGTGACATGAAATCCTTCCACTCAGATTGCTGGCCTGTCTGTCCTGCTTGTCCTGTCGCTTCCTTGATTAGCTTGACATGGGATTAAAAACCCATAATCTCTGGGAGATTATGATACTAAATCATACACAATGGTGCTCTCCTTTTCATTTCTCATTTCCCTTCCTGGTTTCAAAATAGCTATTTATCAAACCAGGCAGAGAGCCACCTGTTATTTCCAGCCTGGTTAGTTCCCCTTTCCGAGAGAATGATGAGGTGCATAGGGGTAGTATTCATCATGTTAGAAGGGCCAACATTGGGTTTGCCTGTAGGAGAGAGGGCACTTTAGAGCAATCGGCTTGTTTAAAACCCCAGCCCGGAAGCACAACTGCTTGAACTATGGGTGACCGGTTCCATAAATTCAGCTAGGGGTCCGCACAGCTGCTGCAATAGGTCCAGGGGGGGCCATAAAGCTATAGTTTCACCACTGTAATAATACAGTCACCGAACACTTTATTAGAAACACCTGTACACCTTCTCATTCATGTGTGGTGTCATGGTGTGGGGAATGTTTTCTTGGCACACTTAATGGCCCATTAATATCAATCAATCATCGTTTGAATGCCACAGCCTATTTGAGTATTGTTGCTGACCATGTGCATCCCCTTCATGGCCACAATTTACCCATCTTCTAATGGCTACTTCCAGCATGATAATGCACCATGTCACAAAGCAAGTCATGTCAAACTGGATTCATGAACATGACAATGAGTTCAGTGTTCTTCAGTGGCCTTCCCAGTCACCGGATCTGAATCCAATAGAACACCTTTGAGATGTGGTACAACAGGAGATTAACAGCTTGAAAGTGCACCTGAAAAATCAGCAGGAATTGCGTGATGCAATCATGTCATCATGGACCAGAATCTCAAAGGAATGTTTCTAATATCTTATGGAATCAACGCCATGAAGAATTGCAAAGTGAGGCCCTACCCAGTATTAGTAAAGTGTTTCTAATAAAGTCACTCACAGCCACTTTACTACTTGAACTATCTATTTTATTACTAGTTGTATTGCTAATTGTATCCTGTCTTATTTGTCACTTATGTCCTGTATTATTGTTATGTTTTTTATCTTGAATTATGCCTATTAAGAATTGTGTTCTCTTACACTTATGTGATGTGACGTAACAATCAAACTTGAAACGCATGCTCGCACACACGATTCACTAGCATGACCAACAACTAGTATGACCACTCTCCATTCACCATTCACGTTTAAGTACCCCCCCCCCCCCCCCCCCCCACACACACACACACACACACACACACACACACACACACACACACACACTTCACTAGTAAGGTCAATAACCAGTGTGGCGGCCACTTACATTCCCACCACATGGTATTTCATGCATTTAGAATCTCCTTGAATTAATCACTTCTCTATGCAGTGAGTTCCATTAGGTAAATCTACATAAATCTGCATAAATGATCAATATTCATCCTGAAAGAAAAGACTAGGAAAAAGCAGCCTTATCGTTCAGCTGTAAGGATACATCACAGTAATGTATTAGACACACACATTTATCTTGGAAACCGTTATCTGGCAGTGTAGAATTAATTCAAATACTATTCACTTTGCTGACACCTGGTCATTTGTATTCAAATTATGCTTGTATTAAATTGTGTGTTTTACTCTGGTCTCTGCATTCAAATCACAAGCCTGAAAGTCATCAGAATTAAGAACATGTTCACGAATAAAGTAATTACGAAACTGCTCATATACAAATATTTATTCCTGAGCATCAACCTGTTGGGCGATGAATAAAACACAAACTAGATGATCCAGATGATCTAAAATGGTGAAAACTATTATTAAGGGGAGGGGAAAAAGGATATCTCGGTCAATGTAACTCCCCCACACATCTGCATCAGTGGTTTTCAATCACCACACACAAGAAGGAGACATCAGCATTCATGAGGAACCTTAGGCATTTTTAATGTAGCCTCTAATATGCTTTCAAAATGGAGCCTGTGCTAGTCAGCCATGGAAGACATGCTAGAGTTAAAACACGAAATGGCCCCTTTAGTCTGGTGCTTGGTGAAATGAGAGGGTAGGAGGACACACAGGAAGGCAATATGAACTACTAATTTCCTTTAAAGATTCATTACAAGCAGATAAAAAATAAAAAAAAAGAGTGAATCTTGAGCAAAGCGGCGAGCCGGAGAGGATACGGCTGTCTGGGATGACCCTTGACCTCTCAGTCATCTAAGCAGGGCTCGGAACCATGGAGAGATGAGGATTTGAATATTTAATGCCTGCCGTCGTTTCTGCGGTTATTCTGCCTGAGATAACACCGGTTGGCCAACAAAGCTAGCTTTTAGCTAGAGTGAAGGACCATGGGAAGTACACGTCAACACCACACCCTCTCGAGGAAAAGGTTCACTCAGCCGTGAGTACACACAAGAAGGTTAGTAGAACAAGGACCTACAACTACTTTGCCGTCTGTAATTTGTCTGGCACTGAATCATGCCAACAGCCAGATGCTCCGGGCACTAGAGAGGTATAGGACGATAATTCCACATTGTTGTACTCAACACTAGAGGATGTATATTTAGAGTTCTACACTAGTGCTTAAAGTAGGTCATGTATTGCCCTTAGCCCACTCATCACGCAGTCTGTTAAACACTCCCTTCCTGTCTGGTAGCGTCCCACCTGCAATCGAAAAAACTGCAGTCGTCATGCCCCACCTCAAGAAGCCAAACCTTGACAATACTTGAGGTATTGGCTGACTACAGGCCAATCTCTAACATCCCTTTCCTATAAAAGGTCCTGCAAAAAAAGTGGTTGCTACTGTACACAGCTCTAGCACCGTCTGAACGCCACTAGCCGGGGTCATTAAGGTCGCCAATGGCCTGCTGATGTTGGCTCTCCTATTACAGAAACAGTAAGTGACATTTTTTCCGAGAGCGAAATCTGTTGTGGTATTTAAAAATGGCGGTTAGCGATGAAATCTATGAACATGGGATGACGATTTCCATTGACCAATCAACGGTGTGCACCGTCACACGTCACACGCAGCCTGGCAAAAAAGTACCTTTCGCTCCAATAGTTCCTGGTCGAGAAGGGTAGCTAAAACGGCCCGGATCGGCTCGCTCCGGCTCAGCTCGGTTGGCAATGGAGAAAGGAAAATAAACCCGGCCAGCCCTGTAGTGGAAAAGCGCCACAAGTCTCCTAATCCCCCCAGGATTTTAGTGCAGCCTTTGATCGCTCCATTTTCCTAGAGTGCCTCAAGACCACCGTCGGACTCTCAGGGTAAGCTTTGAGCTGGTTTTGTTCCTGATAGGGTTGGACGGTTTCCAAAACCGCGGTTTTCCGGTTAACTGCGGGATTCAAAATGACATCGTTGTAGGGCTTTGACAGAGCCGCCAATTTCAAATGACGGAGCCCTATACTATACTACTACAATACATTCATGTCGAACACCGTGAAAACACCAGAAGCACAGTCGCAACACAACTAGGCTACTTCATAGTTTCACGAATATAAATGGAGAGACACACTTTAGTAGGCTACACCGTACATAACAATACATGGAACACATGAAATACATGAAACACTTAACATACCTAGCTCCGTTGATCGAGGGTGCAAGAAAGATCTATGAAGAACAACATCTTGGAACAGCGTCTTAATTGAATGAACTGCTTTCTCATTAGCTTTGTTCTTACACAAAGTTTCAACTGCTGCTCAAGGTATTTCAGTTTTCGAATACTGCTCAATAATTACTGAAATATTTGACTTAGAATTATGCAGTGAACATACTTCAAGCTTTTCATAAAAAACACACGCCTCTTTTTCATTAAATCAACGTGACTCTGACTCGTCTTGAACTGTCGTTAATCTATCATCAAAGAAAACGCTCTAAAAATAAAAGTACCCATGGTAGAGCTGTCAAAATATAGAGCTTACAAAATAAATGTAGTGATACTGATAAATACAGCGTTACATTTGCAGTCACTTAATGATCGAGTATCCTTCTGAGAAGCGGTGACATGACACGCGATTATGATTGCTTCTAAATAGTATTTTTTGACAGGTTATTTATTTGACTTTTTTTTTTTTTTTACTAAACGTTCTGTCATCACTTTCAATAGCGTCTTCAACCACAGAAAGTGGCACTGGACAAACACTCTTCAGGCGTTTATTATATATAGCAATTTATGACAGTATTGACCAAAAAACATGCAATTTTCTAAACATCAGTGGAAAGCAGCTGGCTTTGGATTTTGACAATTTGATTTTATTGACAGGCCGGCGACAGTAGGCAGTCATCTCTCGTTCTGCTCGCTCCTGTTCCCCTGCTTCATGCAAAACCTTCGACAGCCTTGTCCAGATTTGCTGGCTTGCTTTTGTCATTCGTTCAGAACCCGAAATGCTTCCAAATTGCAGCAGTTGCTTTTTTTTAGGGACCAAGCTTGTCAGAGACCCCGGTTTTCGGTTTAACCGTAAAAAACGTCCAACCCTAGTTCCTAACACTAAGAGGATGCAGGTTGCTCCCCCACCTGGTCATCGGTCATGTGCCACAAGGATTAATCCTACCAACCATCCTGTACCCGTCCTCTACCTGTTTCCACTCGGCCATGTGATCCGCAGACATGGAATTCCCTTCCACTGTTATGTGGAGGACCCTCAACTTAACACCCCAAATCCATATGTAGCCACTGCACACCCCAACACCTTCACTGCAAAAGTGAAAAATGTCTTGTCTAGAATATCTTAAAATCAAGGCAATATATGCTTGTTTTTTAGCTGACAAGATATTTCTTCTTTCTAGGCAGTTTTTTTTAATCTTCTAAGAGCATTTTACTTGTTTCAAGCTTTATGTCCTTAATTAGTTATCTTAATAAGATATTATAACTTTATTTATTGAGGTTGTATTACTGGTTCTGAGTTCACTGAGTTCACTGCTTGAAACTAAAATTACCAGAATTATAAAGCTGTTTGATCAACACTGACAAGTACAAAACTACTTTCAGAATGTCTTATCTCAAGCATCTTATCCTTTTCATCTCTTCACATATTAAGAACAGATAATGACCAAATGGAATGGAATTGTTTTATTGTAAATCTTATACACAGCACAGACATCATGTAGACAAAATACAATACAGAACAAAGACAGCACACTTTTCATATCTGGGGAACACAGGAGTCATTTGAACTGTTGTACAATTCTGTTACATCCCCAAGATGGTATTTGACTTGTACATACGTTTGGCTCTTGTTGATAATTGTGTATTTTTTATTTTTATTTTTAAAAAGTGAAATTCAAGTGAAAAGTAAAGTACTTTAACGTGCTTTGTTTTCTTCTTGAGAGCTAACCTTTTGCAGTGTTCCTTGAGGAGATAAATGCCTGGGTGAAAATCAATTGTCTGCAACTTAACCGCAGCAAAACAAAAAAAGCCCTACTCATAAGTACCCCCCCCCCCCCCACACACACACACACACACACAAACACACACAAACACACACACACACCAGGTCCAGCACTCTTATAACCCACCTCACGATCTCTGTTCAGAACATCTCTCTCTCTTTGGGTCAATCTCAAACCTGTGCATAAAGTTGGGTCCTTCCCTCGAGTGTTTGATGTCTACCTCAAAAACATCTACAAAACTTCATTCCCATCACCTGAGAAATAGGCCTATTGCAACCCTGTACAACCCTGTACAACGCTGTACATTGCAACCCTGTACAACCCTGTACATTGCAACCCTGTACAACGCTGTACATTGCAACCCTGTACAACGCTGTACATTGCAACCCTGTACAACGCTGTACATTACAACCCTGTACATTGCAACCGTGTACAACCCTGTACATTGCAACCCTGTACAACCTTGTACATTTGCAACCCTGTACAACCCTGTACAAAAACCTGTTACACAGCCGGATGCAGAAAAGCAAATTCACACCTTCACACGGTCTCCTCGAGGCTGGAGGACCGTAACCCACTCTTTCAAAAGGTATCCCCAGCAAGAGCGTACAAAAGCTCCAATACTTCCAGAACGGCACTGCCACAATCCTGATGAGAGGGCAGAAGCATCACATCACACCTGCTCTGAAGTCCCTGCACTCGGTCAACTACAGAACAGATCATTAATTGCCGCCAGCCTTTCAAGTCAAGGCAAGTCAAGGCAGCCCGGTGTCGGCGGAGGGTGGCAAGCATCATCAAGGATACCTCGCCCCCCTGCCATGGACTGTTTGATCCCTTACCATCTAATAGACTCAGGGAGTACAGGATCCTCAGGTCCCGTACCAGCAGGCGAACAGAGCAGCTTCTTTCACAGAGCTGTCACTCTGATAACAATCCCCCTCTGATAAACAATCCCGCAGGCTGAGGTCTCTGCTTGGAGGGGGGGGAGGGGGCGCACCTTCTGCTCTGCCACTCCCCCGCCCTCTGCACGGGC
Source organism: Nansenia antarctica (assembly GCF_963989245.1). NCBI lineage: Eukaryota > Metazoa > Chordata > Actinopteri > Argentiniformes > Microstomatidae > Nansenia > Nansenia antarctica. Next base: position 67,419,824 of record NC_137689.1, on the reverse strand, counting down.
TTCCGGAGGAACACAGTGAGACAGCCCAGAAGCTCTCTCTTCCTTCAAATCAAGCCTACAAAGTCAACTCTTAGACAGGCCTTCCTATAAGACCTCTTTTGGGGGGGGGGTTTGTATTGCTCTTTATGTATGTAAAAAATATAGCATTTTTTTTTATTGTTAGTATTATTATTATTGCCAGTGGTGCTCATCAGTAGTAAGATATGTCGACAGCCCCTCTGGCCCTCACCTTGTCCAGGGCTCCTATGCAGCCTTGCCCTCCATGTCCTGGGTGGATTCGGCGGCCCGCGCCAACCCGTCGGCCATCAACGCGTCCTCCAGACACCTGCGCGCCTGGAATACCTTAAGCTCCTGTTCCCTGTGGAATAGACACAAGCACATGAGAGAGGGGACTAAATCAAATCAAATCACATTTTATTTGTATAGCGCATTTCTTACAAGATGCAACTCAATGCGCTTCATATACTGACAGAGCAAAAGTAAAAACCTGTACACTGTGTAGCCAGGAAAATTCCCTTGCAGCCCTCTACTCATAGAGCGACTACTAACCAGTTTGCCTACCAGCACTACATAAGTGTCTGGGGAGTGTGTGTGTGTGTGTGTGTGTGTGTGTGTGTGTGTGTGTGTGTGTGTGTGTGTGTGTGCATGTGCGTGTGCGTGTGTGAGCGCGTGTGCGCGTGTGCGTGTGTGTGTGTGCGCGTGCGTGTGTGAGTGCGAGCGTGTGTGTGCGCGAAAAAGAGAGTGTCCTGGTCCTGACATTTGTTACTTAGGACCCCATAATAGCTTGAGCCGGCACTGTCGACATCCGCCAGAACCAGTGGGCTAATTATAGGTGTGTTCATTAAGGGCCTCTGCTCTCACTGCAATTAGAGGTTAAGGAAGTCGAGGCCAGAACAAAAACACAGCGCCCGGCAGCGCCAAGCCTCGGGTTCCCCCCCCTCCCTTGTTTGTGTTCACCCTCATTCTGAGCACACTCCACCTAATGGGTCATTATCTAACATACTCATGCTCCACAGTAGTACAGGCAGCCGCATCCCTGTGCCGGGGAATAGAGATGACTCCGGCTGAATTCCAAATCGGCCCCTAGCCCCTCAACAAGTCTCACCCACTCTCTAGGACCTGAGATGATTAGTTGCTCCAGCTTTGTTCGCTGATAGCCGCATTATCGCCATGTTGCTTACCCTTCGGATCCTCTCAGATCTACAGGAGTGGGTGGATGTTTAGGGGAAAGGAAGGTGTGGATTTGGTATTCAGCACACTGACACAGCTCCAACCAGAAGCTACAGTCATACACATACCTAGACACCCGGCTTTGGGTCTTGAGGTCCTATATTTTGACATCGATGGTCAACCAGGGCATCAGCGGCTGTCTGTCTACACCATTGTCCCTTGTCCCTCCATTGTCCACTGTCCCTAGATTTATGTTCATTTATGGAGAAAACTCCTAGCAATCGATTCTGTCGGATTTCGAAAAATGTGTGTGTACCCTCCGATAGGGACAAATGACAATCTAGCGTTTGTCCGCATTATCAGATAATGAAACAAGAGACGATATCAAGCAGATCTAATGGAATTGTGTTTATCTGGATTATAATGCTATTGGGAATACAAGATTTTCTTTACCCTTATAAGAGGCGTAGCAGAAAAGGAACGTATTTGAGATAGGGCAGGCTACTGTGCGATGTGTGTGTGTGTGTGTGTGTGTGTGTGTGTGTGTGTGTGTGTGTGTGTGTGTGTATGTGTGTGTGTGTGTGTGTGTATTTTTGTTTTATTCTATGGATGTGAAGAGGGAGAGAAAAGGAGGGATGGAAGCGATCTATTCCACTCCCTCTCCCCTAATAACCCTGAGCTGGCCAGCTGAGCTTTAATGCATTTTCCAGTTGATAAGCCTCAATGCACTGGGACAGGCAGGGGAGAGAGGATGAGACACACACACACACACTCACACACTCGCAGACACACTCGCAAACACACTCGCAGACACACTCGCAGACACACTCGCACACACACCTTAAAATAAAGACTGTTTGGCTTTACATGCCATCATGAATGTGTACACACTGCCATCTAGTGGTTGAATACTGCACCAATCTGAATTGCCAGTGTGACTTGAATGGGCGACTGACATGAGGCGACTGACAGAAACCTTCAGGTGACACCAGAATAAATCGTTTCTGACAGCCTTAATCCTGACTTTTACTTCCGCGTCACCTCACATTCCTGTTCTCGCCAAATATGTGTTCCCATGCCCCAGAATGCATCACACCACTCATCCAGGCCTTACCCATCAATCTTCACCACAACTCAAAGTAGAAGACACTGTGATTGCTAGGGCAATGTTGGATCAGTCTCTCCTCACTACATACACAGTCATTTAAAAAAATACAAATCTATTTTTGAGAAGCAATTTGGGATAAAATATTGTGAAGGACTCTCTTGGCGATAGAAAACACAACCATAATGAATCTCAACCTGTGGTGAGTGAGCTTTAATGCAGCATGCTTCATCTTCCCTTATGATAAACCCCCTGTTCACCTCAACAATCATGGCTCCTGCTGAATTTTTCAGAGACAGTCACAAATTGCTAGCTATCAAGGGTCTGGAAACGCTCACGAGGCTAAGCTATTGCCAATAACGATACCTCCTCAAAAGAGGCAGAGCACAGACCACAATGTAGTGGATGATAACCGGTGGGGGAGAGGCAGTAAAAATAAATAAAAAAAGAAATAAAAAAAAGACATAGCATGTTTAACTGGGCAGAAAACGACAATTCAAATGCTGGACGTGACCAGAATTACCGCCAGTAGACCATACTGCTCAAACCACCATTGGAGGCATTTAACATGCTTGTAACTTGTGCCAATTGTCAGCAACACATCAAATGAAACTAGGGTCTTCTTTCCCTGACTCTCCCTCCCTCCCTCCCTCCCTCCATCCCTCCCTCCTCCTCCTCCCGCTTAACATGTTTACCCTGTTTACCTCCCTTCCATCCAGGCTTCGCTCTTTTTTACTCAGCCTCCTACCGCCCCAACACCACTCTCCCGCTCACTCTCCTGCTGGGCTTTTCAAGTCACGGGTATCGAAAGGTCCATTTCCCTGTGGCTGCCAGCAAATGGCCCTAGTAAGTGCTCATTTCTCTGTCTTCAAAGCTCCCAGTGGTGAACGGCACGGCACAGAGGAGAGAGATAAAGAGAGAGCAGGAAATACTTTTTTGTATGCGCTTCAGCTCGGCCCAATTAAATGCAGCGGAGGTAATGTCTATTTGAACAGGAGGTTTCCAGAAGCGGACTAGTCAACAATCCATTAAGCCGGTCTCTGGCTTGAGAACACGGCCGGCCGACCGGCGTGGCACGAATGCTTAATGCCTGATAATGACATACTTTTTCAAGTGCTACTCCAGCCCACATATGTTCAATTGTCAGTACGCCGCTCTACTTTTGCAGATGGCCAAACGGTAACTGTAGGGGGCTATTATGGTGATGCAGGCCCGTGTACAGACGATAGACTCTGGCGGTTCTGGCCCGATCGGAGGGATTGGAGGGTGTCGTAACGAAGAGGTGGCGCGACGAGAATCAACTGTGGCTAAAAAAACACGCTGGAAGTGGCCCAGCGATATCCGTGGCGTGGATACGGGTGTGTACGCGCGGAGAGAAAGGCAGAACGAGGCCCCTCTCCCAAGTTTGGAAATGGAGCTTCGCTGGCTCGCTGTGAAGCTCTGGAACCATGCTGAGTAAGGGTCATTGCTTTAGTTAGTCTGAGGTCACACTGGCTGTTTTCAATAAGACCCACCCGACCTGACACACACAGAGATACACACACACACACACACACACACACACACACACACACACACTGACTGTTTTCAATAAGACCCACCCGACCTGACACACACAGAGATACACACACACACACACACACAAAACAGACAGCCGCTCTCACTTGATGTCTTCATCTGTGACGACGAAGGCTTTGCAGAGGGGCTGCGACGTGTTGAGCCAGATGGCGGGGTTCTTCTCGGCCGCCGTGGACGTCTGGCCGGTGATAGGGGCGGAGCTCATGTGAAGGGCGCTGGCGATGGCTGAGAGGAGCGTCTCGTCCGTGGTGTCAGGACTCACGCCTGGAACGGGATAACAACCACAGACAGGCTCAGCAGCGAGCCTCATACTCTACTATGACATACACGACTAGTGCGGTGGACTACATTACCCATAATGCTGTTACACATCTGTGGAACATACCCGGTCTGAGAAAAGATTTAGGCTAGGTCCATGGCATGTACGCCTTCTTATTAAAACACGCATCTCGGTTAGGTCTATTATCTTTGCTGTCGACTTTACGAACATAAAATGAAATATAAACCCTTATTTTTCCAGGGAAGTTCACTAACAAAAGATTCTCATTTGCATTCAAATACGACGTCCCATATAGTCATGCACCTGGAGTGCAATCCTACAGTAATGCAGTCTCAATGTGGCATTGCCTTTATTTTACTGGTATTAAACAGGTACTGTCATATAATCAATCATATAATGTGTTGATGATACAATGAAAACATTTACATATGCCATAATGATGGAAAAACAGATGTTCTCTCATAGAACACAGATAGCCTCCCTGCTGCACTTACTTTGTAAACCTTTGGGGAGTTCCATGGTCCGGAGGACCTCTTCTGTGATGTCTGACGACCGCAGGCCTTTCAACCTCTTCTCCCAGAAGAGCTGCAGAAAGCGAGGGATGGCACAGTCAGAAAAGAGGAGAGGACTCCGAACGATAGAATTGTAGTACTGAGCTTTTTCTTTTCAGTCCACCATATGGTCTCAAAATATCATTACTTTACAAGGTTAACAAGCTTCATAGCTCAAAACGCATCATCATAAAACCTTTCCAGGAAGTAGGCTAAAGATAGGCCTGCTTTTGGTGGATAGAATATTCTGATGGTCATATGAGCATTTATTTTATTTTTTATTTAATTTTTTAATGCCCCACAAAGGAGACAATAACAGTGACTTTTTCCCCATTTTGTTGTGTTATACACTAAAATTTAAATGGATTTTAAAATTTGGCATTAATCCACACAGAATACCCCATAATGACAAAGCAAATTATTCAAATTGAAATATAGAAAGTATTCAGACCCTTTGTAGTAAAACCGCAAACACATTTCCAGCCACTTTCTTTGCTGTATCACTTGAATTTACTGTTGCAAACACAATTATGGATATGAGATAGATTCTTTTCTATTAAGAATTTTCTTTTTGGCCACTCGGTTTTAGACCAATTTTGTAGTGTGACTGAGATGATGTTGTCCCATCGACTATGCTTTTTCATCTCCGCCATTCAACTTTGTCAGTCTCCCCAGGCCTCAGGGTCACATTCTTGACCAGTTTTTTCCTCTTCATTTGCTCAGTTTGGAATGACAACCTGATCCACACAGTGTGTAACTGATTCCTATGCAAAATTACATTTGTGACATAGCAAAGGGTCTGAATACTTGTATAAATGAGGAAATTCTGTATTTACATTTTTAAACGTGTTTTCGCTTCATCATTATGGGGTATTGTTTATGGACTGATGGCAAAAAAGAATGTAATAACATTTGACGTGAGTCTATGACACAATAAAATGTGGAAAAAGTGAAGGGATCTGAATCCTTTCAGAAGCCACTGTGTGTATGGCAAGGCAGTTACGCACACCAAACCTTAGAGTGGAACCATAACGATGATGGCTTACAGGACTGTGTTTTTGCCTTCACAAACACAATATCTGCTTTGACAGATCGTAGGTTTACGAATGTACGGTAGGCATTTCTCTCTAAGTGAATGTTCCACACACACAAAGACTGAATGAATAACGCATATTTCCATTTACAGTTAAAACAATATTGACTTCTGAGTTCTGCTCTGTAGTCTGCCAAATGCTATTTACCCCCTCTCTCCTTCCCTCTCTCCTTCCCTCTCCCCCTCCCCCTCTCTTTCCCTACCCACTACAATACAAAATAATCTATTCCTCTTTTGTCCACCGAATATGTAGGAGTCAATTAAGTTCCAGTCCAGCAAAGACACTCAGCTGGCCAGCTTCCATTCCAGAAGAACAGTGAGGGCCAAGGCTCTGTCGGCATTGGCTGTTAGGAGAGGAAAAGAGCAGCAACAGCCACTGGAACAGTGAAATAATAGGCCAATTGCTATTCATTTTTCAACAACCTAGCTGTAACGCCGGCTGAAAGAGACTAGCAGTCACACACACACGCAACATAACAGTTTTGAAAGCCTCCAGGACTCAAAGAGCATCTTGTATTGACATCATTTAACTGCAAGGTTAAGTGTTCGGCGTACACGGCAGGATCAATGCCGAGTGGCTAGAGAGCAGCCTTTAACAGTCAGACAACGGGAGATGTGTTTTTCTTTTTTGACACAAGACAAAAATTGTAGGTACTTTATAACAAGGTAATGATCGATTGTCCATACTGTACCTATCTTTTTTTAATTCCAAAGACCAGTGTCGGGGAGATTTAAACATGCCGCAATCAATATCTCGAGTGATGTTGCCCATGGCAAACTCACAGTCTGGGGGAGATTAATGGGGAGAATGTCAGTCTTAGGTCTTAACAGAGCTCTAAATGTTACGAAAAAAGGGGGCAAACTTGGATACATTATATCGTGTGTGAGAATTGATTTCATCCGCGTCGTTCGGTGAAAGCAATCGTTTTGCTGTTGTACAGTATTTCTACACAACATGATTTGCGCACTGTCACAATACTCCTGTCCACTGCCATGTACTGGAGGTCCTGTCTGTCTGCTGCCATGTACTGGAGGTCCTGGCTACGGCCATGTACTGGAGGTCCTGGCTACGGCCATGTACTGGAGGTCCTGTCTGTCTACTGCCATGTACTGGAGGTCCTGTCCACTGCCATGTACTGGAGGTCCTGTCTGCTGCCATGTACTGGAGGTCCTGTCTGCTGCCATGTACTGGAGGTCCTGTCTGCTGCCATGTACTGGAGGTCCTGTCTGCTGCCATGTACTGGAGGTCCTGTCTGCTGCCATGTACTGGAGGTCCTGTCTGCTGCCATGTACTGGAGGTCCTGTCTACGGCCATGTACTGGAGGTCCTGTCCACTGCCATGTACTGGAGGTCCTGTCTGCTGCCATGTACTGGAGGCCCTGTCTGCTGCCATGTACTGGAGGTCCTGTCTGCTGCCATGTACTGGAGGTCCTGTCCACTGCCATGTACTGGAGGTCCTGTCTGCTGCCATGTACTGGAGGTCCTGTCTGCTGCCATGTACTGGAGGTCCTGTCTGCTGCCATGTACTGGAGGTCCTGTCCACTGCCATGTACTGGAGGTCCTGTCTGCTGCCATGTACTGGAGGTCCTGTCCACTGCCATGTACTGGAGGTCCTGTCTGCTGCCATGTACTGGAGGTCCTGTCTGCTGCCATGTCCTGGAGGTCCTGTCTACTGCCATGTGCTGGAGGTCCTGTCCACTGCCATGTGCTGGAGGTCCTGTCCACTGCCATGTACTGGAGGTCCTGTCCACTGCCATGTACTGGAGGTCCTGTCCACTGCCATGTACTGGAGGTCCTGTCCACTGCCATGTACTGGAGGTCCTGTCTACGGCCATGTACTGGAGGTCCTGTCCACTGCCATGTGCTGGAGGTCCTGTCTACTGCCATGTACTGGAGGTCCTGGTCCTGTCCACTGCCATGTACTGGAGGTCCTGTCCACTGCCATGTACTGGAGGTCCTGTCCACTGCCATGTGCTGGAGGTCCTGTCCACTGCCATGTGCTGGAGGTCCTGTCCACTGCCATGTACTGGAGGTCCTGTCTACGGCCATGTACTGGAGGTCCTGTCCACTGCCATGTACTGGAGGTCCTGTCCACTGCCATGTACTGGAGGTCCTGTCTGCTGCCATGTACTGGAGGTCCTGGCGCTAAATGGAGGCTAGTCTGTCTAGTGATGTCAGCAGGATGAATTCCTTCACCACGGACACGCACGCCCACTGACCTCAATCTATCTGGACTTATTCACAGTCACAGACCCAATTTATTTAGTCACAGACAGACAGACAGACAGACAGAGACAGACAGACAGACAGAAAAACAGAAAGAGAGACAGACAAGAGAGACAGACTAACAGAAAGAGAGACAGACAGACAGACAGACAGTTAAAGTTCTCCAGTGCATATCGTATCGTCCACATCATCCACTCTCCTTCTCCTCCTCCTTCCATCCTTGATGCCACATAAACGCTACTTTATTACCTGTATGGTAAAGTCTTCAAGCGTAATTGTTGGCTGTTGCCAGGGTGACTGCCACCCCCTCGCCCCCTCCACTAGGTAATTTCATGAGAGGTACCATGGGGGGGGGGAGTAGGATGGGGGGGGGGGGGGGGGGGGGGGGATCTTGAGG
>NC_137689.1:67351424-67406424 GCF_963989245.1 Nansenia antarctica | reverse complement strand
TCAATTATGTAAAATAACAAAGAACGAATTTGAGGTGCGCTTGCTTTAAGACCTACCTTGGATTTTTGCACTTTTGGGGACTATCACGAGGCAAACTAAATAAGGCGAAATCTTTGAACATATTTGATATCAGAGTGTGACCTAGGGTTGGTATGCAGAGAGATAGGCCTCCCCCTTTAAGACACGCATCACGTTCCCATCTACTTTCGTGCCAGCCACAGATCATGGAAAACGATCAACAGCCAGATTGAATCTGCACCGCCGTGAACAGAAAAATAGGGGGAAAAAAGGGTCACGGTACAAGATCCGCTCTTCGAATGCCCTGCGAAACCGCTGTAGTGACACAGAGCAAACGCAACCCACACGCCTGTCAGTCAATGTCCGTTCCTGTCACTGGCGTGATTACAAGTCGGCGTGGGAGGCGCGGTACAAGGGAGGATTCGCAGCTCAAACAAACAAGTGACGCAGCGAGAGAGAGAGAGAGAAAGGGAGACGGTTAATTGTTGGTTGTACTGGCCTGTTTCACGATTGTGCTCACGTGGGTGTGTGTGTGTGTGTGAGAGAGCAGGCAGGGCAGACGGCAGTTGAGGGGTTAACCCTGATCTGTGGTTTGGCAGACACAACGGGGGGGAGGGGGGGGGGGGCGGGAGGAGGAACTCCTCCCTAGCGATGACATGTGGGGAGCAGCAGAGCGAGGCTGAGGCTTTAACGCAGGCCTGCACGGCTCAGCCCAGCTACACCCTCTATCTCTCTCTCTCTCTCTCTCTCTCTCTCTCTCTCTCTCTCTCTCTCGGCACACTGCACCAACACACAGGTTACAGTGGATGATCTGTCTCTTGAAGCACACACACACACACACACACACCCACACACACACACACACAGGGTCCCAAGGAACGAGCTGCGTACCAGGGCACAGAGTCCCAGGAACGAGCGGCGTACCAGGGCACAGAGTCCCAGGGAGGAGCTGAGTACCAGGGCACAGAGTCCCAGGAATGAGCTGCGTATCAGGGCACAGAGTCCCAGGGAGGAGCTGCATACCGGTACCAGGGCACAAAGTCCCAGGAACGAGCTGCGTACCAGGGCACAGAGTCCCAGGGAGGAGCTGCGTACTACCAGGGCACAGAGAGTCCCAGGGAGGAGCTGCGTACCAGGGCACAGAGAGTCCCAGGGAGGAGATAGTGTCTGCGGGCACATGGAGCTGCACGCCAGGGGAACAACCAGTCCCAAGAAGCGATCTGCATACCAGGGGCACATGGAGCCCTCTGGGGGAGCTGCACATCAGAGCACACGGTCCCAGGGAGCAGGCAGCCGCCCCCTCAGCTTGTAAGCGACACCACAAATGACAGAGTAAACACTCCACCACGCAGGCACGACCTCTCTCTCTCTGCACAAACACCCATAGGCCCACTTCACTTTGATTCTAGACAGTTCCCATGGGGGGGCAAAACTTCAATTACAGGGGGGGTCCAAACGTACAAAACACATCTAAGAACACACAAGTACGCACAACGTTAGCCACGATTATAGCCGCTAATACTATAATAATATAGACGGCGATAACACCATGCCTTGATGCTGCCTGCCGCTCACTCGAAAGACATGATCTCAAATAGAGGCCATCGAGAGAGAGAGAGAGAGAGAGAGTGATGTGACATGCATTGTTTGTTTGCGTTGGGCTCGAGCTCTGATAAGGGGGGGGGGGGGGACGCTGACGACATACCCTTCCGTTTCAGTTTCTGTCGTCCGACCCGATGACTAAAAATTCCTGTCTCGCTGTGGGGGGGGAACCTTCTAGTTGTTGACACTTTTGACTCCTGAACCATGTCTCACAAAGGCGGCTGTGAGAGTGTCTTTGGGGAAAGGAGATGGAGGCGAGGAGCAGCCTTTTTGGCGTGATGACACACACTACAAAGAATGCGCTTGTGGCCGACTGAGTGGGCTGGATGGAATGAAGGAAGACGCCCACTTCTTCTGTCGGACTATAAAGCCCCCTTTTCACTCGCCACTCGTCCTCTCCCGCCAAGGTAGAGAAGGTGTGTGTGTGTGTGTGTGTGTGTGTGTGTGTGTGTGTGTGTGTATGTGTCTCAATCATGACACACAGCCAATGACGCACAGTGTATTGATCCACCCTGCTTGTGAGTGTGTGTGAGGTGTTTGAGTAAGATGGCCGCTCGGATGTTCTGCTGTGACGGGCCAGCACACACGGCCAGCGAACCCACGTGAACGCACACATGCGTAGACGGACACACACGAACGCGCACACACACACACACACACACACACACACACACACACAGTAGCACAAGCACAAGCACACTCACACACACACACACACAAGCAAGCACGTGTGCGCATACAAGCATGCACGTGTGCGCACACAGACACACACAGACACACACAGACACACACAGACACACAGACACACACAGACACACACAGACATACACAGACATACACAGACATACACAGACATACACAGACATACATACTGTATACATACAGAGACACATGGAATCACATGCATGCACGCACACATGCGCACACACGCACACACACACACACCCACACACACGCACACACGCTTGCGCACATACAGTACACTGGCCTGCGTGTTTAGCCACGGTTATTTTGGGCTCAGGGGGTCACGTGACCAGCACAGAGGAACGAAGAGCAACATCCGGTGCTGAGACGCTGGCTCGCTGGATCAGAACTAAGCCCGCTGTATTAACCTGTTCACTGACCCACTCTGTGTCTCTCTGTCTCTGTCTCTGTCTGGGCTACAACACAATAGGACACAACTGAACATACAAACGTTTCTTCCCCGCTGGGATCCTTTTCATCAGATCACCTGATCTGCGTCCAGGCGGACATAACAGTCGGGTTATAAGGATGGTTATGTGTGCGTCATGGGTATAAAATCACAATGGGAGCATTACATAATTAGGGACATCCCCCCTTTTTTTTTTTCTTTATTTGTTTTTCAGTCCAGCACCGTTTTTTTTCACTACACCAGTACAACAGTCTGAGTCCAACAGCCTGGGGGTGGATAGCAGCAATCACTGGTTTTAGTTCTTCTTTAATGAGGAACTCTTGTTTACATGGCTAAGAAGCTTAGGCCTGGACGTAAGCGTTAGCGGACAATGTGTGTGTGTGTGTGTGTGTGTGTGTGTGTGTGTGTGTGTGTGTGTGTGTATGTGCGTGTGTGTGTATGTGTGTGTGTGTGTGTGCGCGCACAGAGCTAAGCATTCTTCAGATGTTATCTGGCCATCCGTCTGCTGGCTGTGTTGCTAGGCTGTGTCACGTCTCCCGAGAGAGGAGAAGCATGGTTGAGCCTGCCCCGAGTCTCCGTCGGGAACACCCCCGAGGGCTGCGGCATTGTGGGAAGCAAAAGAAGGAAGGCACTAATGAAGATGGAGAGAGGAGAGTCTTCTAGACTAACTCAGATCATAACCTGGCTCTACACGTGTCAACAAACGGTTAACGTACAGGGTTCTCGCCAGGATTTGGGGGGATTTTTGGACCAACTCTCATTTAGTAATGTCCAAAAAGCCCCCCCCCCCCCACAAAAGGGCTAGAATGCTCATTTAACTGAGGAACATCATAACACTTTCGCTTTTAGCAACAATGTGATTGTTGGTAACTCTTAAAGGTAACTCTATCATGACTAAATATCAGTTTCATGATATTATTCAAGTGTTTACATAGTGGCAGAGCCAAGTCGATAAGGTGGAACAGCTCCCCTCTTATATTCTTTGGGGAGAACCCTGCCATACACACTGCCCTTAAAGGCTCTGTTCTTTCAACAACAACAAAAAAGAATCCTGCGTTGGCACTGACCTTGGGTGTAGGCCTAGCTGATTAGCCCAGACAGTTTTGAGTTACATACTGTTGCTTCCACAGATACTGAGTACTCCTATTTTGGGGGGGGGGGGGCCCATTCATTCTGGAAATATGTCCCAAACACCGTGCAGACAAACTAATGTTACAACAAAATCCCTCTCTGAAGACTTTCAGAGGGGCCGAACCAGGTCAGGGACAAACCAGGGAAAAAACCATTTAAAAAGGTGGAACATCCCTTTAGGTGTGTTCCACAAATAAGTGCGGTGTGTGTGTGGTGTGTCAAACTGAAACGGTCAGGTCTCTGCTTGCATATATATACACTGGGACCTGACAAAATATGTTGGGCGTGAAACATATGTTTCATATGTCGTTGCAGCGAATCAATTCTTTATTGTTGATTGATTGTCTGAACGGGACACATTCAGCTTCCTCAGCTGTCTCAGGAGTAAGGCATGTTCCCACACAGAGAACCGTGTCAGGGTCATGGAAGCCTCTAGAAGCTCCTGGCCCTGCCCTGCCCCGCCCCGCCCTGCCTGCTCCGGTCTGTTTTCTGCTGTTATCTATGGATCCAGGGTGTTCTCTAACACAATGATTAGAGCATACACACACACACACACACACACACACACGGACGCACGCACGCACATACACGCACCCAAACACACGTACACTCCCTAACAGACACACATTCACTAAAACATAAACACACACATACGCACACATACACACACACACAGACACACACAGGTACACACGTACACCCACAGCAGCCATTGGCAACGATGCACACCCTAAGCCAAGGCATATAGCCGCCATGGTTGGCTGCCTGACAGTGAGGATGGGAAGAGCATAGTACAGTATGTTGGAACAGTGTGTGTGGACATGGTACTATGTGTGTGTGTGTGTGTGTGTGTGTGTGCGTGTGTGTGTGTGCGTGTGTGTGTGTGAGCCTGTGCATGTGTGTGGCCTGCGTCTTTCCTGTGTGTGTGTGTGTGTGTGTGTGTGTGTGTGTGTGTGCGCGCGCGCATGTGCACGCATGCATGTGTGTGTGTGTGTGTGTGAGTGTGGCTTTACAGGCAGGAGGCAATTAAAGCCTCGGCGTTGCCCTGTGGGATCTAGTGGCTCTGACGTCCGCTGTCGTCAGAGAGGCAGTAGTGAGCATGCTCACAACGGCGTGCGGTGTGCCTCTAGAAGCACACAGAGAACCCTGCCCTGCGAGAGCACACCGTGGGTAGAGAGACACGACACATCCGGATGAAGCCTATGCAACGCACACCTCCACCACCACCATGCTAAATCAGCTACCCCTTCGACCCCACACACAACCACTCTGTAGGCTATTAACAAATAGTATGTGCCCTGTGGAAAAAAAGCTTGGCTTATTTCCCATCAATAGGTTCATGTACAGTAGATTATATTTATATATTTTTTTCATGTAAACGTTTTGCAATCTCTTCATATATAAAAAAAAAAGAAAAAGAACAGGCCGATTGATTGTGGAATATCGATGTGGAAAGGTACAGACCGAGTGGCGGAGAAGAACTACTGTGTGGACTTTGGAAATGATTACATAATAATTAATAGGTTTTGGAGTTTCGACAAAGAGATTTGTGAGGCGATGACAAAGCTCAACCGCGACGGGGACTTCCGATACAGCAGTACAGAATAAATGAAACGAAAGAAATTGCTCTCTCAAAGTATCACGTTCTAGCACACTGATCTCCTGCTAAATGAAGCTGACAGAGAAATGGTTTGGAATGGAGTGAATAGTCATTTAAGGACACTGCCGTCGGTCGACACCCAGCGACCTGTTTTAATGATGTGGCCCTGTATTGTTGTACTGTGATGCTATGCATCAAGAAAAGAAAAACATTATGTTAAAAACCTCATTTGTTTTTAACATAATTCATAAATAAACAATCCATCCATCCATCCATCCAGCCAATCATACACCCAATCATCCATCCACCCATTCAGCCACCCATCCACCCAATCATGCATCCATCCATTCACCCACCCATTCACCCAATCATCCACCCAATCATGCATCCATCCATTCATCCACCGAATCCATTCACCCACCCATTCACCCAATCATCCACCCAATCATCCATCCATTCACCCACCCACCCATCCAACCATCCATCCATCCATCCATCCACCCATCCATCCATTCACCCACCTATCCACCCAACCATCCACCCAAACATCCATCCAGGCATCCACCCATTCAGCCACCCGTCCACCCAATCATACATCCATCCATTCACCCACCCATTCACCCAATCATCCACCCAATCATCCATCCATCCATTCACCCACCCATCCACCCATCCAACCATCCATCCATCCACCTCTCCATGCATCTTTACCTTGGTGAGACCGAGGTTCTCGTTCCGTAGTCTTTGTTTGTTCTTCTGAAGCTTGCTCGGCATCATCTTGCCCGTGCGGAAGTCGAAACATGCCAGGTCCATCGAGTTGCCTAGGTAACGGGACAGCTGGGGTTTGCTCCTGAACTTCTTCCCCGTGGGACTGGCGAAACACAAACAATACTGTGAGCTCACAAACAGGTCCGACACCCACACATCATCCACATACGTACATTGCATCTCCATAACAATACAATGGGTTAGGGTTATCATGTGGCTGATCAGTGTACCGGAAGTTACTGTTACTTGAATTACGCTTTTGAAAAATGTGTCTATTAATCTGATAGGGGATCGGTCGCATTATGCATCTTAACACGTTAGTGAAGAATTGATTCATTCATCCTCAAGCACAGGTTTCTACCTTGTTGGTGCTGAGTTCAATTAGAACTCCATACAAGACATCCTGAGGAGAAAAGGACACTGCAGACCCATTTGGTGTGACTGAAGCATTGCTGAAACATTATTGAAAGGGCCGTCAAGAGTACAATGACAGAGCTTTGTAGTCTAAACAAGATGAGTCAACTTACAAAGAACTTCAAGCACTTACTGTGCAAAGAAAGCACTTTCTACGTAAATTGCCTAAACACCAGAGAGAAGGGGGGGGATTTTCCAGTGAATTCTACTTTCCCATGAACAACAAGTCTTACTCATCATTCTCCTCAGGCAAACGTTCTGGAACCCAGCCAGTTTATCCCATTTGTCCGTCTCCACTCCCCAATCCCGACCCTGACCCTTAGCAACTACTCCCTAGGCTAGCTCTCCTATAGAGCTATAGGTTGGATAGCATGTTTAAGCCACATGGTTACCTTAAAGGTAAGACTCAGTGACGGGTATTTTTGTCATGCGGTTTGTCACTCATACAGAACAAAGCGTCTTTCTTGGGAGAACATGAATCATCTCTTCATGTGGTACCGCCACATCGCTGAGTCTAGCTTTAATCTTGAGATCCTCTTGATTGGCTGGGTGGGAAATGTTACCCAAATTTCTTGCACCAATCCAGGACCCTGTCAGATCTACAGGAGTGGCTAGAGAGTGGCCTAGGGGGGCTAGGGGTCGGTTTGGAATTTAGCCTCATTAGGGGGCTAGGGGTCGGTTTGGAATTCAGCCTCATTACCCGTCCTACTGATGCCTACAGGGGAGACTCTCTCCACGCACGCTGTTCCAGAGCAGACCTGGCAGTCACTGAGAGAGCGGTTGCAAATGAGATTATAGCCTACACAGCAGCCCTCCAATTTCATACTTGGTGGTAAACACCGGTTGGTCAGAGAGGAACAGCAGAGGTTGTATTTATAGTGTTGACCTCTGCCCAGTAAACCAGATTATCGGAATTACAGTCATGTCAGAGCCCCGGCCAGGGGCTTTCATACTCTACAGCGGGAGGGAGGCTGGCGGAGGTAGAAATCGGAGGACGGGCTCATTGTATGCCAACAGCCTCCCCAACTTCCTACTCTACAGGTAGCCTAGCCTACACAGACTGGACTGGACTGGACTGGACTGGACTGGACTGGACTGGACTGGACTGGACTGGACTGGACTGGACTAGAGGGGAGTGGGGTGGCGAAGAGGTGAACTGGGACTCTCACACACGTCAGTCGTCAATGCCTAGCTGCTATCTCAATTAGGCCAACCCGAGGTTTGTGTCCTCGGTTTAACCTCAGTGTTGTAAGACACAGCGGCTGCGGAGAGAGACTAAGCCTCCTCTCGTGCACGCACACAGCTAAACACAGTACTGAGAATTACCAGACGCCCATAAACAGGCTTGCAACATAAAGAGAGGTTCCTGGCTATCACACAAACACGACGAGCTCAGTGTCGCTGCCTGGCTCTCTAAAGTACAGAGAGGCCTTCGTTCAAGACGGCGACACTGTTACTGCTTTGGATAGAAAACCTCTAGGCTAGGGCCAATACGCCTGCGTTGAAGCGGTTAACAAACAGCCAAGGCTAGAGGAGCCGCCTGCCAACCTCACACCAGTCAGGCGTAGCGTAACACTGTACACAGGGCGCCATTACATATGCAGAGTGATTTCCATAGGCAACCTCTTAAAGGGACGGTAGCACAAAAGCGTACTACGGCGGAGTCAGTTGACTCCTGCAGGGCAGAGAGAGACTAGAGAGAGAGACTAGAGAGAGAGACTAGAGAGAGAGACTAGAGAGAGACTAGAGAGAGAGAGACTAGAGAGAGAGACTAGAGAGAGAGACTAGAGAGAGAGACTAGAGAGACTAGAGAGAGAATAGAGAGAGAGACTAGAGAGAGAGACTAGAGAGACTAGAGAGAGACTAGAGAGAGAGAGACTAGAGAGAGACTAGAGAGAGAGACTAGAGAGAAAGAGAGACTAGAGAGAGTGTGAGAGAGAGAGAGACTAGTGAGAGAGAGACTAGAGAGAGAGACCAGTGAGAGAAAGAGAGACTAGAGAGAGAGAGTGAGAGAGCGAGACTAGTGAGAGAGAGAGACTAGAGAGAGAGAGAGACTAGAGAGAGACTAGAGAGAGAGAGAGAGACTAGAGAGAGAGAGAGTGAGAGAGCGAGACTAGTGAGAGAGAGAGACTAGAGAGATTAGAGAGAGACTAGTGAGAGAGAGACTAGAGAGATTAGAGAGAGACTAGTGAGAGAGAGAATCTAGAGAGAGAAAGACTAGAGAGAGACTAGAGAGAGAAAGAGAGACTAGAGAGAGAAAGAGAGACTAGAGAGAGACTAGAGAGAGAGAGACTAGAGAGAGAAAGAGAGACTAGAGAGAGAGAGACTAGAGAGAGAGAGACTAGAGAGAGAGACTAGAGAGAGAGAGACTAGAGAGACTAGAGAGAGAGAGACTAGAGAGAGAGAGACTAGAGAGACTAGAGAGAGAGAGACTAGAGAGAGAGAGACTAGAGAGAGAGACTAGAGAGAGAAAGAGAGACTAGAGAGAGAAAGAGAGACTAGAGAGAGACTAGAGAGAGAGAGAGACTAGAGAGAGAAAGAGAGACTAGAGAGAGAGAGACTAGAGAGAGAGAGACTAGAGAGAGAGAGACTAGAGAGAGACTAGAGAGAGAGAGACTAGAGAGAGAGAGAGAGAGAGAGAGAGAGAGAGACTAGAGAGAGAGAGAGACTAGAGAGACTAGAGAGAGAGAGAGAGACTAGAGAGAGAGAGAGAGAGATAGAGAGAGAGAGCCCACCCAAGAGTGTATTCAATGTTTTTACTCTTCATGTGGTGAAAATGGCACCAGTGGGTGGATTGCTGCTGCTTCGACATTGTGAGGAGGCCTATACGCTACGCAAAGAGAGAAGCTACGCAAGGCCTCACACCCACTGTAGCATGTCAATAAACAAAATCCAAAACCTTGTATGAACACACTTTCCCACTCCACTCCAAAAAAGAAAGCATCTCATCTGATAGCGACTTTAACTTGGCTTAGTTCAAGCCATGTTCTTCAACGAGAAATGTCTGATGTCTAAATAACATTAGTTATTTATGTGTGTGTGAGTGTGTGTGTGTGTGTGTGTGTGTGTGTGTGTGTGTGTGTGTGTGTGTGTGTGTGTGTGTTTGAAACGCCTGATAGTAGGCTAGGCTCCAGTCGAGTCAAAACAAACTGTACCCTTCTCAACAACACCTCCGGTTTCAAACAAGATGTTATTTGTGTTATACTGTCTATCAACAGTAAATGAACGTTATGAAGGGGTTATTTTGGAGTGGGAATTCCACGTTTCAAGTCCTGCCCCTTCCCATGGACACCAACCTGTACCCAAGCACCAAGTCCACATGAGTGCTGCTTGTTTGCCCATGACCTTGACCAGCAGGCGGTGACCTCATGTTGTAACCCTACAGTATGTCAGAACCAAAGTAATGCTGCGTAGAATATTGCTACCAGAAGGAAGTACGCTAACTAGTTATTATTCGTTAGTCATTATTAATCATTAGCCTAGACTTAGACTATTCGTAAAACAAATTAATTGACATGTGTATTTATTGGAAGACGAGAGGACAAAATCGAGAGAGGCGCTAATTCACACACAAATGGAGGGGTAGTCAGTGAGAGTGAAACGGCTAGGCAAGACTGAGACATAATTATATTATGCCGTATATTTGCTCAGCACACATATCCTTAAAACCGGGACAAATAACTTCCTCTTTAAACAAATGCTCCTTTTACGCAACCCCACGGCCCAGACACAACATAGGCCTAGGGGCCCGTGAGATGTGCCACAGCCAATCAGATATGACCAAAGAACAAACAATAAGGCCAAGCAATCAAGTATTTATTTATTTTTTCGCAACCCTTTTTTCTCTGCTTGAGGAGAAGTCGGCGCTCTTGGAGGGACTTGTTCAGCCTGACGCGTGCGAGCGTTTTCCGAGCGCTGCGGTTTTGTGACTCAAGCCCATCGTCACCTTGAGTGCTGAGAAGGTGTCAGTACACCGTCACCATGACTACTACACCACCACCTCCATCTCGCTAGGCCTATATGTGATCGAGCGGGATAGTGTTTGCCACACGCGCGGCGCTGCGGTGGCCGGCGGAAGGAGGGAGATGACTGGGAGGCAGGGTGGAAGGGCACAGCGTGACTCAGCTATGAGTCAACGTTCTGGAGAACACACACCCCCCCCCCACCAGCACCACCACCACAGAACAGCCTTTCAGAGAGGTGTGCGCACAGACAGACACACACACAGAGACACACAGACACAGACAGAGACACACACACACACACACACACACACACACACAGAGAGACAGAGACACACACACACACAGACACAGACACAGAGACACGTGTGTCACGTGTGTGTGTACACAGACAGAGACACAGACACAGAGACACACACAAACAGACAGACAGACAGACAGACAGAGAGAGAGACACACACACAGAGACACAGAGACAGAGACACACACACACAAACAGAGACAGAGATACACACACACACACACACACAGACAGACACACACACACACACACACACACACACAGACAGAGACACACACACACACACACACACAGACAGAGACACACACACACACACACACACACAGAGAGACAGAGACACACACACACACAGACAGAGACACACACACACACACAGACACGCTATCTGGCGTTACCACACACTGGAGAGCGTGGTTGAGTAGGCCCTATGTGGAATTCCACAGCGTAGCTGTTTGTTATGCAATAGAGGACCAGCTAAACCAACGTAAACATGCTCTACCAAACCCCAAGTCAACAACTCTAAAACGACAACGTAGTCATTCTATAACTCCAGACAGGACGCTGTGTGAAGCGTGTTCCAGAGACCATGCTTGCTCATACTGTTGCACCACGGTCCACACACACCACAGTTTTTTTAAAAGTGATTGAGAGTTGCCTTTTGATTGTCTGTTTTGGGACAACACACTTTGGAGCGTCGGGGGGCGGTCAGAGCGGCGTTCCTCACTCTTCTCGGAGCGGAGTTAAAAATAGTTAGAAGAAAAGGGAGTGCGCCTCGCATTTTTGGGCTGCCGTGGAAAAACACGTCGCGTGGACGCCGCCTTAGCCGTCGTGCTCATTTTGCATTCGCTAAAACACTGAACACGGCATAAAGACAATTAAAAAGTCGCCATGATGACATGAGGTCATCGCCTTACAAAAAAGGAAAAGGGGACGAGGCGAGTAGAAAGCGAGCGTGACTGGGTGAGAGAGCGAGAGAGAGAGAGAGAGAGAGAGAGAGAGAGAGAGAGAGAGAGAGAGAGCGTCCAGGGCTGGTTCTCCCTGGCAGACAGACAGACACATGGAGGCCCCCCCTGTAGGCCTAAGAGTTGAGCTGAGAGAGAGACTCTCTTTGAGGGAGAGGGTGTGTGTGTGTGTGTGTGTTGCCCTGCCCTATCCTGCCCTACCCTACCCTGCACCCCGGCTGGTGCAGAGTGTGCCGTCAGTGAGACAAAAGGGCGTGGGCTGGTAGGAGGACTAGGAGCTGGCTGTGGTTACACTGGGGGGGTGAAGGAGGGGGTGAGGGGGTGGGAGGTTGAATGTGGAGGGGGGGGGGGTGGCTGGGGTGAAGGGGGAGGGGGGCTGGGGGTGAAGGGGGAAGAGGGGGGGAGGGGCAGGCGCACACCATGGAAGAGTGCCCCCTGCCCTTCGCTGGCAAACATTAACCCCTTCGGCGCCGCGCTTTTCCCCTTCTTCTGACAAGACAACGAGATGGATAGAGAAAGGGAGGGAGAGTGACAACCAGAGACGCTGGAGAGGAGAGAAAAAAAGAGAGTGACAGTGAAGAACTGAGACAGGAAAAACTGCCTGAAGATGACGGACAGAGACAGAGGTGAACTGAGAGACAGACGTCTGAGCGAGGGGGGTCGTGGTGACGAGGAGACAGGAGACAGTGTGTGTCTATCCCATCATCCCCCTGTTCACTCAGAATGAAAGAAAAACAAAACCTTTGTAGGCCTTAACCGAGGGAGCATCTGAAAGCAACGAGCACAGCCAGCTCTTTTACAGACCTCCGTTCTAATCTCCCAGTGACACTCTACACTCACTCAAGGGAGAGCGATGTACCGTCGTGTGGAAAAGAAGGGGGGCGGGGGTGCATTGTGGTGTAAATGGCCCTATTAATTCCACTTAAGTAGACACATTTCCTACAGACTCCATCTCGTCACACTTCCCTACGGAGGGCCACCAATCACTGTGGCGCGTTAGCCTCCGTACACAACATGGACGCACGGCCGCTTGGCTGCTAGAGGAGCCGCTAAAGTGCTAGTCAGACACGCTACAGTGCTAAAGTGCTAGTTGCTAGTCAGACGGGGTCGCTGACATGTAGGTCAGCGTAGCGTCAGAGCCGTGGCGAGACGTGCTAGAAGAGGCCCGGGTGGCTTTTGAAAAGCCCCAGCGAGCAAGCGTCTGGCTCCCAGTGCAGCACAGCAAAACCTGTATAGAAGCACCAAAGGGTGAAAACCACTAGCTAGCTGCGGTTCACCGTCTCGCTCAAGTCACCACGCAGCTGGGGTTTCACACGGTCGCAGAGCTGTACGGCTGTACTTCCTCAGGCCCTCAGCCCCCCCCCCCCCCCCCCGGTTCGAGTGGACTGACTGCTAACGTGGGCTGGTAGTGGAACAGTTCAGCCTTAGAAATGCATCTTCTGGCAGATTACGGTTTCGATATTGATAGCCCCGCGTTACAGAATGACTCAGCGTTCTGCGTAAGTGGGAAAAATTTAGATAAGACACCAGCGTGCAGGCAACAGACAATCCTGTGTCTGTCACACGACACGAGTTTATAGACTAGTACAGCCTGTTCTCCTCATGCCCACCCAGTGTCGATGTGCATAGTATCTGCGCTGTTCTGCGTAGCATCAATTAGCATTGACTAATCTGCACTCTCTCTCTCTCTCTCTCTCTCTCTCTCTCTCTCTCCCTATCTCTCTCTCTCAGCTGGACAGGGCCGAGCAGAGCCAGGCAAGCCCTGAAAACGAAAGAAAAAAAAGATGAGTGACGGTAATCCTTTATGACCTTTGACCTTTCGACATTGACCTCAGACTTACTGTAGTAGAAACCTAGCCCTCAGAGTCAACCGCCTCCCCCCCGCCTGACTTCCTGACTCTTGGGAGAGTCAGTTTGCTGCCTTCACGTTAGACTTACACAGAAACGACACTGACCATGTCTGTGCAGTAAAGAGCGTTCAAGCTCGGAGCGTAGCGTCTCACATAGAGGTTTCATTATGAGACGTAGGGGGAAAACACGCCCTCCAAGACACTCGCAGACGCACCCGAGCGATGTGGATGAAACGATTGAATAGAATGGGAGCATTAAAGAAATAATAATAATAACATTATTTATTTATAAATGTTCAATGCTCGCATGACACTGGCACACAGGAGGGCTAGTAGGATCTCCTGGGATCTCATAATATGATATTATCATCGCGATTCAATGCATATTGTGATACTTAAGGTATTTGGATTCGATACTACGATATATCACGATTCAAATTAGCAAAAAAATCAATACAGTATCAATACAGAATGGCGAAAAAACATCACGATACTCAACTGTATTGATATTTTCCCCCACCACTTGCAGTTTCAGTGTTAGCCTGCACACGTCACACACAAACCATGTGCACAGCAACACAGAGCTTGATCCCACACGATCAAAAACAGCCTACTCTAGCCCTGGGCCTTGGCCCCACGAATTTGCATCCAGCAGTAGGCTAACCTCTCTAGGCAGTGTTTTGAATGACACTCCCAAACGCAAGGAGGTTCACAACAGTGAAACCAGAAATCCAGCGAAATAGCGCTGGCGCCCCAGTGAGCTCTCTGTGTGGGACTCAGGTGGTAGGGGAAGAGAAAATGACTCGAACCCCGGCTGACTCACAACAACATCTCAACATTAAGAGCCTGTGGAGGAAATACCTCAGGGATAGCAGTTGACATTCCCAAAGAGCCTCTCCCCCTCCTTCTCTGTCTGGCTATTCCATGGACTTGCCCAGTGATTCCAGGAAGGTTCCGAGAAGCAGGAACTTTGACAAAACACCCCTCCTGAAACCCAGACTGCATTACATAATCCACTTTATGGGAATAGTGAGCGAACTATGCGTTAGGTAGTGTAGGGTGGCCGGTTGCTCAACAAAACATTAGGCCCCATACTGGAGGGACACAGTTAATTCGTGGATTGCAGACTAATATTAACAGTTAGGCTGTCGCCTGTGTACAAAACAGGGAAGGGGGACATAACCAGAGCACGGAGAAAAAACAACTCAAAAACCAGGATGGAAAAGACGAGGTCGAGGGGCTCATTGAGACAAAGAATCAGGCTAGAGCCAAAAACACATCACGGAAGAACACCTAGGGCCTACGAAACAAAGAGGTCAGGAAGGACGAGACACACGCCAGGGCCTATCACATACCCGAACTGATGCATCTTTGATAGCACAGGTCCAGCTAGGCCGAGGCTAAAGCCCACTGATAGGCCTGCGTTTTGGATTCCAGGCAGACAGATTCGTTCGGAGAGGCCGGAGAGGAAAAAGAGAACAGGAAATGGGATTCACTGCCTCCATATGATCAAAAAGGTGTGAGAAGTCAGCAGGCGGGGGAGGTCAGGGGGACAGCACTTGGCATTGTGTTCCCAGGCCGTCCCCTGCACCGACATCCCTTTACAAGGCTTACCGCGAGTGAGTAGGGGGGGACGGACGTTCGCATTAACACAAGCGCCGGTGTGGGATCGTTTTACAGCCCTCTCCTGCCACAGCACCTTAGACAAACCCGACACCCCTCCCCCCACACGTCGCAACCACATGAATAGAACTCGCCTTGGGAACAAGAAGGGGGGAGAGAGAGAGAGAGGGAAAGGGAGAGAGAAGAGGAAAAAAAAAACGACAATCCAAACAACCTCAGTGTGGCTTTTCTGTCGAGGCAGGAGTTTTATTCGGAGCCACACGGTTTTAGGCTAAGGCTAGGCTAATCAAACTGTGTGAAATGGTAGGCCTATGTAGGCCAGGCTGTTAAGATTAAGATCGGGCCTTGAAAAGAGGAAAGGAAACTAGGACCGGAAACTTCTGACTATACCCCATCGGTAATCACGGCACAGGATAGTCACTGAGCTGCTCTGTGGCGAAGGATAGCCAGGTGGGTATATGGCAGGCCGCCGCTGTCCTCCAACCACTCTCTCACTCCCGTCATGATGAGGACTGAGGAGCGCGAACGTACACGTGTACCAATAAACCACCAGTGTAGGCCTACACTCAGACAAGGCTGAAACTCAGTCGTCTCAAGACCGCACACACACCATACAGCGAGCACTTCCCACACACTGGGGTCACGCCATTAGAATAAGAATGAGAGGCAGGTTTTTTGACAAGGGGGGGGGGGTGGAGTCCAGGATGCTAGGCAGCCGACGGAGTCACACTCCAGAGGCGCAAGCCCCAAGGGCTTTGCCTTCACCGCTGAAGAGGGGGGGATGGGAGCAGGCCTAGACTTTTAAGTTTGCACACACTGATAATTACCGAGGACGCGGAGAACTCCAAGCATCAAAATCTGTTACTAACTGTGAAAATGGTATGATCAAGAGAGGTGGATTAATTTCTTATGCAGTGTTTTTGTCCTTGATTATTTTCCAAGTGACGTACATACACACGCGTACGTGCGCTCTCTCCCTCTCATGCACTCTCACACACACATACGTGCGCTCTCTCTCTCTCACTCACTCACACACACAAGCTCTCTCTCTCTTTCACACACATACACACAAACAAGCGCCCTCTCTCTCTCTCTCTCTCTCTCTCTCTCTCTCTCTCTCTCTCTCTCTCTCTCTCACACACACACACACACACACACAAAAAAAAACGCACAGACACACACACACACACACACACGCACGCACACACACACAAATGAGCAACAAGTGCAACTCATTGTCAAGATCAGGCCATTTCAAAGCCACATTTTACTCCTTGACATTCTCGTTGCTTGTGATAAGGCAGTGGCCTACAGGCTACAGTGTTCAACATGTATGGAACAGAGGTGGTGACCTCCCTCTAACCCTAGCCGAGACTAGAGAGCTAGAGAGCAACAAATAGTTGCTGTGCAGAATTGGGATCATCCTAGGGAGTTAGGCCTTGGTCATGTGGAGCTTTGAAGTGTGGACATCTACCTAGCTAGTGTCCAAAGGTCCAACGCACAGACGCCAGTGTGCCAACATGATCCAATGCCAGGCATTTCTTGAAAAAGCATGCTGTAAATTGCCCTCTCTCTCTCTCTCTCTCTCTCTCTCTCTCTCTCTCACACACACACACACACCTCACTCTCTCTCTCTCACACACACACACACACACACACACACACACACACACCTCACTCTCTCTCTCTCTCTCTCTCTCTCTCTCTCTCACACACACACACACACACACACACCTCACTCTCTCTCTCTCTCTCTCTCTCTCTCTCTCTCTCACACACACACACACACACACACACACACACACACACACACACACACACACACACACACACACACACACCAGGCTTTAAGCCATGCCATTTGTCATGATCAGAATGCATTTCTAATCAATCATAACATATATGGTAATCATACAAGTGAACTAGGGAGTGCAGCAAGGCTAGTAATCAAGACTCACTAGCAAGATACTCAAGCCTGAAGCTGCGTTACAACGTTGTTGTAACAACTTCTGTTGCTGTCACTGTCTCTGTCACTGACGTCGATACTGGCATTGGCTACATTGTGGCACTGTGTGTGTGCGTGTGTGTGTGTGTCATAACTTTGCTGACTGCTTGCCTTGGTTGAGAACAAGTTATGGTAAACCACCAGAGGACCAAATTGATGATTATCAAGCTAATGCTAACAGTTATCTAACTTCAAGCAAATGTGTGCTCTGATGATGATTACCTGTAGTAATACACATCGCTCTTGCCAGCGCTGAGCCCTGACTTCCGGATCACTTCTTCTTTCTTCCAACCCGAGGGCAGAGACGGGCAATCCATCCTCTTCTTCTCCATAATCATCTAGCAATAATGAGTGAGGGTGAATCACCCCAATTTATGGCCAGAAGATTTTTTTAAAAAGCAACTGAATTTTCACACAGAACGTGTGAATAGTGAATATGACGAACGATCGTTCCCCTCTGGCCGTTTCAACTTACTAAGGCACCAAATAAGAGCGAAAAATAAAACCCTCGCTATTTCCGTGATTGTTTCGGGATTAATCCTCAGTATGTTTATTTCAAATACAGTTTTCCTCATCGATTCTTCAAACTGTCCAACAACAGAGTGTCTCTCCGGTGCTCGGCAGTGACGTTCTGAAATTTCAGCACTTCCCACACACCGACCCAGCGCCTGGCAACCACCCGGGCTCAGACCGAGCAGGCCCCGCCCCTCTGACCGACCAGGCCCCGCCCCTTTGGAACCCTCCCGTCACTTCTCGCTCTCCCCTCCCCGGTCCTGTGATGCAACATAGACAAATCACATATTTATGATTATTTCTATTAAAAAAAAACTCTAAATGTCATTTTTCGAATAGGTTTAAGTCTCGACGTAAGCATTTCAGCCACACGTGACGACCCCTTATGTCATCGATGCTGCACCCTAAATTGGATTTCTCAGTCTGAACTCAGGGATAACTCATAGTCGCCCCCCGATGATGATTTCAACGCCTTCCATTGCTCGAAAAGTTGGAACAATGTTACCAAAAAGTTGATACATTCAATTGTTTCTGAGAAATCAACTGAAATTAAGTGGCAATGACTGATTCAGGCTAATTCTGCTGTTAAGATTGAGGGGAAACTTTCTCAAACCCCTTAAACTTGATACGACATACATACCTGGAAGCTTTTGGTTTCTTTTTATGTAGTGTCTCATACATTATGATGAAGGAGACATTTCCAAATTGACACTTGAATTGACACCAGTGAGGGACTATTTTGTCATTGTCATTTGACTCAATTCATTGAAATGTGTGTCAAAATGCACCATGAAAAGCAATATTCTTTGGACTGATGGTGACTATTAATTGAATGCATTGGCTAGAAAATACTGTGTGTGTGTGTGTGTGTGTGTGTGTGTGTGTGTGTGTGTGTGTGTGTGTGTGTGTGTGTGTGTGTGTGTGTGTGTGTGTGTGTGTGTGTGTGCGTGCGTGCGTGCGTGCGTGCGTGCGTGCGTGCGTGTGTGCGTGTGTGTGTGTGTGTGGTGTGTGTGTGTGTGTGAGAGAGAGTGTGTGTGTGTGTGGGGGTTAGGGTTTAGGTTAAGATTTGCCAGATTTGCCATTGCAATGTGTCGTTGGCCTCTGGTGATTCAGTATTTATAGTCATTTTAAATTCCTTTGATAGCCCAATGTGGTACTCAAATTGCCAAGTCTATAATACATTTGCAGATCATATCTCCATCTTGTCTTAAAATAGCTTAGCTCTTGCACACACCCAAAACAAATCCTGAGTGAAACCCAACCTGCTCCCAGAGTTGTGGTGAAAGAGATACTGGAGGCCGTAGTAGTAGCCATTGATGGTGCCTTAGTTTTCCATAGCAGACCACTTTGCGGACATAGATTAGATTCATAATATTCACCGTCTCTGAGAGGTCCCCAAAGGGATCACCATCACTCCCTAATGAGACTCACTCTAAACGCTCCACTTAGCAGGCCTCAGGCCACATCTCACTTCATAACTTCACATCCAATATCTTCACACCACATCACTCTGTGGGGGTTGTGACCTTACACAACGGCTATCTTGCATGTACATCTTGTGCTTGCATTCATGTCTATAATTCTTAAACATGCTCTGTAATTACATAATAATCTCTAATGATGTGATACTGTAATGTTTCTGTGTTGACTAAAACAATTCTGCTATGGCTAGTCTGAGCGCTTCAGCTCACAAACAACAACAACAACAAGATAAAGTGACAATAGAATAATAGAATAAACAGTATAAAAACTAATATAAACTATAACGAATAACAAAACGAAATACAGAGCTGTTGAAACAGGCAGGCAGCTATACCGGCACCTTAATCCCCCCCCCCCGGGGGGTCAGTTCCTTTAAACTAGCTCTGTCAGAATGCTCAGAGTGCACAAATCATTTGATGATTTTGAAAGCTGGTCATCTTGGGCTATCTTGGGACACCGTCCTCTTGCACCTCTGACCAACATCTGATGTGTTGCTCAATCAGAGGGAGTAGCACAAAAACACTCTTGAGTTGAGAGCTAAACAGGGATTTCATTATTTAATAAAGCCGGAAACTTGATGTTTATTGATTTAAACCAAATTGTTGAATCCCATGACAGATCAATAATGATGCCAAGAAATGAATGTAGATGTACTGTAAAGTGGCAGCAGAGAGACAGGGAAAGTGTTGATCATACTAACACCCACAATAGCCCCCCCCCCCCCTCTTCCTCCCTTCCATCCTCTTCCCTTCCTCCCCCTCTTTGCGACCCTTCATATGAGGACAACCCAAACGGCCGTTGCTTTATTCCATGCAGGCACATCAAAAGGCCTGACAATGGTTGAATGCAGCCTAGCGCGGAGACAACAGGGAGCCGCAGCGATGCTTATTATTCATGCTGAGTTGGTCTAAGGGAGGGAAACGACCCGGCCTATATTGATTAGAGAGACATTATGAGACTGCATAGATTCTCAGACCTTTTATTCAGCTAACTTTCTGATAGCTTATCCCATAGCATTCAAATCCACACATGGTAGAGAGCATGTCCATGGCCTCTTTAATAGCCTGTGCATTTTCAGCAATTCATCTTGGACATTGAGAAACCTAATATGATAATATGAATATAATCTTGATTCTTGAACATGGGGTAGTACAGGGAACAGGGAATAGGAGTATAGTGGATAGTATACATAGCCTTTATTTATGTAAACCAGCTCTTTTCCCTTCTTGTTTTTAGTCTTTCTTACAAGCACCAGGGGAGCCCCCCCTACTAAATTTCGTTGTATGGTACCTGTACTGTATTAATGACAATAAAGACCATTCATTCAACAGTAATGGAACAGGGAATAGTAATGGTATCTGTGTGCCAGATCCAAGCCAGATATTTTCTGAATAATGTGTCATTTTTCTTTCCTTTCTTGGAAAATACATCTGACATGAGTTGATTGGCTTTTGATTGAGCTTTCTGTCCAAATCAGATCAGTGATTGTTTGAAGCAAGGGACGGGAAGGGAAGGATGCATTTAAAAAACAACATAACTCTGAAAACTCATGAAGCACTTCCAGTTGGCCATCACATTTGTTGCAACGTTGAGGCTAGTCGCTGCTCTTGTGTTTTGGAGACAGTTCGACGGTTACCGGTAAGTTGTTGTGTACTGTTAACTGTCAACAAGTTGCGTTTGTTTGTTATCTTAACAGATGGTCGAATACAAGGCCCACAATAATAAAATAAAAAAATAAGTTGGCATTACTTTTGACAGATGGCAATTTATATTTTGGCGGGTTGTTTTGGATGCTGTTAGTTTTCTCCGCCCACTTAACTAGGTCGAGCCCACAGCTGAGCTCGTGAGTTCAGATCAACTTAGCCAAAACATGACAAGTCAAGTGTAATATAACGAGCTATCATTTCCTATATATACTCGCGTTAGTCTGTAGCTAGTGTTTGATCCATTGTGTAACGTTATAGTATTGTGAGCTTAGAATGATAAGGTTCTATCTCCGTTTAGGGTAGTTCAGAGATATTGAGCGTCAAAGTTTTTACATTCCATTATGTTCTGTGAGATGGAACCTTTGTATTTTATGAATTACTAACTAAAACATGTCAGCATTTTAAAAATAACACCACACAGGCATTAATAAACACCTAATGGATCAGATTATGTAAAAAACTCAATTTTGACAAAAATTGAGATAGAACCTTATAATTCTAACGTCACGGTATGTCATTTTGTGTTTATTGACAGGATGACTTCAGATGGTCAAAGCTTCTCACCGGAGTCAACGGTCACCTCGCTGTTGGCTCGCTCCGGCCACCTGAGGAGCTCCCTGCAGCCGCCTGACCTGTCTCTCTCCGTGCGGTACGGCGACAGGGAGTACGGGTCTGCTACGGCGGCTCTGGACGCCTACATCGCAGACTTCGACAGGAGCATGCTTACTTCAGACACGTCCACAGGGAGAGTGGTACTGCAGGGAGACTTCTCCAGCCCTACTCTTCCCAGAATCAGCGTCAGAAATAAAGATGGTAAAAAAAAAAAAGAGTTTTGTAGACCTTGATAGAGTCGCAAGAATGCATAGTGCAGTATTGAAAAAAACGATATCTTTATCTGGTATTATCTTTCAGAAGTATAGATTACATAATGCAACAAGTGTGTTTTTTTTTTTTCCAGTTCTACAGGAACAGTTGACAGACAGGGAACTGGACTTCCTGAATCTTCCAGGCGCTCACCGTCCACGGAGGGGCCCGGACCGCCTCAGTTTAACGACAGACGACCTGTTGGTCCTGCCGTGCGACGGCTCCTTACCCGTGACCCGCACGTCCGCCTTCCTCTCCCAGTCACGCAGCTACCCCCTGGGCCAGGAGCACTCCTACTGCCGGTCCTCCGCTGAATCAAGGCCCATCTACAGCCATCGTAAACCCTGTCTGCACCACCCTGCTCCTCTGCGGACCGGAGGAGGAGCAGGTAGACCCCTGAGACAGGACCCTCCCGGTGGCAATCCTAGCCACTGCCAGACCCCAGACCTCAGTGAGAGGGATCTCCCACCACATGACGCCTCCGCCCACAGCTACCCTCGCTGGCTGACCAGCCAAAAGTCTGAGATGGATTTCTCTGGAATCACCAGTGTTCCTGACCAGAAGTACCCCGCCTGGCTCCAGGATTGCGGCATTCATACTGACACCTCTGGCACAAAGTCCTCCCGTAAGAGACAACATGGTCGTGAGCAGACCGTGCCACCCTCCCCTAGACGGCCCTCCTGGCTAGGGGAGCTGGAGGCTTCTTATGAGGAGCTGCAGAAGAATAACGACAGACATCTTGAGGCGGTCTCTGATTCCAACGACCAGCTAGAAGCGAAGACACTGAGGGAGTTGAGACTGGAGCTTGCCGAACGGCTAGTCGTCGACTATGATGGGAGCACAGATTTCGACCATCTCTCTTCCCTCAGGGGTGTGTTTGTGGAACGAATGCTTGCGCACACTGTGGCTTCTAATGACTAGAGTTTTAGACCCCTGATAGAAGCATTCAAACAAATCAGACCTTTCACCTAGTGTTCATCGCAGACACACTGATTCTCTGCAGTGTATTCTAAAATGAGTGTGTGAGACCTGTGTTCTCTCTGTTTTCCTCCTCAGACAACAAGATTGAATCTCTGATCCGGAGCCTGACCAGCCACCACCAGACGGACGTGGCCAGTCCTGGGGGCACAGAGGACATCCTTGATGCAGATCGATCCTGGGACAATCCTCCCATTACATTGTCTGTTATATAGCCAATGGCTCTTCTTAGTTAGAGTGGTAATTAGGTGGTAGAGTGGTTAGCATGTTGGTAATGACTAGCATGTTGGTAATTAATCTGTTTCGTCTAGTAACTTCTCTTCTTAGACATGCCAAAAAACACTCAACATAAATACAAATGAGAAGATTAAGCACTTTACATACATGAAGTTGTCAGTGTAAGCATAACACCCCAAAAAAATCTGTTCAGAATTAACGTATTTCATTATAATATTATTGTTTGCCTCATCGCAGAGATGTCTCAAAACTTTCAAAATCTCTATTGAGTTGATGGCCTCTCATACGCACAAATAAACACTCTGTTCTCATGGATGTGTCATAGTGAAATAGTCAATATCTAGTCAGAAACTACACATTTTTAAACAGTGTGTATGCATTATATACTAACTAAACCCTGTTGCTCCCATAAACTGCAGTAAATCTCCAGTGCCAGTAGGGGGGGCTGAAGACCCAGGTATCGCCAAAGACATGTCAAGAGACGGGAAAGAGGAGGTCTGTACCAACACTCCTAGATAAGACAGTACATCTGGTCTGTGTAAATGCTTCTGATTAAGACACAATGAGTATATCATCCACTTGGGTCTTTATTTATACCCTGTCTCTCATGTGGTACTGTCCAGGCTGTAGGCTCCTGCTCCTCAGGCTACAGCAGTCGGAAACACCCTGGTCCCGTGGAGGCCCTGAAGCATATGCTGTTCAGTCTCCAAGCAGTGGCGCAGGAGGTCACACTGGACCAAGGCCCAGACTCAACAACACCACTGGACACACCCATGCTGGATCCCACCAACATACCTGACAAACCAGCGCTGGATGACTCGACAACACTGGTAAAGGTGATCTGAGATCTCATAGCTTGTTTGGGTGTAGAATAGATTACATTTCATCACTTCAGGTCAGAGGCACTGCACTGTTGGTGATGTGACTGGGCTCGCTCTCTCTCTCAAACAAGTTTGTCACTTGCATGCCAGTCGTCACATGCATGATAGTCGTCTATCTGTACAGTATAGTATAGTGGATAGTGTACATAGCCTTTATTTATGTAAACCAGCTCCTTCCCTTCTTGTGTTTTTTTTTTGTTTTTTTTCCTTTCCTAGCACCAGGGGAGCCACCCCTCCTAAATTTCGTTGTTTGGTACCTGTACTATAGCAATGACAATAAAGACCATTCATTCATAACAGGAATTTGATCTTTGATGTTTGCAATTTATTCTAATTTCTAATTCATTCATTCATTATTTATAATAATTGTGTTGATTTTTAGATCCCAGAGGACTTTGACACTGCTCCTGGAGGACAATCATTAAAGAGGTACCTTCTTAACTCTTTCCCGAAGGCACTGAGTTAATATGATGACCAGGAAGTACTAGTTGTTCCCGCTCAGTTCTAGAATGGGAAACATCTATATTGCACTAACCCCAATAGAATAGAAACAAAGCGTATATCGTTATATTCTCAACAGAAACTCACGTTATTTCAAGTTAAGTTCTCTTTTCAAGATGATAACTGTGTGTAATGAGAGATGGTCAGTAAACAGTAAGTGTGTTGTTTTTGTAGGGCCCTGCATCACCTCGAGCGACTGAAGAGCCTGGTGGACTCACCTGGCCAAAAGGAGAAAAGAACTCAGGAGGGGAAAGACTCCTAGAGGAGTAGCAGTCTTTCCCCAAGAGGACTTGAATAGTATTATTGTATACTGTAGTACTGGTATTTAGGAGAAAATGCACAAAATGGGACCAATTGTCCAAAATGTCGAGGTCATGACCTGAAATGTTTCCATCAGGGTTCAGTGCCGTAAGGATTGTAAAACTGTAGTAAACACTACATGATTGTAACAAGGTTGTCCTACCCTCAGATTTGGTGCCACTCATGCAAGTAGTTGTCAATGGGTTGCTTGAATTTCTTTTTTTGCTACATTGAAGTATGGCATTTTTTCAAATATTGTCTTCACGATTCAATACAGTCATTCATATGCTTTGGTCCAATGGTTAAATTGCCAATGTAAATATCACAGTTGCGCCACATTTTAATTTAGATTTGAAACCCATTGAAACCACTAGCTCTCGCTAACAAGATGTGACAAGTGACTCCTACTTTCCCAACATATAATCCCAATATTACAATGTAATGGATTATGTGTGTTGTATATTGTTTTGAATTGCCTCCTTTTTATGTTTTAATCCATATTTTAAGTGCACATAAAGTCATGTGAACTGTTGATATTCAGTGTTCTGAGTTCTCTAAAATAAAGCCTTGCTCCCCAGTGCCTTTGAACAGGATTCTAACCCAATAATTCTCAACTAGAGCCTGGCTTCAATAAACGATGCCTTACAAGGCCATGCTTCTATCACTTATTTGTGTATATCAGGTGACTAACTGTTATTAAGTCATAGTTCAATGATTTGCAACAAATTACTAGAGTACAAGTTTGTACTCTCAGTCTGAGGGGGGTTAAGGGGCATAGGCGGAGCATGGGGTTCACGTTTGCGGATGTTTTATTTTTTAAGTGGATCTGGGTGTCCTCCCTCATAAAAATAATAAAAATACATTTTAAAACACATTTCATGCAGTTCTACACATGTTGACATGACAACAGTAAATGTATGGCCACTATACAATTATAATCCATGATGACATAAAACAGGGCAAAATTAGATCGGCTGACACGTCATTTGGGTGTTGCACAATTTGAATTATACTCTAACGGTTGATGACTTGAAAATTATACTGATTGTCATTTGCATCGACTATTTAGGAAAATCTGAGAAAAATATAATTTGCATAATAATTTGGAACGGGCTGTAGACCTTGTCTAGGCTTTGTCTGTTTCCTTATCTCAACCCTAGTCATGCTGCAGTTTGGCGGAGCATCTCCGCAACCAGCAGAGTCGGCAGCTGTACCTCTTGGTATTAACGGGCCCAAAGTAGTGTGCCAAGAAAACCTCCCCACACCATTACACCACCACCACCAGCATGGACTGTTGACCGGTGTACAGGTGTTCCTAATAAAGTGTTTGGTGAGTGTATCTTAATTAAAAGCTTGCCTTATTTTCAGATCTTGAACACATTGGGAAAGCTTTGATCATTATAAACATTCTTGAGTTCGCGTGTGAGGACTCTGGTCAGTCAGGAAGCAGTGGAGCCTTTTCCAGTAATAATGAGAGGAAGTGAGAAGATGACTGAGCAGTATGACGCCAAACCATTACTCACTGTCGCTGCAGGGTCGTTTTGGGCTTCTGAGTCACCCGCCTCATCTCTCATACTGTAGGTCTATTTTCATACTCCCGTTTTCTTGATTTCAGAAATCATTAGATCTGCAATGGGTTACAGTATAGATCACATTTGTGCCTACTAGAATAGAACCTCATTCTCTTGGTGTTTTTGGAAAGCGTATTCTATGCGAGTGCAATTGCTCCATTGATTTCCACCACCCATCCACAGAAGAGGCTTACATATTAACACTTACAGTAGATACAGGGGTTATCTACAAATGTTTATTGTCATAATCACAGTTTATCATCATAAGATTGATTATACAAACAGGGCACTTGATGAGTACTGCAATCAAATGAGTAGAAAGAAATGGCCTTGGATCGCTTTCATCCATCCATATATAATCATGCATGGCATCTCAACTGTCCTCACTTTCATTTCTCAGAGCATTGGAGGCACAATTTATACTGCATCAAATGTAACAATATCTCTACATATCCTCAGCTTGGAATGAAATGAGTGAAATGGACGATACTTGTTATGTATGCCTAGTATGTCTTTTCATGCCCCATTTGATCTGTGATATGTTGTATGTAATAGTCCCTCAGTTGCACTTTCTAAGAGCAAGGAAGTTGTGCTACCTCCAGTTATTCACAGTGTGTGCGCCAACAAGGCTAATTCATAAGGAATTTACAGAATACTTGAGGTATTCCATGTTGTGTTAAATTTGTCAGTCTTCCGTCCACTCATGTCTCTAAAGGTCCTATGCATCAGTGTCCTTTAGAAAGACCCCTAATTATGTGAGTCTCTTAAGATGTTCATAATCAATCTGATCAAATTAAAACTGGAATTTAATCTTCTCATAACAATGATTATCTGACTGGCTTCATAACATTTCGGTATGACATTTCATAAGACATAGAGATTTGTGACACGTTCTAATGCTTTGGTCCTCATATCGGCAATCATATCAAAATGTTCTGACTTTTCTTTTGAAACACGGAACTACGTTTCAACGTTGTTGAGAATCACAACACAAACTCGCTAGTCAAGCCAAAATAATACAACGCAATGGATTTGGTAAGTAATCCCCACTGCTACCTAGTTAACTATAACACTACTTTACATTGTTAGCAGGCTCACAAAACAAGCTGTGTTAGTTGACTAGCGACGTGTCATTGATTTTCAACAACGCAGAAATGTATTCACGTTTCCCGAAAGAAAAGTCTGATCATTACATCGGATCCCGATATGAGGACCAAAGCATTAGAACGTGTCATATTTGTTGTGTGTGCTCCGTCCATCTGTTTGACATCTGTTTGTGACGCTTCAAAAGGAACACAAGTTTAATAATCACTCCTCTATTCCGTGTGTCCCCCCTCCTTGCTTCCTTCTCAAAGCGCATTGGAGGAGAAGATCCCAGGTTCGTGAAGGAAGCTAGGAGATTGGACGCTAGGAATAGGGGAAAGGCTATTGGGAACCCTGCCACCAGGGCTCAAACATGGCATCCCTCAGGACTTCTGGGCCAGGAGCGTGCTCAGTTTGATCTTGCCGTCCATGGAGGCGGTGAGGCAGGTGCCACAGTCCATGGCCATGCACCAGTCCACCGTGACCACTGGAGCCTTGTGGCCCCCCAGGGGCAGCACGCTCTCCAGACCACTCTCACCACTGCTGTTGTTCAGCTGAGGACGAGATTGAAAGCACACACACATGCAGGCGCACACACACATGCAGGCGCACGCACACATGCAGGCGCACGCACACACGCGAGCGCGCACACACACACACACACACACACACACACACACACACACACACACACAGTGTTGTTCTGGTCAGTGCTATACTACTCATGGACATTCTGCTACATTCACAGATATCCACCTAAAGTTGCCAATGTACACCGTAGAGTGCTTTACCTCAGCTAAATTTCCTGTCGGTGAAACCAATTATTAGGTGAGCACTTACTGTACATGATACAAATGACATTCCGAAGCGGTGCCTGCGTGTGTGAACATCTAATTACGAGCGTAGGTCATGCAGGAGATTTGTATTAGTGATGGGTGAATGGACACTCAGTGCTACACTGAGGGACGAGACCGTCATGGGACTCGGCTCCCGTTCTCTGGACTGGACTGGATTGCGTGGCCTATACAGTACGTATGTATTGTACGATGGGTGTATACGGGAAATGTCACCTGTCTGTGTTTGTTGCCCTGAGGGCATCGATAAAGTTGCATTGAACTGAATTGAATTGAATTACCCTGTGGATGATGCCCCCATTGCTGGAGCAGGTGAGAACGTGCTGGCCCTCGGAGTCGAATGCAAAGAGGCGCCCCCGTGGCACCTGGACCTGCCTGTAGCCGCTGTACCCAGAGAGGACGAAGGGTCCCGTGGCATCCTGGGGCAGAGAGTGCTCCGACTGCTTCACCCCGCATCGATGGATGTTCCACTGGATGAACTGGGCCACAATGAACACAGACAGCCATGTTAATAATAAGCACTTTGGTTATTATCATGTTATTACCAGTAATAACTTGCTATTCAATGTAACTAAGAGGCTAAACTCTTAATTATAAAAATAAATAATAATTAAGAAATAACCGAATTCTTCCTCCTTCTTCCTCCCTGCATGGTAACTGCCAATGGCCCCTGGTCATAGCATAGATTACTTTTTCTTACGATAAATGGTGGATAGATGATTTACTTATTTTATTTTTTATTTAACCAGGCAAACATGTAAGAACAAATTCTCATTTACAAATGCAGCCTGACCAAAAAGCAAGGGCTCTTTGGGGGGGGGGGGGGAGCTAGAAATAAAACAAGGTTAAATAATTTACAACAATAAAACACTGGAAAACAGGGAGAGTAGATTACAGTAACGTCAGCATTTGGCCTCAAAGGCTTTTCTCAGGACACGTCTCCATAGAACAAAACAGCACTGTACCGTAAACAAACATGTAAGGGTTAGGGAAATCCTCAGACTCAATGTTCTGCACAAATCTATGATTGACCTGAATGCATGATTTACATGAAAGTCTGAATTACACAAATGGATCTCAAGTTAGGATGTTGGCCGTAGCAAACCTAACATGAGTATGGGTGTTTTAGAGGCCTGGGGGGTATTCCATCAACTTCTAAAGGAAAATCCAGGCTTATTTTTGACAACGTTGATGGAATACCCCCCCTGGTGGGCCTTAAACACAGTGTGAAAGCTCACCTTGCCATCCTCTCCGATGCTGAAGACCGTGTTCTCATCGTAGCTGAACTCAACACTGTACACCTCCCCGTCGTGGGCCCGCCAGCTCATAGCACAGTCGTAACGCTGCATGTCTGCAGATGAGGAGAGAAGACAATGTTAATAAGATATCAAAATAATAATAAAGCAACACTGTCAACGCAGACAGCTTGACAAACACTTTAAGTGTCTGTTCCATTACAAATCCATGATACACATTTATATCAATCACACCACGATGCCCAATTCTAAATCAAGGCCCTTCCTTCACTTATGGAGATGTGTCAGGATTGGATAGGTGTAAGCAATGTGGTAACATCTTCACCTAGCCTATAAGTGGACTAGGAGTAACAATCACCATATCAATAATACCTATTATACCTAACGCTCTCAGATCTCCTCAAGAGCATACAGGCGGGCGCCCCGCGGTGGTGTAGCGGTCTACGCACTGGCCACTAGTGCATGCTGCCCACCGGGGCCGGGGTTCGTATCCCGGCTCGCCAGATCCAGATATGGCCGAGGCACACGGGAAGCGGCATATTGGGTGGCCGCTTCCGAGGGCGGTATAGGAGTATTTCTGGACAAGGATCCGTCACGCAACACCGCCCCCTGGGTGCCGGAATAACGGTGCTGGGCTCGAGGAGCCAGTCAGCTAGTCTGCCTGGCGGCCTCTTCTGGGACTGCCGGCCACGGGGTCGTGCGGCGGATCCTATGCAATAGGCAGGGGATAATTGGATGCTAGGTTGGGTTCAATTGGCTACCAAATTGGGTGAAAAAGGGATAAAATCTGGGGGGGGGGGGAAAAAAAAAAAAAAAAAAAAAGAGCATACAGGCAAG
Organism: Nansenia antarctica; assembly: GCF_963989245.1. Classification (NCBI taxonomy): domain Eukaryota; kingdom Metazoa; phylum Chordata; class Actinopteri; order Argentiniformes; family Microstomatidae; genus Nansenia; species Nansenia antarctica. The sequence goes on along the minus strand of NC_137689.1, from coordinate 67,375,972 downwards.
GGGTTGTTTGGTATTTGGGGTAAGGATGAAAAAGAACTTGCCGAACAGTCGGATGACTCCATCAGCAGCCCCGGTGACCAGCAGGTTGCCGTTGTGGTTGAAGGCCGTGCAGTTGATGGCTACAGGTCCAGGCTCCAGAGAGAACTGGAGCTGAGGAGGGGCGGGAAGTCATCACAGTGGTCAAAGGAAAGAGAAAACAACTTCATCTGATTTGACTGATGGTGTAAAGTTTATTTTACTTTTGCAAAGCAACACACAGCAATACCTGCTGTGAACCTAGACCAAGATTAGAAGACTAATCTAGGAAAAATTGATTCAATCTAGAAAAACCAAATACTTCTTTCTGACCACAAGACTTTGGGTGACCCTATGAGTGTTATTGCCAGTTTTCCACACAGTAATATCTTATGCACCATTTCAAACTTATCATAAGACAGAAACATATTCGCATTCACAAAACACCTCCCCACGTAGGACCTACAGTACCTGTTGTTTGACGGTCTTGGTGTCCCAGAGCAGGAGTTGTCCTGACACAGGGATGGGGAGACGTGGCACCGTCTCCGTCACGCTGGCCGAGCGCCCTGCGCCGCTGTGGGCAGCCGCTGAGCACACAAAGGAGGTCCCGCTGGGGCTACACGCCAGGGACAGGATCCTGGACGGAACAGGAGACGCACACAAGATAAGATAAGACGTTTCTTTGTCATACAGTACCAGTCAAAAGTTTGGACACACCTTCCCATTCAATGAGTACGGTAATAAATTTTATTTATAAAAGCACTTTACATATAAAACCTCAGAGTGCTACAACAACACAGGAAGATAAAGCAAAAAACATTTTCAATTAAAAGGCTAAAAAAAAGGCTCTATTAAAAAGGTGGGTTTTAAGGCCTCGTTTAAAAGCATCCACAGACTGTGGTGCCCTTAGGTGGTCAGGGAGAGCATTCCACAGCCTGGGAGCAGCCGAGCAGAAGGCCCGATCTCCCATGGTGCGGAGCTTGGTCCTGGGGGTGTGTCCAAACTTTTGACTGGTACTGTACTTCCGCTGGGGGGGCTCCATTGAGGGCACATATAAAAAGAATATAGAACATATAGAATATATATATATATATATACACATAAAGAGAGAGGGCTGATAAGGGCTCCATACCCGTACTATAGAATTAGAACGACTAGAACAGACTTTGCTATTCATTCTATTTCTATGTCCACACCATCTCAGACACAAGAAGGTGAACAAACATCAATTTTCATCGATTTTTACCATGTAAAAAAAACAACTAAAAAACCAGGAACCTCAAATGCCAATGACAAGCCCTTATTCATAGGACCTAGGAATGATGACATGTAGCAGGTTTTAGCCAATAGCAGCCTACCGTGGGTGGGTCTCATCTATGGCCATTTCGTACAGGTTTTTCTTGGCGTCTGTGTCATACAGTCTCACTGTGCCCACACCACTGCCCAGTAACAGCTGAGGACCAATAATGAAACAAGGTATTACTGATGGGCTTCCTTCATCATCATAATCATCATCATCATCATCATCATCATCATCTCATCATTCACAGACTGCACAACAAGACAGCTGAAGATGATGACGACTATGACCATCATCAAATCCATTCGGAAATCAACGACATGTCATTCGGCATGTAGAAATGTTCAACGGAGACCGACACACGTGAGAGTGCAATGAAACAGCGTACCAGTCTGTCTGGCTTGGTGGCCCACTCCAGGGACAGCAGCGGGGACTTGGACATGATGGTGGCCTTGGTCTGCATGACGGGGTTGAAGGACCATACCTTGATGACCCCGTCCACATCCAGACTGGCCACTCTCCTCCCCGAACAGTCCACCCTGGGACCAGAGAGAGAACATAGGGAGGTTGGAGAGGGTTGTGTTTATAATGGTTGACAGAAAGATGGTTGTAGGTTTGTAAATTGCTCTAGATAATATAGGGGGTGCGTTCGTAAATACACTGTGAGAGCACCGAAGCGCACCCGGGGTGCTCTCTGACCGTTCGGAAATGAACTGATTTCAGTTGAAACCAGAACGCTCTGAGCGTTCAGAGCAGATTTCCAGAGCGTATTTACGAACACACCCAGGGTCTCCTATAGAGATAAGATATTAAATGGTCCTGGAGATCTAGCTACTGGGTGTGGAGGCTTTTGCACGACATAATAAACAAATGATCATTATGAAATGAGAGTAGTAAGATGAGACGCCCATATGACCGTTGTTTTCGAATGCATTACGGGTGTATCATAATGCATCATACCTGTAGGCGAGTGTTAGGGAGAGTAGCTCTCACCTGCAGTGCATGATGGACGAGTGGTGCTCCCCGTATTCCTCCTGACCCAGCTTGATGAAAGGCTGCTCCACTGCCAGCCCACCTCCCTCCCCACCGACCCGCGTCTGTCCGGTCACAGATTCAGTGGTGGGCTCACTAGAACCTTCTGCGTGTGGCTCCGGCTCCCAATTCTCCCCTTTTTTCTCAGGATACTGCCAAAAAAAAAAAAAAAATATACTATATCTCATAATCTGGGATTCAATCAATCGCAGATAGTGAATTTCTGCATGTTGTAGTGCCGGAGGAAAAAGGAAAGACGTAGGCAACGTAATGATAACTGTTTAATCAAAACAACAACTTGTACTCTCAGTACAGGACCAGAAAATGGTTACCAAAACTCGTGTATCTAAACAGGAAGGTGCAACGTTAATAATCCTCCCCTCTGCCCCTAGTGCCAGAACTGGTTCCCTCCCACTACACAACCAACAGTAAGAGGAGAACATGAACCCATAATGTAGTCACTACACCAGCCCCCCCAGTGTTCACCTCAATATTGGAAATCCTCACGGCGAGGAGGGCGTATGGCCCGGCCCCTACGATCGTAGGTAAAGTCAGGAGGTGCGGGAGGAGGTGTGACATCGCCCATCACGTCCTCCTGCAGGGAAGGACGGGGGGCAGCGACGACCGGGGGCTCGCGAGCTGCGGGGGGTTGTCGGGGTCGGAGGGGGGAATGGCCAGGGCGCGGCAGGGGAGGTAGGACTGGAGGCCGGCCTCTGCGCGGTGGCAGGGCCAAGTCCAGGGGCAGTTCAAGGTCCAAGTGGGCCGGTTTGAGGCGATCAACGGACACACACTCAGGCCTACCCCCCATGTCAACCATGAAGTTCTTGGCTCCGGCCTCGATGACACGGAAAGGCCCGTCATAAGGAGGACGTAGTGGAGTCCTGTGGCCATCATGACGAATGAAAACGAACCTCGCTGAGTGCAGCTCCGGGGGCACCCTCGAAGTAGGGACACCATGCTGCGTAGTCGGGACCGGGACGAAGGTCCTGGCGCTGTCCAGCAGGGAGGCGCGCTGAGCGGCGGCGGACCAGGGCTCCGTTGACTTGGGAATGAAGTCACCGGGGACCCGCAGCGGCTGTCCAAACACCAGCTCAGCGGACGACGACTGGAGGTCCTCCTTAGGCGCTGTCCTGAGCCCCAGCATGACCCACGGCAGCTTGTCAAGCCAGTCGCTGTCCGTGAGGCTGGCTCGAAGGGCGGCCTTCATGGATCGATGGAAACGCTCACAGAGCCCGTTCGCCTGCGGGTGATAGGCGGTTGTGCGGTGGAGCTTGACCCCCAGATTCTCCGCCACCGCTGCCCACAGCTCTGAAGTAAACTGTGAGCCACGGTCAGAGGAGAGATCAGCAGGGGTGCCGTAGCGGGAGACCCACACCGCGATGAACGCCCGGGCCAGGTCGGGGGCTGTCGTTGAGGAGAGCGGAACTGCCTCCGGCCAGCGAGTCGTCCTGTCCACCATGGTAAAGAGATAGGTGTATCCGTGCGAGGGGGGCAGCGGCCCTACCAGGTCCACGTTTACATGATCGAACCTCCGCTCAGGCACAGAGAACTGCTCCAGGGGGGCCTTGACGTGTCGATGCACCTTGGCGCGCTGGCAGGCGATGCACGTGTCAACCCAGGCCCTCACATCCCTCTTGAGCCCATGCCAGACGAATTTCTCTGACACCAGCCGTGAGGACGGTTTCCTACCAGGGTGAGACAAGCCGTGTATCGCCTCGAAGGCGGGGCGCCTCCAGTTGGCGGGGACCACCGGTCGTGGCTGACCCATGGAGACGTCGCACAGGAGCGTGGCCCCTGCGTCACCGAAAACCACCTCTTCTAGGCGCAGTCCTGTGTCCGACAACTTGAGAGCCTGGACGGCGGGGTCGGCGGCCTGGTCTGCAGCCATGCGCGCGTAGTCCAAACCCAGTTGGACCGCACCAACCACCGCCCTGGAGAGACAATCCGCGACCTGGTTGGACTTCCCAGCAACGTGCTGGATGTCTGTGGTGAACTCGGATATGTAGGCGAGCTGGCGCTGTTGGCGGTCGGACCACGGCTCCGCCACCTTGGACATGGCGTGCGTGAGTGGCTTGTGGTCCACGTAGGCCGTAAACTCGCGGCCCTCCAGTAAAAAACGGAAGTGTCTGACAGCAAGCCACAGCCCGAGGAGCTCCCTGTCGAATGTGCTGTACCTTTGCTCTCTGGGAGACAGCTGGCGGCTGAAGAATGCAAGAGGCTGCCAGGCGTCCCCAACCCACTGTTCGTACACCGCTCCCACAGCAAAGTCAGAGGCGTCCGTGGTGAGAGCAGTGGGTGCCGAGGGCGAGGGGTGGGCCAACATGGCAGCGCGGGCCAGGGCCGCCTTGGTGTCCTGAAAGGCTTTGACACGCTCCGCCGTCCAGTCCACCGGCTGCTTCAGAGTCTTGCCCTTCTGGGCATCGTACAGAGGCCGCAGGATGTGAGCGATGTGGTGGAGGAAGCGATAGTAGAAGGTTACCATCCCGATGAACCCCTTGAGCTCGCTGATTGTGCTGGGGCGCGGGAAAGCAGCGACAGCTTCTACCTTCGAGGGGAGGGGGGTCACCCCCTCTGCGGAGACCCGGTGCCCGAGAAAGTCGATGGCGTTCCGTCCGAACTCACACTTCGCCGGATTGACAATCAGCCCATGTTGGCTGAGCCGTGTGAAAAGGGCCCGGAGGTGGGACAGGTGCTCCTCCTCCGTGGTGCTTGCGACGAGGATGTCATCCAAGTAGACGAAGAGGAATGGTAGGTCCCGGAGCACCGAGTGCATGAGGCGTTGGAAGGTCTGCGCCGCGTTCTTCAGGCCGAACGGCATCCGCAGAAACTCGAAGAGCCCAAATGGCGTGATTACGGCCGTCTTAGGGACGTCCTCGGGGTGCACCGGCACCTGATGGTACCCCCGTACCAGGTCCACTTTGGAGAAGAAGCGTTTGCCTGCCAGGTTCGCTGAAAAGTCCTGGACATGTGGGACCGGGTAGCGGTCAGGCTTGGACGCGTCGTTGAGGCGGCGGTAGTCCCCACATGGGCGCCACCCGCCGTCTGACTTAGGGACGATGTGCAGGGGAGACGCCCAGGGGCTGCTCGAGCGCCGAACGATGCCCACCTGCTCCATATGCGCAAACTCCGCCCTGGCGATGGCCAGCTTCTCCGGGTTGAGGCGCCTGGCCCTGGCGTGGAGGGGAGGCCCCTCGGTCTCGATGTGGTGCTCCACTCCGTGTTTCACCGTGGGCGCGGAGAAGGTGGGCTTGGTAAGGTCGGGGAATTCGGCGAGCAGCCGAAGGTACTGGTCACTTTCGGCGAGCGTATTGGACCACCCGCTGTAGACCGCCTCCCCCTGCGTACAGGCGAATGAAGCGAAAGTCTGTGAGTTGACCAGGCGCCTGTTCCCCACGTCCACCAACAGGTTGTGGGCGCACAGAAAATCCGCACCAAGGAGGGGAAATGTGACAGCCGCTATGACAAAATCCCACGAAAAACATTGCCCTCCGAAGCACACGTCCACCGCCCTAGTGCCGTAAGAGCAGATAGGTGTGCCGTCCGCGCCTGCCAACTGCGGACCACGCTCCTCCTTCGCCATATCCGATCTCTCTGCCGGAATGATGCTCCACTGGGCACCTGTGTCACAAAGGAAACTGCGACCAGAGGCGGTGTCTTGTATGAAGAGCAGCCTGTTGGTGACGCCAGCGCTCAGGGCCACTACTGAGCGCCGGCCCCGCCGTTTCCCGTCGGTCCGAAGGTGCAGGGTGAGCGGCACCGTTTGGCCTTGGCGCCAAAAGTGGCGTGGTAGAAACAATGGCCCGCAGCGTTACCCTGCTGGCCAGAAGGTCTGGCGTCATCCTTCGCTCTCCTGCGACGGTCGGGTGGCGGGGCGGCCGCGGGAGCGAGCAGGTCGGGGGACCGTTGAGGCATGGCCAAGACGAACCGGTCCGCCTCCCTGGCCAGGGCGCGGGGCTCCATGATGGCGGTGTTGGCCAGCGCCATCCTAACTTGAGCTGGCAATGTGCGCATGAACAGCTCTGTGAAGAGGATCATGGGGTCTTCTGTACCGAGCAGGTTTAGCATCCTCTCCATGCTCGCAGAAGGCCTCTCGTCACCCAAGTCCGACATGGCAAATAGGCGACGCACCCTCTCCGCAGTGGACAGTTCAAATGTCTCTAGAAGCAGGGCCTTGAGGCGCTCATATTTGTTCGTCGTCGGGGGAGCAGACAAAAAACCTACCACTCGAGCCGCGGTGGAGCTGCCCAACATTGCCACAGCATGGTTGTACCGGTCGTCGTCGTCATCGATGTCACTTTTATTGAAATGTGCCTCTACAATAGCAAACCATGCAGCAGGCGTTGAGTCCCAGAATTCTGGTAGCTTGAGAGTGGGAGTGTGCGCACCACGCGTTACCCTGACAGGGGATGGTGATGGCTGCCGCTGGTTTGAACGTCTTCCTCGCCCGGACATTTTGCAGGATTGTAATGTTCGTCGCTGGTTTTCGTACACAATTACGTTAACAAAAATCCACGTCGGGTCACCAGTGTAGTGCCGGAGGAAAAAGGAAAGACGTAGGCAACGTAATGATAACTGTTTAATCAAAACAACAACTTGTACTCTCAGTACAGGACCAGAAAATGGTTACCAAAACTCGTGTATCTAAACAGGAAGGTGCAACGTTAATAATCCTCCCCTCTGCCCCTAGTGCCAGAACTGGTTCCCTCCCACTACACAACCAACAGTAAGAGGAGAACATGAACCCATAATGTAGTCACTACACCGTGTTGATTTGCAAGCGGCATGTCACGGATGGAGGGAGTTGGTTTACACAACACTCTTACACAATCCGCTATCTGAAATTGATTGAATTCCAGGCTATGCTGAGTAATGACAAGACTGTCTGCCATGCATTGATTTGTGTAGTTGAAGACATTGCACATGTACAGCATCAGGCCGATAGGAGGTTGTCATGGTGTGAAGCAAAAGTACGCTAAACTATAAAGCTCCTTTCAGAAAAAAAGAGCCTGTTAATCAAAAAACACAATAAAGCATACATTACATACAGAATATTCTTACTTTAGAAGGGTTAGGGTTGGGGTTAGAGGTCAAACCTGAGGCGGAGGCTTAGAGAACAGCTCCTTCCTCTCCTTCTCATGGTCCTGATGCCTCCTTTGTCTGATGTGAGGACCTTGCTGATCACTCGGCCCCCCAGCACTGGACACGCTCTTAGACTCCTTGAAAGCTGGTGGTTCTTTAGACTTTACAGACTAAATGAACACATAAAGAACAGTTAAACATCTATTTTGCTCAACACAAGATTGATTTTGTAAAATGTTATTTACGTATAGGCAATTACAGGTTCTAATAAACTTTTTGGGTATTTTAAGTTTATTGTTAAAACATTTGTGAAAAAACAATTCGGAGAAGGACTAAAAAACAAAAAAATCGCTGCAGCAAGATATTTTCAATAGCTACTTTGTGAAGCCTCTTCAATCCTCTCCCTGAATGTAATCAAGTTATGTATCTCAGGGGATGTCCCCAGAAAAAGAATAACAACTTCCTCATTTCTGGACGAACATATGGTCTCACTTGATTGGCTACCGTGTCCTTCCTCCCTAGGGAGGCCTGTGTTGGCGAGGACCCAGCTCCTTGGGGCGTCTTTCCAGGTGCCCGTTTCCCCTGGGGCAGGATGAGTGTGGAGAAGAAGTTCCGCGATGGGGTGGTGGTCTGGTGGACGGAGCGCTGGCTGGATACCAGGTCCCTGTGAGGAGATAGGAGAGGAGAGACACCTCAGCTGCCTAGCAAAGGCTTATGCTACATTATCTCCTTCTCAGAGCCCTAGTTCTCTGCCCTTCTGCTCCATTTGCAGGCTTATCTCACCATAATTCAATTTTCCCTCAGAGACAACTTGACGTTGTTTGCTTGCTGAGCAAACATGGTCTGCCGGAGTGAGATGATGTGTGTGTAGTAGACAAGGGCGTAATGAGAAAATTAGATTCCTTATCAGAGAACCTTTGTGTTTAATGTTCAATATGTTCCTCATAAAGCCGGGTGGGAAGTCGTTGAATGTCCCCTACCTTTTGCAGGCAACTTGATTGTCAAATCATGTGGATTGGATTACTTCAGAAAACAAGATGTACAATTACAAGACTAGTATATTCTCAAGACTAGCGTGACATGTCCACAACCTTTGTGGTCACTTTGTAACATAGTGTTTGATACTTTATCCTCAATGTCAAAACAAGTGTAAACTAGAGGTGGTCCTTGAGGACTTGAGATGTTCTTTGGCTGTCCTTTTAGGAGGAAGAAACCGTTTTGGTGTCATTATAGAACCCTTCTACATGGAACCACAAAGAGTTCCATATGGAACCACAAAGAGTTCCACATGGAACCACAAAGGTTCCTTCAAAGGGTTCTCCTACAAGGAGAGCTAAATATCCCCATTGGTTTCTCTCAGAATGAAGGCTGGACACAGCGGCCCTCAAGGCCTGGAGCTGTACATCCCTGTCAGGTCAACTGACACAGCACAACATAACATAACATAACGAACGGATCACGGCGAAAAACACAACAATTCAGGTGAATTGTTTATTCATCTTCCATTGTCCTTTTTTTTCTTTTTCATCCATGTAAAACACAACACGTTAAAACAATATAAATATAATATTAACAACAATAAGTTAGTTATATAATCCATCTACAGTATTTGTATGGCATAGAGAAAATACAAAGCCAAGTGCCATCCCTGCCCAGTAAACTATCTTAAAAGCTTTCTCTCCCACCCCCGCTCCCCTAAATGAGGGTCAATCCTCTCAAAGTCAGTCCTCACAGCTCAGTGTCTCCAAGTCGGTCCATGTTTTGCACATAAGCGGGGAGTTTGTGATGGACCATGGCTTCCTCCTTCTTCAGGCGAGACTCTCCTTGCAAGGCGAAGAGCTGGAGGCCAAGAAGGGACGACAGAAAGACTCTCAATACTTACATTTTGATGCTAAGAGTCATGAGGGGTAGTGGCGTTAAATTCCACACGACTTACGCATTTACATTTTTGGCATTTAGCAGACGCCTTTATCCAAAGCGACTTACAACAAATACATTTGACTAAGTAAGTGAATCATCTATCCATCAGTCATCGTAAGAAAAACATATTAATTATGCTAGGACCAGGGGCCATTGGTAGTCATTTTTTACATTTATTTACAGTAGAGAAACTGTACAAGGGAGTAAGGAGGTCCTAGGAGGGAGAAGATCTAGGTTCCTCCTGTTACATATCCTCCAACGCTTTTAGAGGAGGAAGCGAGTGGAAGACAGAGGAGAGGACGCAAGGAGATCTTAACAGTTGAGAAAAGGCTGTTGAGGCTACAAAGCCCAGGTTGTGTGTATACCTATCCAACCCTCTCATATCTACGTGAGTGCATCTGAAGGTAGGAGCTAGGGGACGATTAATCGGAATTTTGCAATAGATTCAAACAATTATGGTATTATTAGCCAACATTTGGATAAAAGTGTCTACTTCTTTGCGGTTGGATGGCCTTACCATTTGCCTCAGCTGCTCATTATCTTCCTGCAGACCAGTGGTCCTCAGAACTTCAGAGTCAAAGTTCAGCAGCACAGGCTGGGGTGGTACTGTCAAGGAAATGCCCAACAACATTCTAGAGCACAACATTATTTTCTAATTTCTAATTACTTTCTCCTTTTTTTTCTGCAAAACAATAATGATACAGACAGAGACATAGTTAGGTTTATACACTGTGTGTGTGTGTGTGTGTGTGTGTGTGTGTGTGTGTGTCCTTAGCCCTAAACAGAAGGATATGCATGCACTGGAAGAGCACACTCAGGAAGTTGTGAAGCGAGACCAGGAAGGTGTCCGCCCACTGGCGAGAGAAGTACGGCGAGAACGCAGGGTTCTGCTCAGGGATGGGGATGAACGGGAGGATGAACCAATCACGCCACTCCGCCTGGCTTTGCAGCTCCAGCGCATTCTTTTGGAAAAACTCTTGGGTCTTCTCCAAGTTTTTGCACTGTTTCGACAGAGGGACAAACAGAGGCCATGTATTACACACCAGTCAACATTCATCCCTGGGCTGGATAGAGACACACCAGGGGAGGCTGGTGGAGGTAGAACTTGGAGGACAAGCTCTTTGTAATGTAATGTATTGGAAAGAGGAAATGGTATCAAGCATGTCCATGCCATGTATTGTAATGCATGGAATGGAATCAAACCATTCCTCATTCCATTCCAATGAGCCCGTCCTCCGATTTCCACCGCCATCAGCCTCCCCTGACACACTGACACACTGACACGCACGCACGCACGCACGCACGCACACACACACACACACACACACACACACACACACACACACACACACACACACACACACACACACACTTTGTGGCTGACAAACAAGGTCAGTAGTGTTACATTAGAGGTCTATGCACCTGAACGGTGTAAACAACATAGTATCGGAAGAGACTTGTTCTCAGTTTGTTGACGGTGGGTCTGTAGATGTCCTCTAGTTTGCAGAACACCCGGCGGTCCAGGTAGCCCCAGTAATCTTTCAGCCCGGTCAGGTCAAAGTTCTGGATGAACAACTGGAGCTGGTCAATGATCTTATCCACCTAAAAAGTAAGCGAAGACTGCTGTCAAGCAGAACGATACATTGGTAATTCTAGAGATACTATATTAGGTGAAACATCTATCTGTCTTCATTGGTTAAGAATGACTGGAAGTAGGCTATGATTCAGTGCCTTTGTACACTATGATGACTACTATTGTATACCCGAAATCCTTTCTCCTTGTCGGTTTTGATCTCAACGTCTAGGTGCTTCAAGGTGCCGGTGAACCCGCGGTAGATGAGGTACTCTCTGACATGTTCGTCCGTCCTCTCCACGGCAGACCCCATGGTGCTCTCCCCCTGTAGCAGCAAAGAAGATCATTCAGATATGAATGAATGGTCTTTATTGTCATTAATACAGTACAGGTACCATACAACGAAATTTAGGAGGGGGGGCTCCCCTGGTGCTTGGAAAAAAATAATAATACTAAAAACAAGGAGGGAAAAGAGCTGGTTTACATAAATAAAGGCTATGTACACTATCCACTATACTATACTATACAGATAAAACACTGTGCTGTACTCTATGCTATGCTATACATATCCTAACATTTCCTATTCTCTGAACCTTATGTACACAAGGGTTGTCATATTGCACATAGTATTATTGCACATAGTCTTATTGCACATTTAGCTGCTTTCAGTGAAACCCTATTGATCTGACAGCAGCTCTGTTAGCCAGTAGTCTAGTTCCTTATCCTTGCAATTGATCTCAAATGCTTGCTCAAGGAGTTAACAACACTAACAGGGTGCAAAACTGAAAGTATATGACTATGCAATGCTATTTCATACACATCAGATGACCGTGCACTGTCTGTTCTGGACTGTGAATGGTGCTACGGAAAATATTGCTTACGTAAATTAGACTTATATACTGGAGCTGTTAGTTCAAATGTTTTCAAATAAAAAAATAACACGAGGTACGGTGTAGGTTTCTATTTCGTAAGCAAACTCGCCAGGAACATTTCGAGTCCGTTACCTACAATATTGGAGTAAAACTTACCAAGAGAAAGCGCTGATAAATAGCGAGATTTCCTGTTTTCTTTTTCTTCAACGTATCATGTGATTGACTCCGTGTGACGTCAGGTGACAAGGCTATTGGTTCGTTTGGCCACCACACTGCAGCTCCGCTAGAGGGGGCCAGAACGCAGGATTCACTAGGATGTATTGATTTGTTTGTTTATCAGGATCCTCAATACATGAGCTACTACTACTACTACTCTTCCTGGCGTCCACATTAAACAAAACATATTAAACACATGACATATTACAGAACAGCTATAGAGAACTATATACAAGAACTACACATGATAATATAACATTAACAAATGACAACAAATAAATGCACAATACTGAATTATGAAAAACACTACATATACATGTGCATATACATGTGCTTTATACTATTCAGTCATCCTCTAGTTTAAATAAGGCTTTGTGGATGCAACCAGGCAGGATTGTCTCTTTATAATGTGCAATTCTTCTTCTTCTTCTTGGGGGAAACATATCTTCAAGAGAAAAATGCCTTTATTAAATGAACTAATATAAATGGTGTGGCCCAAACAAACACATACATTTCCCCCCAATGGAATCATCCGTTCCCCTCTACAAAAATGGCACGCACCACAAAGATCAGGTGATGTCCTTTATCTTAGCCTAGGGCTTTCACTTGTGAGGAGCACATGGGTTCTGATCCTCCGACTCTTTCGGTGCAATGTGTTCACCCAAGCGTGATCCATCCCTCCAGAACCCTGAGGCCTCCTGCTCGTCTCTGAGCTGCAGAGGAGCGTAGCATCTCCCTGTGACTTCATTAATGTTTCACTGCTGATAGAAATGCATGAGAAAGTCCCGTCTTCCGGGCCTGGATAAAGGCAGTTGCTCTGGTAAGAGCTTTCCTTAGAGAGTTTAAATAAGGATTGGGGATGTTTGACAGTTGAAATAAGTCATGTTTGCTCTAGCTTTTACTGTAACTGTGCGATTCTTTCTTAATTTAATCTCTTACTGTAGTTGTGCCTATACATCATGACGGAAAACTAATTCAAGACATTTTAGTTACAGCCTCTAATTGGTCCTAGAACAAACAGACGTTGGGATTCTGCATCTGTGTGTGTTTGATTTGACGTGCGGTGACATATTGAAGGGAAGGACCGCTTTGACAATAAGAAGAGTTTTAATTGAACACAATCCAGATGGGAGCTGTCACAGAGTAGTACAGTTATACGAAAAGAAGACACACACACACACACACGCACACACACACACACACACACACACACACACACATACACACATACACACACACACACACACACGCACACACACACACACATACACACATACACACACACACACACACACACACACACACACACACACACACACACACTAATTAAAAGGTAGCTTACAGTCAGTACATTATACTGTATGGCTCCCAAAGGTCATGTGACTGGGCATTCATAACATACATATGAATATAACATACTGTAAATATTAATGCTGTGTGCATCCCTGTCCCCTGTTGCCTGATGAGCAGCAGAGCCTCTTCCAGAGGAGGCTGCAGAAATAGCAGGGCACATTATAATGAACATGGTCATTCCAAGATCCACATCTACTACTATCTTTTTCTATAATTTGTTCTCTGAAAGGAATACATGCAAAACCTACTGATTCCCTAATAGGGAGATAACTTGGGAGATGTGGTTGAATATTTGGACGAAGTGTATCAAAGGCACCATACACAACGCAGCATGGAAGTATGTTGAAACATACTTAAAAACGTAGTATTCATTTAAACTTAGTCTTCATCAAGCATTCCAAATTGTATATTAATGCAGATTATTGCAAGCAATGACATCAAGGTTTAGTAATGTACGTATATGCCGGTTAATTCCATGATATTTACATGAAAGATTCATATTAATTAATATCTATATCTACTTGTGATCTGTACATCTGCTCTACGCAGCACAGCTAAAGTGTCCATCTGGTGAGCAAGCATCAAAGATGGGCACAGATGTTGGCCTAACAGCCTCTGCTTTCCCTCAGATGCAATATTTGTTTGTTCCATTTGACATTTCCGTGGAAACCGTTCAAGCACTAAAGGTTGTCGGCATCTGTTCCCATGACGTCCCAGATTAGTGCTCCTCTGATATGCTGAAGTGAAATGCAGAACCTAAAACTTTCTCCCTGTTGGCGTACCTACTCACGGAGTGAAGTTTCACAGCTGTCTACTGGAGTACAGAAGAGCCGTTTCCAATGGGGTTTCCCATGCGTTTTCCAGTGGGGTCACCGTGAGGACTGCTTAACTATTTAGATAATGGAATGGAATGGACTGCACTTATACAGCGCCTTACAATGGCCTCTCATTCACCCATTCACACACACATTCACACACCAATGCAAGGCGCCGGCCCACTCATTGGGAGCAATTTGGGGTTCAATGTCTTGCCCAAGGACACCTCGACATGTGGACAGGAGGAGCCACGGATCGAACCACAGACCTTGCGATCATTAGAGGCCAGCTCTACCTCCTGAGCCACAGCCGCCCCATGATAATGAAACCCCAAACACATGACTACGTTTATTGAAACAAAAATAAGAACAACAGCGAGTGTTGAAAGTGGCCAATGGTAAGGTGTTTGTAGTGAGGGACAACGAGGAAACTTCTACAGCCACCCCACAGGTGTTAGCTTTCATTTGATAACAATATCATTATGAAGGCCCTTGTGATTGTGGAGATATTCTATATTCACTGTGGGCATGTCATTTCGAGCAGAAAACCAGAAAAATGAGGTGGATAAGATCTGTAACAACCTGGACAGAGTACCGGTATTTATCCTCTGCAGCACTCCACCTACTGCATAACCAGATTTTTTTTCTTACTGCAAGTATTGCAGTAACTGCAAGTATTGCAATAACTGCAAGTTATTCTTTCTGAGTTATTTTTCCACTCATATTTTTCCTTTTTATGACAGACACAGTAGAGATTATGACAGGAAGGATGGGTGAGAGAGAGACATGCAGCAGGATATGTCCGCGGCTGGAATCGAACCGGGATCCCTGCGGTACATGGTCAGCACTTAATCCACTAAGACACCTAAGCGCCCTGCATAACCAGATCTGACTGAGGAACCCCCCCCAGGCTATGAACTCTATGCACTTTAAAGCTTCTCATAAATCATTCATAAGAATTTATAAAATATTATATCACATGAAGGGTGCAAAAAGGGTTAGGCTCTGCCGCTATGCCATGTTTAGCAAAGCACCAGAAGTTTAAACTTGATATAGTATGAATTAACTCACAGATTATTCGTGAAGCAGCAAAGCCTTATAAAGGGATACATAGTTGGAATATGTTTTAAGTGGGACCGAAATACATTGAAATGAACACTGGATGGTTTCATAAACTTTATTAACTTGATAAAAAAGAAAGGAGTACATCAAATGAGAAACAAACCATTGTATACAAGCAAAACCACAGCAGATAATATTCTATCCCAAAATGCAACACCTCCAAACAAGTACAAAACAACAGAGTGTCTAAATTAAACGAGACAAACCAAATAATCACATTAGCCACAAAATGTCATTCAATCTGGTTAAGGAGATCAAGCAAAAGGACATTAGCACATTTCCACATTGGTTTTGTCTCCAGTTGTCTGGGTTTGGGGGCAGTCTGGCCATCTGCAGGGAGTTAAAGGGACAGTTCACCTCAAAATTTAAATTTGCTTTATAATATATACGTTTATATACGTTTTCAGATCTCAAAAGTAGTCCATGTCCAACACCATCTTTTGAGTAGATCCATCTTTATGCCTTAATCCGAGATGAATGGAAAATATAAGCACACTCTTGTGTCCTGATTTCACTCAGAGGTGGCCTACACAATAGATTATGTGGATTGACAAAAGAACAAATATTGTTGGTTTCAAAAACATCAGAAAAACATTCGATTTTGGAGAGAATTGTCCCTTTAATGGCAGACTGGACTTCACCAGGATACACTGTACTATCAGACCCACAGGCATCAGAACACTGACTATCTCAAAGCTCATTCCTAGGTTGATCATGCTGATGATGCAACAACCCAACACACTGGCATTAGTGCACAAACTAAAGAAACTGCAGGCATTGGAATACTTAACTCTTTTTTTTCTGAATACATATAGTTACACACATATTTCCAAAAATAAAAGCTCTTGGAGGTACTTCAATTAATTCAACCTGCTATTACGGTATGGGTACATATACTTGACTTTATATTTTTGCTAAATATTCTTTAATGCATTAACATATCTAATAGCTCACTTTACAAAGGATTAGACAGAATATTATTGGTCAAAAGAGCATTACAGGCACAAAGAGACTCCTCCAGACAATGTAAACTTTCAAGATGGCCATCAACTCGTACTGCACTTCAGACAGATATTTGACTGCTCCTTTTTCTAGAACAGTGTGATTAGTTTGCCCCAATATAGCAAGAATAACACTACTATACAACTAAGTGAACTGTTGTGAGGGTTGAGTACTAGTAAGACTAAATAGTACCGGAGGCAAGCTTCTTCTTAATTTAGTTTTATAGAAGGGAAGGGGAGTAAAGGAATTACAAATAAACTCAGATTAGACGAAAATCTCATAACTTGGTCCCAAAGATTGTCACATGTAAAGGCATTTCTTAAAAACATATTTTCTAAAGAGACTTCTTAGTAAAGCTACCATCTGTTCAACAGTAGATACCCCATAGAAGGTAAGAAGGACGTTCAACAGATACGGCTCTCGCTTTAGTCCATGCTGGGTGTGATCGTGAGATGTACAGTACATGTGGTAACGCTTTACATTAAGGGCACTGTCAGTGATTTCTGCATGCAGGACTATCCGCATTTTAACACGCAAATAGCACTTAATTTCTCTGTCTGTTGTGCTCAAGGAATGAGCAGTATAGTATTTTAAAAACATGACTTGAATTGAAGCGATACACATTTTGTTTGCAAAGTCTCCTATGACAGAAACAGCAATGGTAAATATAGGTAAATAGGTCCTTATTTCTTGGGTTATGATGAGGTATGCCAGTTATTTTGCTGTCATAAAGGTATTTAGGATATGTTTTCATATTCATCATAATCAAGGAGTATATTTTGTTATTTGAAACAAACAAAAAACAAAAAAAACTGACAGTGCCCTTAATTTCCCTGATACCAATGTAGTAACAATGTAAAATTCTACACCTGTAACAACATTGTGGTATGTTGTTATATAGTCATTTCCTGATATCTCTTCTATGTACTGACCCCTGGAGATGAGGCTGAGAGGAAACGTTATGGCACCCACAGCTGTTTGGCACGAGGCTCTTCAGCTAAACCATGGCCTTTGATTCTGAACTCAATCCAGATTCAATTACAGAAATGAGATTAACCTTTTACCAATACAATTGGACTGAACATGCATCAGGGACATTAGCAACCACAGACTGACCTGCTCGATGTGGTTGCTATCAGCTACCAAGCCCTAAGAGTTAGAGTAGAATGACAGAGCAGGATGCTATGTAGAATATGGTATATATATATATATATATATATATATATATATATATATATATATATATATATATATTATGTGATATACCCTTATATATGATAAGGGTATATCACAAAGCAGGATCCCCAATCTAGCCAGCTTACTTTGACAGATGTAGTTTTGAATGTGAATTTCAGAAGATGTGAATTTCGGTAGCTATATTAAGTAAGTTTAACTTGAATATTAGTTGTTTTGAGTATCAAGTGACGTAAATGAGTTTCAAGTTTGTGAACACGAAACACAATTAATTACATTAATTCGGAATTATTTTCTTCTAAAGTTAGCTGGCTTACTCATCGATCCTGCATTGATGACTATTCACACAGGTTACAGGGATTGTAGTGTACACAACAAATAAGGTACAGATTTCTGATAGGAATCTAATTAATTTACTAATTAAAGTGAGGGAATTTTTTTAAAGAATTTCACCATTCACCAAGAAATGCTAAACTCACCTTACAAGTGCCATAGGTAAACCGCAGTTCAGGTTTCAGACAATAACACTGCTAGAGATGGAGAGTCATGTCATTATTATTCACAATTCATAATCATATATATTAAATTAGTTCAAATAAATACCCTGGACAAAAAAAAAGTTTACTCTTTGTCTGCAAATTCCTAATCTGGAGGCCAATGATATTGTTCAACTCAAATTGATTAAACTAACATCCATGGTGTTTAAAGGGATGGACTTCAATTTACAATTTGGTTCTGTATATCTGAGCACTGTCACTAAGTACTAACTGATGGCATTGTTAACCAAAAACTAATGGAAGTCAATGTATCCTTATTAGCATGTTCGAAATGTCATGCCACAATCATCCCAAATTCTCTGAAAATACTCAATGATTTGAATTTGAATGACTTGAGATGATTCAGGCATGACATTTCAAACATTCTAATTTTGGATGCATTGACTTCCATTGGTGTTTGGTTAAAACATACCATCAGTTAGTGGGTGGTGACTGTGCCCAGATTAACTCAACCAAATTGTGGATGGAAGTCCATACTGGAGACTCCTTCCAGGGTAGGGAACAGAAACAGTGATTTCATCATTTGGGTGAACTATCCCTTTAAGTACAAATATGCTAAAAAAATACCATTGCTATACAATAGGTCACCTGATAATTCCCAAAGAGTCTAGTGTACTAAATTGCTGCAAACTACTAAAATGTGTTTTGTTACCAATTTTTAACAACAGTTGCACTGAACACCACTGAACTTAACCTTTAAAAGCTGAACTTAACCTAGAGTAATATTGGGTTTACACACGTATTTCCACATCGGTAATGTACAGACAATACTTTTTTTTAATTTCTTTTTTTATTTATAACATACTGTAAGTGTTAAATACTGTCCGTTGTCTTGGTCACTAGGTACTTTCATGTATTTAGTTATAAAAGTTGAGGATGTTACATTCAGGAGTAAGAAACGTTGGAGGAGCTTTGCTGAACACTGATTTGTACTCTAGGAGTCGAGCCGAACCGTAACACTTGCACATGTGTATGCTATCGTCATGCTACGTCTATAGGATCGTTAAAGGCCCTTTGTGCAACAACAAGACAGACAGACAAACAGACAGACAGACACTCCTGTACTAGAGGCAATGTGAAGGTGTTTTTGGCACGCGTGCAGACAGCAGTTATCAGGTTTTTTGATGTAGGCAGTTAGAGTTATAGACACCTCTCCCTCTGGCCTGGAACGTCAGTGACATACTGTACACAGACACACTGTCCAGTTTACGGCAGGACCGACAGAGGGCATGCTGGGATATCCTTGTCAGGCCTCTGGACATCCAGGGGAAGTGACACCGCTATCCGTGTGGCAGAAGCACAGTGCTGTGTCCCTGTTGGTCAACATTACACTTTTGACTCGACTCAACTATCAATGCAGATTGGTAAGGGAAGGTATTTTCATATTTTCAAGATAATATATTTTCTGCTTGGGAACTAGGGGAGGACTCATTGACTAGAATATGATGAAGTGTAACTTGTATTATCTTTTCTACACAGTAAACACTGTATTGTTTCATATACTTTATATATTAAACTTTGTTATGCACATTTGTATGCACAGGATTAATTATAACAGTAATGTGTGAAACCATATTCCTTTCTCAAATAAACTCTTAACATACCACCTTCGAGGATGAGAACCTTCATCAAAATCTAAATAAAATGTGATAATAATGCAAATTCAAATCTAAGTCATAAATAATTGGTCACATTTTCTTTAGATATAATCTTGGTTATGGTTGGGGCTTAACAGCCAAGGCAGTAGATTAGATTGGACAAATACTTCTTAATGTAGTGGGGGGGATCAAGTCCCAAGCATAGCCCTCAGGTAGGGGGGGCCAGGACAGGCAAGATAGACACACGGTCCGCACACACGGAGGCCAGCCGCAGCCCCCTTTACAGTGTGGAACCCTCACACATGCTGTGGCCACTGGACCGGCTGTACTTCTGTGTCTGTCCACCAAAGGGGGCACTTCAGGACCAGAGTAGGGTGAGGGGAGGGGGAGGAGGAGGAGTAGGGTGGGGGAGCAGGGGAGGGGCCAGTGGTCCAGACTAGTGGTCTAGCATCCACACTTCTTCTCTTGGGGCGTGGCAGTCTCCAGCTTGCTGGCTCCTCCCCCGTTCTGGGGCTCAGCGGCAGGCTTGTCCACACACTGTTCCATGCGTTTCATCACCAGGTCCAGTAGGGTGATCACGGCCTTGTCCACCTCTGAGCCTGTGGCCGCGCTCGTCTCAAAGTAAGGGATCCTGCAGGGGTCATAACAAAACCGTAATATAACCACAACACATTCAGCCTGGGGTAATCCAGTCAGAGAGACAATCACTCCTTTATAACCGACTTTAGAACTTGAAAAACCTGAACGTAGGATTCGTTTTTTCAAGCACAATAGGGATGAGTCTGGAATTTAGAATAAAGTGAAAGAAAAAAAAATAGTATTGTCCTGTAATGATCTACATTAGGGATGTAAAGATTAATCAATGAATCGAATAGATTAATGAACTAATGCGCTAGATGACTTTTTGGTATTTATCGGAATAATAAAGACATGTAAAGGGATCTACTACTCCCCCACTCATATAGGCACTACTTGGAATCATGTGTAAAAACATTAAGAAAATTGCCTGCTACCAAAAAGGCAAGGTAAACAATAAAAAAAATAAAAAAATATACGATAAAATACGACATCAGAAAAAATCAATCATCTAACTGTTTAATTGACTAATAGCCCTAATCAAAATAGATTGCTCCAACCAGCTGGGTTACCCTAAAATGACATCATCAACCATCAATATTCTTTTGTGAGGAATGACATCTCAATCACAAAGCCTCCATGAGCACAGCTACAGATGACAAACGGAGCGCTCCACAGTGACAGAGAGGAGACATCTGTGGGTATTGATCAATGGGTTACGTGGAGAGTAAGAGGCTTGTCCTTAGAGCCTCTCGACAATGCCGTCAGTGCCGCCCTCGGCACCTCTGCAACAATGAAACGATCTCCTCTCCCACAGAACTCAACTCCTGTAGGACTCAGACGAAGTATCGATCGATCTCGACTCGAGAAAGATAATGTTGATTTTGTCAGTGACCCTGGTGAAGGCCTTGCCATTGCCGCAACACTGTCTGTCTAGTGCTCTTTTCGACTAATCTGACTTGAAACCTTTTTTCCCTCAGACGACAGAGTGCCTTTGAAAAGTACTTTTTACACAGTCGTCTACCCTTGAAGCAAGGGGGTGTATTTTTTTCTTTTTGTCTTCTCCTAATCCTGGCTGCCTGCTGTTACCACATAGACCCATGTCTACGCTTTGGCTTGGTGTGTGTTTTTGGTACGCCTGAGTTAGATTCCCACTGGATACCCACACAGCGTAACAATCCTTTGTTGATGTGTACTGGCGGGTACCTACCCGTACTTATCGGCCAGCTCCTTAGCCTGTTTCTCCTGCACCTCTCTCTGGTCCGCCAGGTCAGCTTTGTTGCCTACCAGCACGATGTCTGGGTTCTCACAGTACGCGTTGGCCTGGAGCTGGCCTGGGGAAAGGGCATCACCATACTTTACGTTACTCTTATATGTAGTGATTTAGTCACATAAGTTTTTCTTATAACACAAGTGGAATACTTCCTTGTTCCACTTGTATGTTACCAAAACCAATGGACCCCATCATTAAGCAGTTACACAGCAATGCTGGTATTTCCATAAGGTGCAGTGGTGAGTGCATAGAGAGATCTGTTATATGTGACAGCAGTTGTTGAAAGCGGGAACGAGTCGGCAACCAATCGAAATGTTCAGACTTTTATTCTGAAAAATGAAAATAAATGTAAACATTGTTGAAAATCAATGACACTCGCTAGTCAAAATATTGCAACGCAAACTAGGTGGTAGTGGGGATCACTCACCGAATCCATTGCATTGCAATATTTTGGCTTGACTAGCGAGTGTGTCATTGATTTTGAACAGCGTTGACATTTATTAAAATCTTTCATAATAAAAGTCTGAACATTTGGCCGGTTGCCGACTTTTTCCCGCTTTCACCAGCTGCTGTCACATATTCCAAACCTGTACATGGATGTTTGGGAAGGATACTTAACGTCAAGAGAGTTAACTTAAAACACAGACTCACTCATCCAGTTGCGGACGTTGAGGAAGCTCTGCTGGCTGGTGAGGTCGAACATGAGCAGGAAACCCATGGCGTCTCTGAAGAAGGCTGTGGTCAGACTCCTGAACCTAGGAGATGGTCCCACACGGTTACGGTTACGGTCAGAGAACTACATAGGGTCCTTTAACATACATACATAGGGTCCTATTCAATAAAAACCTCTCACAGGATATTCTCCGGCTTGAAAGCAATATGTGCTTTACCATGGGCTTTACCCTGACAATGACGGTCGGAGGAGTTAGCTTCGGGACAGAAAGATCCGGAACCAGGCTTATTTGACGCATGATTGAGTGTTTAATTTTGAAAAGCCAATTCTCGTAGTGTCTCAAAAGTGAGATAAAATATAATATAAACATTACATAAGACAAACCTTGAGTCATCATAGGGTGAGTCATCGTTTTATAAATGGATTGGCAGCGGCAAAAACACACACACACACACACACACACACACACACACACAGTTCCACTCAATGAGAATCGCAGGTCTGTTTCAGACACCTGTTTCTGTCACGTACGAAAGTGCGTATGTGTGTATGAGCTGTGAGTCACACAGTACTAGCTGTGAAGACGTCACATTGGCATACAGATTCATCATCAAGCACCATTCTCCCACCGGAGGGTGTTACCACCAAACAACACCAGGTTGCTAATACCTCTTTGGCATGATCAGACTAAGGCTCAAATTCAATCAAATTGCAGATAAAGGCAAACTGCACTGACAAAACTGCACTGACTTGGTCAAAAAAGCAATGGAAGCAATGGAATTAGCCCTGAAGGCCCTATAAACACTAATAAGTTGTGTGTTGTAGTTGTGTATTGTAGTTGTGTTGTAGTTGTGTATTGTAGTTGTGTTGTAGTTGTGTTGTAGTTGTGTATTGTAGTTGTGTTGTAGTTGTGTTGTAGTTGTGTATTGTAGTAGTGTATTGTAGTTGTGTATTGTAGTTGTGTTGTAGTTGTGTTGTAGTTGTGTTGTAGTTGTGTTGTAGTTGTGTTGTAGTTGTGTTGTAGTTGTGTTGTAGTTGTGTATTGTAGTTGTGTGTTGTAGTTGTGTGTTATACCTCTCCTGTCCAGCAGTGTCCCAGAGCTGCAGGTGAACTTTGAACGTCTTCCCTGTGGTCCCATTGGGGCCGGACGCTGTGTACACCTAAAACACACACACACACACACACACGGTTAGAAAAACACACACACACACACACACGGTTAGAAAAACACACACACAGCAACCTGACAAGGACATCTGTATGGTCTGAAAGCATTTTGTTTCCTTACTTCATAGAATTTAGTAAAACTTCTACGAATTATTAGAACAGATATTCCCAATCAACGTTCAATCAATGTTCCTTCATTGGTGGACAGGAAGTAAGAATACTTCCTGAACTCTATTTCTATGAATGACGTCACCTGCCTACATAACCTCCAATCAACTGATCTAAGCTAACCAGGCATACTGCTTTCACAACAGAGATAAACCAAACCCTGTTTTGACATACCAGTGGCTTTTACTAACACACACTCTCGTCTAAGGACAACTCAATGTCTTCTGTGGGGAATATGGCTGGCTGCAGAACACAACACTGAAGAAATGCAGAGACAGTTGTAGAGGGATTTTGGGCGTCAGCCTCGATTTGTGCAGAACGTGTAGAACTATTTGCAGTTGAATGAGCCTGGCGGACATCCTGAAGAAGTCACACCCTCACAATTTTGTCAATTCCTTTGCAATTGTAGCGTGGCTGAGGAAATCACACCCTGGCCATTCCTTTGCGATTGTAAGGTGTCTCACACCTTGTCCTTTATGGGAATGATATTTTAAGGTGAGGGACAGTGACATTATTCTGGGAGTTTTGGGTGAGGCACGTCGCGGGCACCATTCTCCCCACTCATAGTTAAAACCTACAGTCACATATTGCTTTGAAACTGTTACATTGGTTATTTCATTGATACAGATTTTTTAAAAACAGCACAACATAATTGTGACCAGGTTATCACCAAGTTTACCATGGATGTCTAATGTTCACATGCATTGTTAAATGAGACGTAGAGAGAGCCCTCAGCTTCAGCTATTGGCCTGAGCGTAACTCCTCGCAATCATTGGGAATTAATGTATGTCTTGTGTTTCTTCTATGTTTCTTCTATTCTTCAGTGTTTTATTTTCGTATTTTCGTACAGTAATGATATAACACTGTGCTTTAAGTGGTTTAAGGGTTTCAGATACAATGGTAGTAGTTAGTGTTTTGATCAAGCATTTTCATTCAGAATATAAGTAAGAGAAGCACACCTCAAACAGTTATTACATTAAATGATGGACTGTACTGTACTGTCAAATTACTTTGGAATATACTGTATACCCTTGCACAATGTG